>NW_023270464.1:26987480-27075860 GCF_011800145.1 Mirounga leonina
TGGATGGATGGATGGAAGGATGGATGGAAAAATGGAAAGATGGATGGATGGAAGGACGGATGGATGGATGGCTATTTAGTTGCTGGTTTGGGGTTTGGGGAATTGTCCTCTATTCAAGTATTTCCCCCAATTTTTCCATCCTGTGAAGACTCATTGGGTAAATACTGTAAATATTGCTACAGAATGGTAGTATTTTGTCCCTTGGGAGACTAGAGCAATTAGTGATTATCGCCTTTGTCTCAGTTGCCATAAAAATTTAATCAGATTAAAACCCAATTGAGTTTTGTCTGAGTAAGCCTTTTGATTGCAAGTCTCTGGGGTCTGGGACAGAATGGAAGGTGATGATTATGTGGTAAGATAACTGTTCATAACCTTCTGAGCATCCCTCAAAGAGAGGCAGGCCCCCCCTGGGAGGGCAAGAATGTGGGCTGCCAGAGGACCCCCAGGAAGGCCTTGATCTCCAGGCCTCAGGGAAAGGACAGGAGGAGGCCACATGCTCAGAGGCGGAGGTAGAAGGGACTGGAGAATGGGCCACTTGGCCCAGCAGAGGGCAGGGGCTCAGAGACACCCCTCTTCTGCCTCTGACTCCCGAACAAGGCTTGAGAGGGGTTGGCTGGGCTTCCTGGTGGCCCCAGATCTAGGCTCGTTCATTCTTCAAGCCCAGTTGGTATGGTTTTCCTGGCATCTCTGCCTCTGGGCCAGGCCCCCTCCTCCCACAGCTGATGTGAAGGAGGAAGGGCAGCAGGAGGGGAATGAACACAGAAAAGGGTCTGTTCCCAGGGACAGGCCATACTCTGCAGTCCCCCATCCTCCACCTTGGGCTCCCCTGCCCAGATACGGTTCCCCGAGGAAAGCCCTGATCACACCAGTCTTGGCCAGTGCCTTCAGTGGACGCCAAGGACTTCCTGCATTTCTGCATCTGTGGATGGAATCAATTAGCATCAGCACCTCGAACCCTAGTTCTCGTGGGGCGCCTCCATCTCAGGCACTCTGGGGACCACCCATCCTTACTAGCTGTGTACACAGAGTATGTACTTATTTTCCTCTGAGCCCAGCCTAGGCCTGTTCAGGACGGATCACCCGGGCCAAGCAGGGCACAGTCCCCGCTCACGAACGTGGTGCGAAGAACCTGCCTGCTTTGGCAGAACTATCAGGCCTCCATAAACAAACTCGCCCCTGGACGTCATCAGAACATTCTGGCCCTGGGAAGCTGGTAACCCTCAGCAAAGCAACCCCAAATATGCAGATGCAGAGTTGCTCATAAAAATGACCTAAAGGGACGGGTGCAGCACTTAGACCAGACAAAAACAAGGGCTTCCTGATGGCTTGTGCCAACGGAGGCTAGGATTCTGTCTACAAAGTCCTTGCAAAGGCCACATCTCTGCGGTGGGAGCTTCAGGCCACGTCCTGCCCATAGAAGCAGGGATTACATTTCCCCAGAGAAAGGGAAGACGCTCGGGGAGCCCTGAGCACTCAAAGAGCGGGTCTCCCTGCACTGCTGGCCGGCTCAGGGCCTTGCTGTCTGGTTCGGATTCATGTTGGAGCAGAATCCCCATCAGACGGGGGAGAGATGTCCTCTCACAGAACCCCTCCCTCCAAGGCTCTCTGAGGAACTGACCAAGTCCCTCTGGTCCCTTTGCTCTATGAGCGGGTCAACCCTCCAGGTCACCCCCTGCTCCAACCACCTGTTGTCCCCCCACCCCTGCGTGAACTCCACCTGCAGCAGAGAGCCCACGACCCCTCGACACAGCCCTACGATTCTGTGGATGAACAAGCCCGACTGGCGGAAGTTCCTTCCTGCACTACACTCATTCGAACCCCTAGGGCTCATGGGGAATGAGTTTCGTCTTGAAAGCGCCTGGCAGCCCCGAGGATGCATGACAACACCTCCCATGCTCTTCCCCCGAATATGCTCCCTTCTCCTGACTGCAGCTCCGCATCTGCGTGCCACACGGCGTCAGGTTCTGTCACCATCCTGGTTATCCCCGTTGGCCTGAGTCTATCTGCCCCGTCCTCAGAAGCGGGGGCAATGCACTGTCAGAGGAGGAAGGAGCCGTGGTCGCTGAGCCTGGACACGGAACTGCCACTGACGTGGCCCCAGAACCACACACTGCATTCCGATCGTCACGTGGCCCTGTGGACTGGTCTCCAACACTGTTTTGTTTTTTTTTTAATTTCTCTCTCCTGTTCTCGATTTCACCCCACTGCTGGCTACCGGTAACGGACAGAGGAATTCACAGCCAGCAGGTGGAAATCACACGCGAGCATCATCCCTTCCATTGCTGCCACATAGCGTAAGCCAGGGAACAAGGAAGCTGCCACAGTTGCAAACCTACTGGCCTATGGGGAGGGTCCTCCCGCTGTGGTCCAGGCCGCCGGGGCCCCAGATCCTGTTGTCCATCATCTCTGTCCCCACGTTGCCACTCTCGCCAACAAACAGGCTGTTCTTTATCTCCTGCTTGGAACCATCATCATAGGGGAAGGTCCCACCACTGTAGGGGGAGAACATCTGCGGTGAGCTGTCCAGAGCCGGCTTCCCACCGAGCGCCCAGCACGACGACGGCTGCCCTTACCTGGCCAGGGTCAGGCCAACGCCATTGTCAGCAAACCTGGGGACAAGAGCGGATGGTCAGAGCCTGCCCTCACTCCACACGCAGGGGAGCTGCGGAGGGAAGGACCCTTCCCTGTCCCTGGCATCGCGCGGTGGACACCGTGTGGGGAGGCAGGCTTTACCTGGCACGGGGTTTGCTGCGGGAGCCGTGGGTTCTCCCGCCCAGTGTCTGCTTGCAAACATGCGCTCGGCGTCTGGGGCCACCCTGCATCAGTAGCAAGCACCCCCGGCTCCGCGAGCCTCTCCTCTGCCGCCCGTCCCCGCCCACGACTCCGGGGCTAAGAGCGAGGTTGGAGCTGGGAGGACCTGGCCACTCTTGGGTCCCACACCAGGTAAAGACGGGCCACGTGGATACGGTTCCGCTGCCCCCCTGGCCATCCCATTCCCATTTCGGCCACAGCGAGAAGGACAGACAGATTCCAATTTCCCAGGGGTCAGGCAGCTGCCGGGAAGGGCAAGACCCACGGTCACAATTACACTGTGGCCACGCTTTGGAGTCCAGTGAGTTGCGATTTCAAGCCCCCGTTCAACCGCTTACTCATCGTGTGACCTTCTGGGAAGGTCACTAGACTCAGCTTCAGTTTACCCTCTCCAAAATGGAAGAGATAATTTGTACCTTCAAGAAGCACAGTAACAAAGACCACCAAGGATTCAGCGCACGGCAGGTGCCCAGAACGTGCTGGCTTCCTCCTTCTTTCCTCCTTTCACTGACTGGCTCTGTGCTCAGAGAGCCTCACCCAGGGACTGTTTGATGACCCAGAGCAGCTGTGTATGCTGTCTTTAGGGGGTCTTGGGGGGTCACTGCCAGCTGGGGGGGCATATGCCTCTGCCTTGGGGGGGGACCAGAAGGCCAAGGTCTGTGTGTCTGCTTCCTCCCTGCCCTGCTCTCCTCTCCCCCCGTGTGGGGGGACACCACCCCCTCCCTGTGCCGAGACCCCATGGCTCTCCTCACCGACAGCTGTCCAGCCACACGTCCCCGCCGCGCAGCCAGGCCCCGTGGTCCTGGTTCTTGTAGGCGGTGAAATGTCTGATGATGGCGGGCTCCCGGGGCTTCAGCGGGTCGGCATCCTGGTGCGGGCTGTACCTGGAAGGCATGGTGGGGAGGGCACAGGGGGCAGTGCTGGGGGACTCCTGGACGGACCCCCTCTGGCCGTGAGCCCCTCCCCACGCAGCAGCCGGCTCACGTTGCCCGGGTGCCGGCACGGAAGCGAGGGTCTCTCCTCCAGGGCCCACCCCCTGCAGGCCCAGGAGCCCCCACCCCGCGGGCCGCGGCAGGTCATGGCGCAGAGGGAAGTCCAGCCAGCCAGGCCCAGTCCCGGCGTGCCGTGCGGCCCCTGGGCCTGGGAAGGAGGCTCTGAGATGCCCAGCCCCCCGCTGACTTGGGGGACCCTGGGCCTCACGCCTGCTCTGGGCTCCAGCTCACGCCCTCCATCCGTGGTTTCACGCCTCTTTCAAGGGCACTGGGCTGTCTAATAACCTTGCGGTTTTGACAGCACCTTTGGAAAGTGGCCCCCGGCCTCCGGCTGAGCTCTGTCCCTTCCCACGAACCCGACGGTGCAGTTCTCCCTGACTTCTCTCTTCCCCTTTAGATCCCGGCCCAGCCTGCCGACTTGCCAGGTACTGGCTTTTGCTGAGGGATCCAGGAACCTCTAGAGATTTCTATTTCCCTGCAGCTGCTGCAGCCTAAGCCCTAATTCAGACTTTGCCCTGCTCAGATTTTCACCACGTTACCCCAGCACCTAGCTCCCTGTCCAGGACGTGGAAAGTGCTCCCTACATATTTGATGAATGAATGAATGAATGAGTGAAGAAGAGAATGGAGGTGGGTCAGGAGCTCAGCAGGGAGCGTGTGCGTTCCCAGGGGGTGACTACCTGGCAGAGATGATAGAGAGGAAGGGCCGCTTGTCCTTGGCGGAGGCCTCGGTAGTCTTGACCCCGTTGTCTATGATCATGCCAGCCTGTGGGGAGGGAACAGTCAGGGACACGGTCCCTTCCACTCCCAGGCTGCAGGCACCTCCTCATGCCCAGCCTCACCGCACACTCTTACACGCTCCAGTAAAATCAGCTGTGCTGTTAGGACGCATTAACGGAGGTAAGGGGTCTGCAGTGAGGGAGGTGAGGAGCCTGTATTGCTCTGCATTGTTCAGAGTGAATCTGGAATAAGGTGTCCCCCCGGAGGTGTGTATCAGGAAGCTGACGTCTGGAGGGTTACGTGTCTTGTCTAGGGCCACGCAGCTAAGTCTGTGCCCAGAGCTCGCCTTGCTCTGGGCAGTTACAAGCCCAGGCCCCACGACAAGGGCGAGGGAAATGTGTCTGCGGTGACTTGGAGGAACTGCTGAACTTATATCTCGTCTCCACCCTGGGGCGGGGGTCTGGGATCCTCCCACAGTCCTGCCTGGGCTCCTCTGACTCGAGGGCAGAACCTCACATTCCTGTTTGGCTCTGAAGGTGTTTACGTGGTCAGCCCTGGGCGCCCGTGCGGAAGTCAGGGCCTCCCAGTGAGGGGACTCTTGGCCTCCTGGGAAGGCCCAGACCCAGGCTCCCTTCTCCAGGAACCAGAGGCCACTCTGGCTAGTGCGTTCTTAAGTCGGGGTGACGTGGGTCGGAAGATGAGGGGCTAGATCCCCAGCTGCTTGCTCACGGGCCATGACCTTCAGTCCCCAAGCCCCAGCTGTGGCCTCCGTTAAGACGGGCTAAGAACACTGATTTCAGAGGACTCGGGAGGCTCCGTGCTGGCCCCAGACGACTGCCCCAGACCAGGACCCTCACCCCAGACAGGACCTTCACCCACTGGTTGCAGGGGCGGGGCTCATGGGGGGCGGGGGGGAGGGCACCAAGCCCAGGGCTCCATCCAATCAGTGCAGCTCAGGGTTCCTGCTCACTCCCTCCTCACCCTGCCCGTCCCTCCACCTGTGCCCGTCCTGCCTACATTCTGTCCCATGCACAGCCCCCCTCTTTTAAGGTCTCTGATCCAGGCACTACCTAGCCCAGCTCCCAGCTCAGGAGAAGGCTTCTCAAGGAAGGGGTCCCGACAAGCAGCCAACACAGCCTGTCCACTGCTCGGCTGCCGCCCCATCCACCCCCCACCCTGCACCTCTGTGCTGCTCTTATATGGTCCACAACAGCCTCAGAAACCCCGCTCTGCCAAGGGGACACCGCTCCTCCTCGTCTCTACCCTCTGCCCCCAGAG
The DNA here is from genome assembly GCF_011800145.1 of Mirounga leonina. Lineage (NCBI taxonomy): Eukaryota > Metazoa > Chordata > Mammalia > Carnivora > Phocidae > Mirounga > Mirounga leonina. Next base: position 26,993,281 of record NW_023270464.1, read on the forward strand.
ACCCTTCCTGCTCGGCCTCTGGGACATAGTGCTGCCTGGTGTCCCCCCCGCCACGCTGCCCCGCACTCCCTGCAGGCCCCCCTCCCGCCCCACCTCAGGTATAAGCAGGGCTGGGTCAGAGAGGATCTCTCTTCTTCACAGTCTTCCCCCTGCTTGAGCTTTTTTCTTTTAATCCTCATGTATCCGTTCCCCTCCAGCTTCCTCATCTGTCCCAGCAGGGACTGGACCAGAAGATCAGCCTGGACACACTGGGCCCTGGGCACTGGGCCAGCGCCCCCAAGGCCACCTCTGCCCCCCAGGCGGCACCTCTGGTCTCTGCCTGGCTCCTCAGCTCCGCGTCCCATGGCCCTGGCCTAGCTGCAGTCCTGGGTGGGCGTCCTCGGCTCACCTGGAGTCCCCAGCACCTAGTGTGGTACTGGACTGAGGGGCTTCTGTTTTCCACCTGCCCTCTTGGCTCTGCATGGATGGAGCACCCCACTTCCCAGGAACGAAGCAAAGGGATCGGAGGGGAGGATGCTCAGGCTGCCTCCACCCTCCTTCAGAACGGCCTCCTGATTTTCTCTAGCTTACAGGCCAGGCTGAGCCCTCACGGTCAACACTGCGCCCACCCCACCAAGGGAACTGTCAGATGACACTCCCGTGCCCAGCTCAGCGGCCGCCGGGAGGTGCCGCCCTGCTACCAGCCTGAGCGAAGGCGCACCTTACTTCTTCTGGCTCCGACCAGATGCCAAGGCAGGAACAGCCACGGGACGTTCTTGCTAAGAACGGCCAGGAGCCGAGGAGGAAGGCTGCTTGGTTTTCTCGCAGACAGGCACTAGGAACGCAGTGGCGCTGCCGGTAGCCAGGAGGCCGTCCCGGCTCAAATGATCTGCAGGTCCGGGAGGGAGGACTAACAGGCTGGCCCAGGGGGACAGAGTCTGGAAAGACTTACCCGGTAGTTGGAATGTGCTCGGTTATGGAGGAATTTTCCCAGTGGAATGTGCTCTGAATAACCTGGGGAGTACATTCCCACTGAGGGGCCTGTCGGCACGTGGTGGAAGATGAACCAGAACCCGGTCTCCTGTTGGGGGGGGCACAAGGGGAGAGCCACAGAGATCAGCCCCGCAGACTCCTCCTTGCTGGGGTCCTACTCGGGCTGGACCTAGCACTCGCCCCGAAAGGGCCCCACCGCCCATCCCTGGACGCGCCTGCGGGAGGCAGTAAAAAGCCCTGGCAAATGCACTTTGTGGGGTCTACCCTGACTGGGGCAGCCCTTAACCGGGTCCTACTCTCCTGGCCATGGGTTCCAAACGGCTGGCTTTGAGTCCCGGATGTTCTCGGCTTTTCCCTTTCCTTTAGCAGCTATGGAAACTGAAGCCCAGAGACAGCACCTGACCTGCTCGGGGTCCCACGGACGCTAAGTGGCAGGGACGGGTGGGTGAGAGCAAGGCTGTGTAGACAGGGTGCCGTGTCTGAATCCTGTGCGTGCCCCTGGGCACGGTCACCCTCCCCGCCCAGCGGATGGAAGTTATGGGTACCTGCCTCGCAGGGTTGGTGCGAGAATTAAACTATCTTAGCTGACAGAGCTGGTGGGGAGGCACAGCACCAGGCCATGCCCGTCTCTGTCTAATAATCAGTCATTTCAGTAAAGCGCCCTGATCACCCACATGATGAAGGGACAGGGCCATTACTGAAAGCCAAGTCCATGTGACCCCTTCGCCCCAGCGGAGCCTGACCTGGCGGGTCCCAGGCCCAGCCCCGGCCCCCACCTTTACTTCCGGCCAAAGAAGGGACGGTTCTGCTCACCTCGGATCCCGCGGCTGCACAGTTAATGAGGTTGTTGTTGGGGTTGGCCATCCAGAAGGTGGACACTGCACTGTGGCGGGGGGGCGGGGGACAGAGATCGCAGGCGTCACCCGACGGGCCGCTGGTTCCCTTGCCTCTTACCAGAAGCTTGAGAAACCCTCAGTTTGCTGTGAAACCCAGTTTGCTCGTGCGAGCGCAGAGCATTTCAACACCTGAAGTGCTGGGGCTTAAAAGGGGCATGTGGGTGCGTGAGGCGGAGGCAGCTGATGGGTGAAGCCAATAGAGAGAAGGCACCGGGGCCCGGAAGGGGGCCGTTCCTCAGGGAGAGGCCCGGCGTGGGAACACTGATCACACGGGCAGTCCCGTCTCTGTCTCTGTCTCCAAGTGGGGGAGTACGCCTCGTGCCCGCGGGTAACCACTGGGGCACCCGGGTGGCAGCCCGCACCTTCTCAGAGGAGCACCGTGATGATGGCCATGGGCAAGCGGAGAAGCAGGCCCTCCGTGGCCTCCGTGGCCTCCGGCTGAGAGGCTGAGGGCTGTGGGTGGTTGAGGGCTGGGAGGCAGCCCTCAGAAGCTGCTCAGAAGCCCCAGGGTGCGGAGGTCAGAGGCCCGGCTGGGCGGGTGAGTGAGCAACTGCTCGCAGGACCCTGTGGGGCGCAGGCCTGCTGTGGCTCATGGCACGGGGCTGGGGGTGGCAGTGGTGGGGGGGAGGCACTTACTTGCAGTCCTGCCTGGGCTTGGGGATGTACCCCGGGTAGGAGTCTTCCGTGATGGTCTTGCACATCTTGCTATCACGGTCGGAGGGGAGGAGGGTTCCGGACTTGACGAGGAGCCCGAGACAGTGGTCGAAGGTGTTCCGTTCCTCTGGCCCGTCTTCCGTGAAGAAGCAGTGGCCCAGGGAGTTATAGCCCACCACGTCCTTGACCTGCAGGGATCACGACCGGGGGACCTCTCACCCAGCGTCCAGGTGTTCCTGAGCTTATGCATTCATTCAGCAAACGTGACACGGCATCAGCGGCGCCCCGGGTCCCACGAGGAACCCCACAGGCTTGGGGAGGGCCCTGGCACAGCAGTCTGAGAACTAAAAGGTCCTTACAGTGTCTCTGGCCAGAGCCCTGCCTCCCTGCCCGAGGCCACACGGCCCACAAGCGTCCCTGACAAATGGGATGGCGCTTCCACTTGAATGCCCCAGAGATGGGATGCTCACCACCTCAAAGTTAGCCTGTCCACATCAGAACACCGACGATGGTGCTCTTAACTGAGGTCTTCCGTCCACACCCCTACTCTGGGGCCCGACTGCCCAGTGCCGTCCCCCCGAGGAGAGGCTCCCGATCCCCTACGACAGTTCGACCCGCACCGATTACCCACCTACCAGCAGGCCAGGCCCCAGAGCATCCAGACCCCATCCTGAAACAACTCCCCCTTCAGTACCATTAACACTTTGAGGGGCCGCCCGGCCCGTCCCTTGTGGGGTGTTTAGCGGCGTCCCGGCTTCTGCCCTCCCCACATGTCAGCATGCCTCCTCAGTGGGACAACAAAAATGTCTCAGACACTCGCTGCCAAATATCCCCCTGGCTTGGGGGTGATACCGTGCCCTCTGGTTGGGGTGCACACGTCCAGGGTGAACGCCCCAACTCCCCCGGCTCTTTCCTAGGACAGAGCCTGCCTACTCCAGCATCCGGGCAGCCACTCTCTGGAAGCATCCGGAGCCGGGACCCTCCATGTCCTTTTCATCTTGCTGAAGTCTTACACATTTCTAGAACACTTGGTTTTGGTTTTTTGCTTTGTTTTGTTGTTAGAGCTAAGGAAAATGAGACTGAAGGAAGTTAAGTGGTTTGCTCAAGGTCGCACAACCCATGTGTTCAAAGGCAGGCAGGGCTGGGACCCCCGCTTTCTCATTGTGTCCATTCACCCCACAAGGGAGGATCCACACACACTGGCTGCCCTGTTCCGGGCCAGCTCTGTTCCTCTACATCCCTCCCTAATCTTTGGTCATTGGCAAGGGCGTGATCTTGAGTGCTATTCAGTCCCTCACCAAGCAGTGCAGTAAACACCAAGGTCATCCGATGGGGCAGCTTCCTTTCGTCCCAGTGAGCTAGGACAGCTGGTTATAAATAGCCCGGAAAGAGAAGGGAGGAAGCGGGGCTGCTGGGGCCGACAGGGGTGGCTTTGGGCAAGTCCCATGCCGCCACTTACAGAGGAGGACACTGACGCCCAGAGAAGGGGCGTGGGGTGTCCCAGCAAGCTCACAAACCTAGAGGTGGAGCCACGTTCAGACCCAGGCCTCCTGCCCAAGGCTCTTTCAAAATCCTAAGCACCACTTACCCCACTGTCCGATCACACCCTGCGTGGCCCTTCTTTGAAGGCAAGTGAATAAAAGATGAATCAGGGACATTCTTATTCTAACCAACACCCCAGGGAGAAATTCCCTCCATCCAAGACCCTTGAGGTGTGCTCTGGAGAGAAAAATCCCCATCGAAAGGAATAATAAGTACTAGTATTTGTTGGGTGTCAGATCTGTTACAGACATTACCTCGTTTTTAATTCTTAATCATTCCCTTTCGCCTTCTGTTCAGGGACAGAGCCGAAACCCGATTCTCCATCCACCTGATTCTATAACTTTCGTGCTCATCTGTTGTCAACAACCCCAAACGGAAAACCAGCCCTCTCATCTCGTGCTGCATTTCTTCCTTCTCATCAGGGGTGGGTGAGGATGGCGTGGGGAGTGGAGGGGAGACAGCACGGTGAGGTAGAGGGAGGGGGAGCTGCTGGGTGGGGAGCCGAAGATACAAGTTCAAGTCTCAGCTCAGCCACTGATTTGCTGGGCCTCGCCCAGGTGTCCCTCGGCAGACAGGTGCCTTCTAAAATCTGGCTCTTAGGTTTCTGATCATTCTGCCTTAGAACATTTCCCAGAGTTGAATATTTACACTGTGACACAGCTTGAGACAGAAAGACAGACAGACAGACAGATAAATCAGTACATTGTAGTTGCACACCCAGACACATAATACAGGTTTGCAGATGGCTGCCAAGTCCCTGGGCGTGCTAACCTGGAGCTCCCGCCCCGTTCTCATGCACAAATCACATCTTTCCCTTCCTTCTTCTGCACATCACCCCTGCTGATGGTTGTCAGTCCTAAAAGTCATTCCTAAAGGCTGTTCTAAGTCTTCTGCCATTGTTAGCAGGGGTCTAGGCATGAGATTACAAAGGAGGAAATTTCTCAGCCCTCAGGGACTGTTTCATCTAAAACGACCATTTAATTTATTGTCTGAACCAGGATATTTTTTTAGAGCAAAGGAGGGGTGCCGTTAGAAACGAAGCTGCGAAAGCAGGTATAAAGTGGAACATTCCATGCAAATCAACCTGCATCAGCAAGAAGAAGAAACTGCTGCTTAAGACAAGCAAATACGAACAGAAATCGGCCCTGCCCGATTCCGCCTTCTAGGGCGGCTATGATACCATTCCTGCTAGGGAGAAGCATGACCCCAAATACAATCAGATTGAAAGAAAGACTGTAATTTCCAGGCTTCTACCACTTATTTTGTGTTTTTCGAGCCGCTGAAGAAAAGAGCCTATTTTTGCAGAGTCTTAAGGCGTATTTGATGGCGCAGACAGAAGCCGGGAAAGGCGGCAGAGAACCAGGTCGCGCTCCCCCCGCCGGGAAGGACCGAGTCCCGGAGGCAGCCCCGGAGAGGCGCGAGCGGGAAGGGAGCCAGGGAAAGAGGGGCCTGGTGCCCATTTCCAGTTGTTCCCCGAGCTGATGGGTGGTGCGCCCGCCCTCTTCCCCGGCACATCCCTTCCCCGATGCGCCAGCAGGAGCCCCGGCCTGGGACACTTTTGGGGAAAGCAAGCACCACCGTCTGGGTTCCTCCCGGGGCCTCAGGCGGGAAGGAGAACTGGGAGCAGCTACAGGAATCAAGAAGCTGGTGAGAATGAATTCCAGAAACCGGGAGAAGGGGCAAACGGATCCTGGCCCCTGGTTCCCAGAGCTGGGGCGGGGACAGAGGGAGCTGGGCTCCCGCCATATGCACCCAGGGGGCGCAGCCACGGGCAGGAGAAAGCAGCGGGACAGGCATCTTCCTGAGGCTGGATGGTGGGGGGCCGTAGCCAGGGGTGGGGCCCCCTGGAGCCGCACAGAGCGCTGGATGCATTTGCACCAGTGTCCTGGGGGGGAAGAAGGAAAGGACGGGTTTTCTTCTCCCATCCCCTCTCCTTGCCCTGAAAATGGAACGGAGCGGGGGAAACAAACAGAATCCACGTTGGTGTCTTTGTACCTTCCTCGAAAGCTCTGGAACGGATTGTTTCCAGCAGAGAACAGGCAGGTGGTCCCCTGCGTCCCGCCCCAGAGCTCAGAAACACACACTGAGGGGCAGTGGGAGCCCGCCGTAGGCCCCCAGCTGCCCCGCCTGCAGGGGATGGGCGGGAGAGCCTTCCTCTGAGGGCCAGCTTCACCCCGCAACTGCCAGCATCCTGGGGCTCCCGTGCTGGTATCACGACAGACATCGCCCGACTCAGCTCCGGGTCTTGGCATCACCAGGGTCTTGGCATCACCAGGATAACCAGCATTCGGTGTGGTTTTACCGCAGGCCTTGACCTTGTCAGCATGCACGGGGAGTGTACGGGACTGGAGGGAGGACACGTACGCAGCGTTTGCCGAGCTCCCGAGGCTGCTCTGTGTGTGTGTCGGGGGGGTGGGGGACCCATTACCGTGTCGTGGAAGCAGGGAGGCTTACCCAGGGCGCAGTACACAGAGGCCCCATGACCGTATACGGCCTGCTGATGCTGAGTTGGCCACATGCGTCCCTGGCTTCATCCTCCCCCAAAGCCTTGGCGATGGGCTGTGTCCTCACCCTCACTTTGTGCGGTGGGGAAACCGAGGCTCCGAAAGTTTGGATCGTTAGAACGCAGGTTTGCTCTGACTCTGTCCTCCCAAGCTGGCGGCTCTGCGGATGCCTGCAGGCCCGGTTTGAGCGAGCAAGGAGCCCGGGGAGGAGGGGGCGGTGGGTTTGTTGAGCAGGAGCTCATGGTGTGTGCGGCGATTCCTAAGAGCATCCTCTGGGCTCAGGGAGCAGATGTGGAGAGGCCCGTGTGCTCATCGGTTAGGAGGGGAATGAGAAGCAGGTGTTGGCGGGAACATCAAGTCCACACTGCCCTTTCCAGAAGCAGGTGGCCAAGAATGGGGAGGAGCCCGGGGTCGGGGGGGGGCGGGCAGAAGCTGTCTTCTGAGGACGAGGGCACCAGAGTCTGTCTGCAGGCGGTGGGTGGGGAAGCCCATGTGTGGACGGATGTCCAGGGTCTCGGGCGTGTCCAGATCTGGGACGGCCTGAGGGTAAAGGCCTCCACGATGCTACCGAGTGACCTCTGCAGCCTAAGTGAGAATCCAGTGTCTGTCTGTATTTGGCCTCCTTTCATCCCGTCAGCTAAAAACATCTTTCCAAACACGTTAGAGCCCCGGCCACTGGTAGGTCCTTCAAGCCAGAATGAAGGGAGCAAATACCAACTAGCGATGCGGAGCCCAGCTCCCGGGGTGGCCCTGCTGCCCCCCATGGTGCAGGGCCTACGGGGGCGGCGCCCATCCGAACCCCCAGCTCCCCACGGCCTGTGGCGCTCGGGGGAGGACGCGGAATGCACTCCGTTGTCCTGCTGCCTCTTCGGCTCGGGGAATCCGAGGCCTGCGCTTCATCCAGATGCTAAGTCATGCCAGTTTGGTGTCTCACAGGTCTCTGGGCTCCAGACCCTCACCCACCAGCCTGGCCGTCCAGCAGGGACGCGAGCCGAGTGCGGCTGGAGCCCTCCGTGGCCACCGGGATGAGGCTGCTGCCGGCCCCTCGGCCAGGCCTGTGCGAGGCTGCCTGGCGTCTGGATGGCGCCCAGGGAGCTGACGTGTGTTCCCTCCCAGTCTGGTGGCCGCCATCCCTTGGGGCCGGACAGAACAACGGCCTTGGCACATGCAGGACTGCCAGGGCCCCCTGGTTGCGAGAGCTTGTCCAAGTCTCTGGCTCCAAGTCTGTCTGGTGTGGGTGCGACTGGCCCGTCTAGCGGCTCCGAATGAGCGGGTTCCGAGGGCCGCTCCTGGGCCGTGCTCGCTCAAGCCCCCGCCTGCCTGCATCGCGCTGGGCCGCTCGCTCCTGTGGGAGCCCCTTCCTCCGGCCGAGGCCCGGGCTCGCGGCTCAGGCGCACTGTGACCAGCGTGGCCCAGCCCTTCTCATTCTTGGATTCTAACTGAACAACCGTGAGATCTGCTTGTCATGCCGGGCACCACACATGACGAAACCGAATGCACGAACAGCCGTGTGTCCACGGTATGCACGCGCGCGTGTGCACGTGTGTGCATGCGTGTGCATGTGCGTGTGCACGCGTGTGTGTTATGTGCACAACTGCCCTGAGATGCAGAACGGCCTCCGCTCACACCGACTCGGCTGCTGGGAGTCAACATCTTTCTCTTCCGTGGCGCGAAGCGTAGGGGAATTGAAGCTAAATTAAGCCCAGAACTTTAGAACGAATGCTTAAAGCGAGTAGAGCTCCTCGGACTCAGGCTTGTCATCTTTCCTAATTCTACACTGTTCTTTTTACCCCACGTTCCGAGCTCAGGCGCCCCAGAGTCCCTGCGTTGCGTTCGTTCGGCAAGCCGCGTGGACAAGCAGAAGAGACCACACCCGCCCCCGGGGCCACACGTGTGCCACACTTTCCACATCCTGTGCTCACGTCTTGTAACAACCACGTGGCAGACATACTGCTGTCCTCCCTGTTTTACAGAAGAGGAAACAGAGGTGTGAGAGGGAAAGTGACCGGCCCACGTCCCACGACGGGTCCGTGGCAGAAGCCAGACGGAAGCCCAGACCCGAGCCACGCTGTGTCTGCTACCGCGTTCCTGACATTTCCCACTTATCGTGACTCTTACTGTCTTTCTGCTTCCGGGACAGCACGTTCTCCTTTCTTCTTCCCTGAGCCAGAAAACAGGCCCACGTTCAGCAACCGTTCCAGCCACAGCCCTCCTGCCGCCTGCCACGGAGAACCGGCCCTGGTTCCTGGGCAGCGCTGCCACGTGAGCTGGCAAGTCGGGCGCCGGGTCCGGGGCTCCCTCAGGGCACCTGCACCTCACAGCCCCCCGTGTTTGCTGCGATTTCCCCACTCGGCCGCGGAGGACGACGGAGGTTTGCGGATGGCAAGCAATTTGCACGAAGCCCACAGCTCACAGGCTGTGGGCCAAGCTCTTGAACCCATGTGCTTCCAGACGAGGCCGCAGGGCCCATACTCTCCCGTCCCCTCGGTGGGTCTGTGAAGAAGTAGAGGACACCCCCCACCCCAGCGCCCTGGGCCACGCAGCAGTGTGGGTCTGACCCGCCACCTCGGACCACGTTCCCAGAGAAGCCAAGAACCCAGATTTCTGTGTGAAATCACTTAATTTTTAAATGACGGAACCTAATTCAGATGTTTCTTTAAACACCATTTAAGCCAAACAAAACACATCCCGTCACTGGGTTCCACATGCAGGGGGCCCATCTGTGACATCCGGCTTTAAAGTTCATGTAGGATGTAAGTTCAGTCTGTTTAAAGAAAGGTGGGTTTAGTGTAAAATTATCAGTTTAGTGTAAAGATGATCGAATGTTTCTATAAACACTTCCTAAGCCAAACAAAACACAATCTGGATTCTTCAGCTTATAATATCCGGTTTTTAAAGTTTCTAGAGGATATAAGTTTAGTACATTTATCTATTTTCTTTTCAGAGAGTGGGAGAGCGTGAGTGAGAGAGTGCCAGGGAGGGAGGTGAGGGGAGAGGGTTGGGGGGCAGAGAGGGGGAGAGAGGGGGAGAGAATCTCCAGCAGTCTCCCTGCTAAGCACCCGACATGGGGCTCGATCCCAGGACCCTGAGATCATGACCTGAGCCGAAACTGAGAGTCTGACACTCAACTGACTGAGCCACCTGGGCGCCATAGGTTAGTTCATTTAAATAAGAATCAGTTTAGTGTCAAAACCAGCTGGGCAAACCCAGACCAGCCTCTGGCACGTATGCCTCCTTGGAACGAAGCCATTCCTCCCGGCAGTGTCCGCTCTGGAGGATGCTTGGTGCAGGAAGAGCAAAGGCCCCCTGCGGCCACCACAGGTCTGTGGGACGGAGGCAACGGTGCAGAGTCTGGCAAGAGCCCTTGTCTGCGCTAGCGGATCTGTCTTGCCACACAGCCACGGAAAGATCCTCGGCCTGCCCATCTCTCCAAAGAGGCACCGCACACGCCTGCCCTCTTTTCTCTTTCCTGCTCACGACTGACAGCATTCTAAACTCGAGGCCAAGGATGGTTCAACCCCCGATGGCCCCGGACTAAATGTCCAGACCCAGACACCCGCCCAGCACTGACAGTTTGGAGGCAGGGGACTGGAGGACGGGGCAGTGACGGTCCCTCCGCTTCCCCGGGGAGGAGGCACTCACCAACAAGCCATTGGAGCCATGCACGGTGACACAGCGAGAAAACGTGTGGTGGATGGAGAGCTCGCGGACGTACGTGGGCGGGTCGTAGCCTCCCTTCTCGTCCACATCGCCCGCCAGGTGGAAGTGAATGGGGTACTGGCCCACCAGCTGTTGTCCCATGTGCTTCAGCTCCACACCCTCCAGGTGCACAGCCTTAAAGCCCAGTGCAAACTGCAAGAGGGGAGGCGAGGGTCAGAAGGGTGGGCGAGGTGCCCCCGGCCCCCTTGCCGGGGCCGGGTCCCAAACATGCGAAGTGCCTCGCTGATCCCTGCCTCGGCCACACAGTGAATCCAACATATGCCCTGCAGACGGGTTAAAGCCCCGGCCCTCTCACCGCCCAGGCGCCGAGGCGCTTTGGATAACACACGGATGTTACAAGATGGTGAACGGCTTGGAACAGCGGGGCTGGCCTCCACTCCCGCCCTCCCTCCTAAGTTGCTAAGTGTCACAAGGAAGGGGGAACCCCGAGATATGCGGTGGCGAGGCTGGCCCGAGGCCGGCCCCAGGATGATGGGAATCCAGGGGCAGAAGAAGCCTGTGCTCTGCCCATGGTCTGCAGGCCCTCCTGGTGGAAGGACGGGGACACTGAGCCAGGACTCTCCATCAGCCCCTGACCCCGGTAGTGTGGACGAGCTGTGGGACGCTCTGTGTGCACCACCGTGGATGTCTACACTCCAGGAACCCACTGTAAAAGCACACTGTGGAAATGACTCTTGTCAGAAGCGGGGCTCAGCCGGCTGCTCCTGGAGTAGGCAGATCTTAAGGACATGCTAACAGTCCTCCCAGAGCAGGTTTGTCAAGCGGAATGCCACTCGGGAAGGGGCATCCTGAGGCCTCATTTGGGCAAAGTGGGAAGGGGACCCTGATGGCTCGGGGATTGCTCTCAGAATTGGAAACGGGCTCTGGTCTCTCTGATGAGTCTCTGCACAAGCCCTGGCCCCCCTCACCCCCAGAGCCTGACCGGGAACACGAGCGAGTGCTTCTGGAGCCTACAGTGAACGGGGAGCCCTGCTGAGCGAGCAGGGGCTGTGGATGCTGGGAGCCCACGTGTGATACGGGGCCACCCAGTGCCAGTCATTGAAAGCGACAGCCGCACGAACAGCTTTGGGGCGTTGTGATGTTCAGTATGCCGGGTAACGGCTCTTTAGATGGGATGCAGACAGAGTTCCCCCGTGAGCCCCATGCTAGGAAGCCGGGAGCTCTCGCGGACCGCTGACCGCACACCGCTGACCGCCGCTCTTCCCTGGGCAGCAGAACTCCGCTGCGAGCCAGGTCCCTCTTTGCCTCCATCTCTTGGTAGACGCTCCGACGTCCAGCTCGTCTCCCCTGCCTGCTCGCGTGTCTGGGTTTTCATGGGTCTATTGTAAGCGTGACTTGTGTGGGTGAAATGTCAGCTCTTCTGGGAAACGACCGGGGTGAGGCGTTGGAGAAAGGGAGTGAGAGCAGGGACGGGGGCTGGAAGCCGTGCAGGCAGGGAGCCCAGGGTGGCATGTGACCGGGGAGTGGACAGCCGTCCCCAAGGTGGCCCCCTCCTGTCTTCCGGCCAGGGGTCGGCAGCCAGAACAGCACGCTGGACAGCAGGGGTCCGCCTTCCAGGAAGTCCCTGCCCTTGGTCCTACTTCCTGCTCCCGTGCCCTCCCCAGCCAGGGTCCCTGCCAGGCTGGCAGCGCGGGAATGCTCCCGGTCGGGCGGACCCATACCTTGATGTGGCCCCCGAAGGTGTCGAAGTCGAAGAAGTTGCAGACGTGGTTGTTGTAAGGGTAACATCTGTCCTCCATCTCCCCCATCACCACGATGTTCCGGCTCAGGAGCCCGACCTCGGCCCGCATGTCCACACCGTCTATCTCCTCCCCGATGTGCAGGTACAGAGGCTTCCCTAGGGCAGAAAGGGGTGGGTGGGAAATCCACTGCTGCTTACATATCACTGCACCTGTGTGCACGGTGGTCCCCGGGGCTCCCCCGGTCCCATGTTACAGAAGAAGGAAGCCCATGCAGGCTCTTCTTTCCTGGCCTGAAAGAAGAGCTAGGATTCACAGCCATGCGGACTCACATCTGAAGCCCATGCAGAAATGGCTATTTGTCCCCCAGTATCAGTCCCCCCTTTTGCTTGCTGGTACTGGGGCCTCCTGTGTTTGAGCTCGACATATGCTCCCCAGGAGAACCACGCTTCCCAGACTCCCTGTTGGTGTGGACACAGGATGAGCAGAAGCCGTGGGCAGCCCCTGCTCTCACTCCTTCCCCAGGACCGGAATGTGGCTGTGCCCTGGTGGGCCAGCCCCGAGGACAGGGTGCTCTCTCCCTTGTTCCTGGACTCCCGTAACTTCTCTTCTTCCTTCGTGTGGGTTCCTTATGTTCTGCTTCCAAACTCATCCAGACCTCCTATCCTTAAAAAAATTCTTAGAAGACCTTTCTGCCCAACTCAGCTACCCTCGTAGCTAATGTCAGTCCCCTTCGTGCCACTCGAGTCCCTGAACCAGTGACCCATACCTGCCCCGCTCCCTCGGTCTGCTCAAATCCACTTACTTCCCCTCCAGCCTCATCCTCCTCCCGGACGGCAGGTGCACCCCAGGGAAGGTGCGGGGGGCAGGGGCTTGGAACTTGGGGACTGCCTCGTGGTCCCCAATCCGCCCGCCCCCACTCCAACCCCAGATTCTTCCGTGGAATAGAGAGATCTCGGCCTGCCTCTGCACCCAGCTCGTCACTGGGACAGCTGACCTGGCTAGCAGGGCTTTCTCCTCCGTTCGAGGACACAGCTCCAGAGCACGGCCTCTCGTGTGGATTTGCAGCCTGCACCACACGGCAGGTGCTGCTTGGCTTTCACTGCGGCCCTGGCTTGAGCGACAGGGCTCGGGTGTCAGCCCATGGCACAGCTGGCCGGGCCTGTGACGGGCCTGAGCCGCACCCTGACGGGGACCGCCCCTGCCCGCTCCTTCACGAGGCACAGCTCGCATCCTGTGGGGGCTGTGGGACCTCGGGGGCTGCGGTTTGCGATTCTGCAGGCTCGGGGAGATGGCAGTTTCTGGAAGCTCGTTAGTTCAGGACGTGAAACTGGTGTGGGACAAAGCTGACAAGACACCCCTTTGGCATCACCACGAGCTCCCAGGGCCACTGCAACAAACTGCTACCCACTGACTGGCTTAACTCAGCAGAAACGTATTGCTTCACATCTCAGAGGCCAGAAGTGCATGGTCAGGGCCCTGGGTCGGCGGTCGGGGCCCCGGGGTCAGCGGTCGGGGCCCCCGGGTCGGCGGTCAGGGCCCCGGGTCGGCGGTCAGGGCCCCAGGTCGGCGGTTGGGGCCCCGGGGTCGGCGGTCAGGGCCCCGGGTCGGCGGTCAGGGCCCCGGGTCGGCGGTCGGGGCCCCGGGTCAGCGGTCGGGGCCCTGGGTCGGCAGTTGGGTGGGGCAGGGCTGGTTCCCTCGGGAGGCGCCAGGCGGAACCGTCCTGGCCGTTTGCAGATTCCAGCAGCGCCCTGTGCTCCTTGGCTGGAGGCCCCTTCCTCCTCCCTCAACGGGCGGACTTCACTCTGACGCCGGCTGTGTCGTATGTCACCTTCTCCTCGGACTCTGACCTCCTGCGTCCCCTCTGAGGACCTGTGATGACACTAGGCCACCCCGGGGACCCAGAATAATCCCCCATCTCCTGAGCCTTAACTCAATCGCACCCACCAAGTCCCTTCTGCCGCGCGAGTGGACATTCTCACGTGCAGAGGACTAGCCCGTGGGCGTCTGTGGGGCCGTTCCTCTGTGTACCCCAGAGCCCTGCTTTAAAAGTATTAGGAAATCTCGCTTTACAGAGAGTCTATTCACTATGCTTTACTATCAGGCCCAGAGATCTCCAAAGCCAGAGGGGCCAGGCACGGACGCCAGGCTGGGGGTGGGGCAGGGCTGTGAAGACTCGGGTTCCGTCCACAGTCTGACATTGCCCGGAGGAGCGTTTGAAACAAGTTCGCTCTGCAGACTGCTGGCTCCCTTACCCCCTGTGGCTTGTGGCTCAGGTCACAGAGCCTCGTGGCTTCACGGTTTTAGGGTCCAGATGCAGGGTCCCCTCTGGCTGCCCATGTGGAAGCCTCCCCCTCAGTCCCTGGCTGGCCTCCGGCCCATCAGCTCTGTGGCCGTCACTGTCACAGATGCGTGGCCTTGCAGGTGCGGGCGGGGAGTAGAGTCTCTTGCACAAAGAGCTTTGCGTGGGGTTCTGAGCAACACAGCGCAGGGCGGGGAGGGGAGACAGAAAGCTGCACCCAGAGCAGCATGTGATCGCTGGTGAGGAAGGAGACTCCCCTGCTCACCGGCTTTAAACGCCCTCCTTCCAGCAACGGATACATGGAGAATTGATGACAAAGCCCCTGGTCCGCCCGGCCTCGTGCTGCTACGTGCGCTGGATGCAGACCTTCCTTTCCTTACGAGCGGACACCCCGATGGACAGCGGGCAGCAGCCAGTAAAGCTTCAAAGCCTTCCTCAACTAAGCAAGGCCACCTCCCACTGTTCGTGGGGTGCAGAAGGAAGACCGGGCGACTGGTGCCCCAGAGGCAGCTCAGCGGTGCCCAGGAACCAGCCAACGCAAGGGACACGTGCCCGAGGAGCTGGGTCCCCGGAGGCCCAGCATGGAGCACGCTTCCCGAAGGGATGGCCCCCCGAGGCTTGAGCACGTGATGGAAGAGTTTATGCAGAGAGCGCGGGCTCAGTGCTGCCGGCCCAAGACACAGGAGAGGAGCTCCCGTGCAGCTTTGAGGGGCTCAGCTGCCGTCTCCCAGCCTGCAGGACCGACAGGGCAAAACCCCAGGCTCTGTGGGCTTATGCGTCATCGCCCCACACCCTCTTCTGCTGCAGCTCGAGCAGAGCACCAGCCCTCCCTGAACGAGCCTTGCTTCTGCCTAGCTGCCCCTCCGGCCGGGCCACCTCGTCTGGGCAGCAGACGGCTTTGTGCTTCCAGATCCTGCTCCAGGGGCTCCTTCCCGGTGTGGTCTTCCCCACTGCCCTCCACCTCCCCCTTTGCTTCTTGGGGTGTCCACGGCGCCGGCAGGGCCAGGACACCAGGCCTCCCCATCCGGGCACACGTCCCCTGACGCCCAGCCGCCCCTCGTAGCTTGTGCATTTTGGGGGTCGGTGCCCCCTAAAACTATGGGGAATAGGCAGAACGCTGACCAGAGGGCCTTCCCCAGGGACCCACGGTCCCCTCGAACACGGCGGGAGAGGTCGGGGAGAGGCGGCAGAGGACCGTGGCTCTTGATCCCGACTCAGATGATGGCTGTGAGTCCCTGCGCACGTCAGTCACGCCCCCTGGATCTCAGGCTCTCCTTCCGTAAAATCGAGCTCTTGCTAGCAAGTGTCTCGAAGGTAGCCACGCTTGCTGACCACGCCAATCCAGGGAATGAGCTTCGCACAGCCCCTGGCACGTGGCAGGGACTGGTGTGGCCCGAGTGGCCGATGCAGGTGCCCCCCACGCTGTCCCCGGGGAAGACAGGAGCCCGGGCTCCCGCCACTGCCTCACACCTCCAGGCTGCCCCTGGGGGGGGCGCGGGGAGTGGGAGACGGAGGGACTGATCCACCCTCCGGAGTGCGCGGGGCCGACTGAGAGCTGAATTCCCACCGCCTCTTCCCCGCACTGTGGAGCCCGTAGCAGGACCTTCATGAAACCCCACAGCCAGCGGATCTGTCCTGTTGCCGTGTTCACAGGCCACCGTCCCCCAGCCGGCTGCCCCGGGGGAGCCGCGTGCCCTGCTTTCCGGCACCCCATCCTGTCCGCAGATTCTCCCTCCCTCCCTTGCTTCTTGCAGCTCTGGTGCACGAGGGCCAACCGGGGAAGAGCAGATGTGGCCCAGCCAGATGGTCCCAAATTATCCAGGAGGGCCACTGGCCGGGGGTGTGGGGGGTTGGCGGGCTCGGGCTGGAGGGTCCCAGAGAGGCCGTCTCAGCCACACAGCTCCCAGGTTCCTGGTATGGGCCAATCGTCTAGAGTGGAGGCCCTGGGGACGGGACGGAGGAGGACAGGTGGCCGGGAGCTAGAGAGCTCGGAGTTTGAATCCTGGCTCCGGTCGACCCCGCAGACTTGCTTGGTCTACACCAGCCCGCCCGCCTAGGACCCCTGGGCTGCGTGCCGTCCAGTACGCCGGCTACCGGGCCCCCGGAAGCGGGCTAGGAGGGCTTGAACAGCACGACCATACTGGAGGGCAGACTCTGCACATTTAACTCCCCTGCACCTGAGTGTCCTCCTGTGTGTCCCGCAGGAGCGGCGGCTGCCACCTGTTAGGGGACCACGAGGAGCGAGAGAGACGGTTTTGTAAAGCGCTTGGCAGTCACAGGAAACCAAGAACGGTCATCCTAAGGAGCCGATTAACCGTGGTATTATGGAGGGGTGCGTGCTGGGGGGCAGGGAAAGTGGGAGTGGGGGAGTGCAAATGCAGAAGGTCTGGGAGGGTTCCGACTGCGGGCCAGGAGGTGTGGAGATGCACCCTGCGGAGAGCAACACTCTGGAATATTCTCTGAGATGATTCACACACTTCATGACTTGGTGATCCCCATCTGTTTCCTGTCAGAAAACCCTTACTAGGCACGAAGGCCTGTTTCCTGGAATTTGGGGGCAGTGAGGAGGGAGGATCTGGGAAGGCCGTGCCCCGCTCTGCAACCAGCCTTGGGGGGAGCCCTAAGACGTCGCTGCTGGGGGGCACAGCTTTGGAAAAGATGCGGCAGGTGGGAGCCCTTGCTTCATGTCAGTGGGAGATGGAGAGCCAGGCTTGGGGCTGAAAAGCAGACACATGAGCCTCCCCAAGACAGACAGACAGACAGCCCCCCCACCTCGGGCTTTTCTGATGCTGTCCACCAGGGGGCGCTGTTTTCAGGCAAGCCTCAAAGCCTCTGGGCACAGGGGACGGTCCACTCTGAGCCCAACCGGCAGGGGGTGGGGGCCAGGGAGGGGTGCCCCGAGGGAGTGTGGAGGGGCCCGAAGGGGGCCCCGCATCTTCACTTCTCCTTTCCTCCCCCTGCACCAGGGCCTGGAGCAACCCCATCCCACTGTCCGTCCAGCCTTCAGCAGGCTCGGAGGCAGCTGGGCCTGTGGGTCCGCCACTGCCAAGCGGGGCCACTCTCCAGCCTCCCGCCACAGCCACACCGACCGCTGGGTGGGGCCAGCAGCCCTAACAGCGCCTGGCCCCTCGCCCTCGGGGCCCCTCGGCGCTCGGGAGCTGCTTGAAGTGAAACCTGGCCCCTCCCAGGCCTCGGGGTGCCCAGCACAGGGGTGCAGACCGGGGGGGCCTCTGCAGGTGCTCCTGCATCCACCTCCAAGCGGGCAAGCTTTTCACCCTCCTAGAAGCCACGCGTGCTGCCCCAGAACCCGGGCACTGAGCAGTGAGCATCAGCTCACACCGTCTGAATGCCACTCCCATCAGAGTCCGGGAGGACGCCTGACGTCCCAGGAGGGCTGTGCACACATACCGGCCTGGGGGACACAGGAGTCACGCGGCGAAGGCCATGGGCCTAACGCTCAGGGCACGAGCTTCACTCGGCACTCTCCTGTAAGCGGGGGGCCCGGGGAACCTTTCCCCACCAGGGGAAAGGCAGCAGGCCGACGGACTCGGAGGGAAGCCGGTCGCCCCCTGCCCCCCAGCCCCACGCAGCCCCTCTACCCCTCACCCCGCTGCTCTGGTCCTCTTCTGCGGCATGCTGTCCCCAGCACTGTGCCGTCCCCCTCCGACTGTCCAGGACACCCGATCCCTGGTCAGCCCCCGAGGGCGCCCTCTGGGTGTTGATGCGCTCTCTCCCACCTCCCTGTGCATCCTCGTGAAGGGGACGGGGGTGCCCAGCCTGGGGGAGGAGGGACGCGGGGGGGGCATCTGTGCTCACAGAGCCTCCCGCTTCCACGCCCAGGACATCAGGACACTCGGAACAGAACCTGCGACGGACCTCAGCTGGGGCTGCTGAGGACGATACACATCGCTTGCTTTTCTCCCTCTACAAGTACGTCTTTACCTACAGAACGGACACACAGGCACCCTTCCTGTCCGTCCTCAGGCGTAGGTGCTACATGATTGCACGAATCCTGCCGATAATAGCAGCTGACGTTCACAGAGCCCTTACTGCCTGCCAGACACTGAAGGATTCAATCGGCCGATCCTCACAGCCCCGGGAAGCAGTTATGATCTACGATCGCTGTGTCTGTGTTGCAGACGAGGAAACTGAGGCACAGGGAAGTTAAGAATTTGTCTAAGGTCCCTCGGCTGGGAACCACATTCCTGCGTTCCTGCAATTCCAATCCCGTGCTCTACCAAAGAGAGAAAGAACTGGAAGAGAGGGAAGGAGAAAAGGAAGGAGGGAGGGAGGGAGGGTAGGGAAAGAAGAGAAAGAAAGAAGGAAGGAGCCTTCCCCAAAATGTCTTCAGGAAATGAGACCAACAGCATGCCCCGATCTAATATGAGGAGTCCAACCGCACAGCTACGTACTGAGTATCTTTGTGTAAAATGCTTGCGGAGGGCTGTTCGCACTGCTGAGACCCTGAGCTGAACAGCCCCCCCCACCCCCTGTAGCTCAGGGCCTCGGGGAAGCGGTCACTCTGGGCCTCTGGTCTCCTCCTTTTTGTTGGACAATAGTAAGTAATCTGTGACGTTTCTTTCTCTGCTCTCACAGCCAAGAAGCTCAGAGACAAATTTATGGTCTATTTCAGTAGCTTTTGCTAACTTCAATCCCTCCCTTTTTGTTGAATTTATTCTCCTCGCGCCAGAATCTATTACTTCGACATGTATCTTTCCCTTTTTTTTCCCTCTCCTGGATGAAGATTTAATTGGACTTGTGTTTATTCCCCAAACCTTTTTTCAAAGACTGTAGGGGTTTGAACAAATGATTATTTAAAAAGGCAGATCCGTTAACTTGTCAAGCACAGACATGTGTCCAGCCACACTCAGCAAACCCCCGTCTGCCCCGGGACACCCACGGCCTTCCACTCAAAGGCTCTGCCCTGCTCCCCGGGACCACGGCTGCAGACTTCGGGGGAGGCCTCCAGGGCCCACGGCCCCCGAGAGTGGGACAAGGGGATTGGGTTGTACCACCATGGCTCTGGCGTTTAAACCTTTGTCCCCCCAGATTCCATCCCAAGCACATTCCCACCAGCCAAAAAGATTGTTTAACTTTCTATAGTCTTATTTCTAAAGCAATAGGTAATTTGAACATATGGGCTACGTTTTCTCCATCTGTCTTCCTCCACTTTCCCTCAATCCTAGACCTTCTCCAGGTGCCGTGGTCCTGTAGCACCTGGTAGTTATGACGCCCAGGATCGACTCTCCTTTCTTCTGGCCATTTTCTTCCCCAGTTTGCCCAAGGGGAGGGACCCTTTCTCCATTCAGTAGGCCCAGAGGGATGCTGGTGAAGGTGCACTGCAGGAGGGGGGAGCACCTGAGCCCCCAGCCCAATAGGACGCGGTCTCCCTGGAAGGTGGCATGAGCACTATGTCCCAGGGACCTCGCATGGTGCTTTGGGACAGCAGTGCCCCGAGAACACTGCACACTCACTCCCACTACCCAGACCCCCGAAGTCCTTGTGCACCTGGGTATATCACTTCCCGAAGCTCAGTGGCCTCCCGACAAATTCCTCTTTTGCTTACGATAGTCAAGCTGGATTCCATTGCTTATAACCAAAGAACCCCCATGGGTATATAACTCTCTCCACTAATAAACATGGACCTGGATTATACTTTTAATCCCAACAATCTGAGATTCCAGGAACCTTGCATAATATAAATTGCAGTACCACTAAGTTAACACTTAGGAGAAGAAAAAGGAAGACTCCAAAGCTGTAGAAAGAAGAGATTTAAAATTTCCTGGTAGATTGCATTATTGCCTAACAAATATTCACTCCCTTCCCTCAACCTTGATGGGACAAGTAGGCTGACCCACCCCATGCGTGCTAAGCCTAACCACATTATTTGCTTTGTCTAGCGGAATGTGGGTGTGAGAGCGCACTAGTCCTGAGCCCAGAGGACCCGAGTCCTCTGTGTTTCTGTTCCTGGGAACTTTCTACCTCCCCCACAGGAAGAATAGGTCCTGGGAAGAACGAGAGTCCCATGGAGCTGACCTGAACCCAGCAGTCATCTTGGGGCCAAGCTCAGTCTAGAGAAGCTGCACCCTAGACCCGCTGCAGGTGCACGAGGGAGAAGTGCTTGCCACGAGAGTTTGAGGTCTGTTTCATTACGCAGCATTATTGCAACAGCTGACCGATACAGACTTGTTGTGATTTCAGACAACAGATTCGTGCAGCCTAGGGCGGGCTTAGTGGAAGTCTTACCTGCCACTCTGACCTGGTTGGGGGCACAGGCTTTGCAGGGAAGCACCCGGAACTCTTCTGCCTGGTACATGGAGTAATCAGTGCTGGCAACGACCAGTGTGTCTCCGGGCTTCCATGACCGAGCATCGTCCCCCAGGGTCAGGATGGTGCTGTTCACGTTGGTGTCGATGGTGACGGTGAGTTTGGGCCTCACTGCAACCCCAGACAGGAGGGACTGAGATATAACCCTGCGCCCTTGGCCAACTTTTGACCGCCCGCTCTTCCCTTTCCCTCCCTAGATAAATGCCAGGTTTGCCTATCCAAACCCAAATCACCAGGCTCAGCCCATCCCAGTCTTGGTGCAGGTTTTTGAAGTCAACAAAACCCCACCAAAAAAGAGCCATTCATTAGCTCTGGGCAGGGGAATTTTCCACCAACTCCTTCCCTAGAGTTAAATGTGGCTGCCTCACCACACCCACTTTGCTCAAGATGTAAAACAAATATAGTCCCTCTCAACTATTATTTACAGTAGCTGTAAGCCCTTCCCCCAAAGAGCTCTCATCACGAATGACCGCCTTCTGGAGAAGGCCAAGTGCCTCCACGAAGAACCCGACCATTTCCCATCCCTTCTAACAAGCACCTCGGGACCCGGGTTTAAAATAATAGCACCCAGAAGTCACGAGCTCACGTCTCTGCAGGGGAGGGCTGCAAGAAAGTCAGCTCTGGCCACGGCACCCTCGTTTTCTTGGGCCGGACCTTTCCCTTCCTCAAAGGCATATGGGCAGGGTGGGGCTCGGCCGGCTCCTGCCAACTCCGAGGACCGTCCCACGGCTCCTGGGTCCCAGAAGGGCTCTCCACTGCGAGCTTGGCAGAAGCACCGGGTCACTGCTGTTGGGGGCAGCTGACCCAGCCACATCCAAACTCACAGTGCATATCTGCCAGCTCAAGGAACGAGCCATGGCTGCGTTGGCGTCCCCGACAAGCAGCTGCTTACCAGGCTTCCCACAAAGGAACCGCACACGGTAGGTCTGGCAAGGCCGGCCCCTCTCGTAGCACACAAACCTATAATCCTGGCCTTTTTTGTAGACAACCTCGGTGGTGAGGTTAACTCCATCCACTGTCGTGGCCTGGAAACGACACGGAAATTATAGAGCAAAATCATTTTGGTGTGCGTAAAGAAAGAAGGTGATGATTAATGGTATCAACATCCACTCACAAGTCTAAACTTGTCCCTGCTGCAAAAACGATTTCCTCGGGCCCAAGATGATCATTAAACGATCGAGCATCACTTTTGTTCTAGGAAAACAGTTTCCCTCTAAGGAAAACAATGCAAAGCCACAGGATGGAGAAATGCCTCGCCGGGGTCCCTGGGTGGTCCCCCATACCCGAACCACTGATGGGCGGCAACTCCTACCACCACCCCTGCCACTGGGAGCGGAGGCCGGTATTTACGGAGGACCCGCTATGTTCGATCAACTGGTGTCCCGGCGCGGGTCCACGCCACGTGGGGAGCCCTTAAAAATACTCATGCCCAGGCCCCATTCTCCGAGGCTCATATTTGGCATGTCTGGATGTGGCTTGGGCATCAGAACTTTTAGAAGCGGCCCGAGGGGTTCTAGAGGGCGGTCCAGTTTGAGAACCGTCCTTGTCCTAGCAGTCACAGGGCGAAGTGTTGTGGATATGATCTCATCCCAGCTTCACAGCAACAATGAGATGGCAGGCTTGACAGATAAGGAAACTGACCCTCAGGGGATGAGTCACTTGCCCGGGGTCAACCAAGCCCTAAGCGGCAGAGCCAAAATTCGAATCCCAGACTTAGCCAACTGCAGAGCTGGTGCTGCTCAGCACCTCCCCCGCGGCCCTCAGGCATGAAGCCTACAGTCCTCTGTTCAACGTCTGTCTCCTCCCCCAGGATCCCGGGCTCCGGGGAGGGCAAGGACCCGGTTCCTGCCTGTCTCCCTGATCCGAGCTTCCAGCCCAGGGCTTGGCACGGAGTGGGCTCTCGGTGATGGGGGCCGATGGGTGAGCAGCCTCAGGCCAGGTAGAGAATTTAGGGAGCAGGCTCCGAGGAGGTGGCGACCGCTGCCCGCTGGGGCTCATCCCAGGGCCCGGGTGTGTCTGCAGCAAGCCCTTGGCTGTCGTCAGAGACAAGCAATTTAGATCCAGGCTGTAGCTGTTGTCCTCTTGGGCACAGAGACCACAGGGACCAGGGCGGGGGAAATAGGGGGGCAAAGTATAGCAAACCTATTAAAAAAAGAGGGTGGGGCGGTGGGGGGCTTTTCAGGAAACATTATTTTGAACACAGCAGGTATCTGTTGTCTTTGGCTTCAAAGGAGAGCTGTATGGCAGTGAGCTCAGTCATCATGAAAATCCAGCCCCTTCCTGCAAGAGTCACGCTCACGCCCATTATCTTGGTGGCCTCCAGAGCCCTGGGAGAAGCAGGAGTTGCAGGCCTGCTCTTGGGAAAAAGCTAAGGCTCAGAGGGTTTTAAGAAGCAAAGTCAAGGTCGCTGGAATGGCAAGCTCAGCTCCTCCGAGCTCCCATTGTTTTCCGTGGAGGACAGCGCGTTCTTCTGCAGGAGACCCCGTGACATTGAGAACTGAGCCTGAAAACATCAGTGATTAGAACTGCACATTTTCCAAGGCACAGTGTCCCACAATACTTTCGGCGGGGGGGCATCTATCCAACTCTGCTCTTTCCTCCGCCCCCTTTTTCTAAAGCTGAAGAACGACCTCAGTTTGGGATAAGAACAAGAAAGGGCTCTATCACTGTCCAGGGAAACTGGTCTCCACCTTAAGGAGACACAATTCTATTACTATTTTTGATAATTAATAATTACAAAATAACAGTATGATTAGGATAATGATTGTAAAACAAAAAATGTGTGGGCCCTTCATATATTGTTACATGACATCCACAAAATAATCCCACAGGGAAACCCTGAGGATCCTCGTTGTTGCCTAAGAGGAGCTTGGGACCCCGAGTCACTTGACTGAGGTCTCCAGCCAGGACTGGAGTGTGGGCTGCTAGATTTAAGGTGGCGCTCTCCCCAGGGGCATGGGAGCGCAGGGCCAGCCGCTGGGAGAAGGGGCCACCTTAACTATTGCACCTTAACCCTCAACTGCTTCTGTGGGCCTTTGTTTTGCCAAGAAAAAGCC
Organism: Mirounga leonina; assembly: GCF_011800145.1. Classification (NCBI taxonomy): domain Eukaryota; kingdom Metazoa; phylum Chordata; class Mammalia; order Carnivora; family Phocidae; genus Mirounga; species Mirounga leonina. The sequence continues at coordinate 27,016,933 of NW_023270464.1, forward strand.
AACATCCTATTCTGGAACTGAGAGTTTTGAATCAATAAGGGGCTACCATGCTCAGCAAAATATTATCGAGGAGTGCATTTTTGTGAGAAGGCCGGTCCCAGCCTTCCGGGAGGTGGAGGTGGGGGGTGGCAGGGAGGGGCTGTGGTTGGCTCTTTTATTCTTTGCCAGACCTCCAATAGTTGAGAACTGGAACTCCAGGAATTCATTGTCAAGGATACTCCTTTTGTTGGAAGCAAGCTGGGCCTTGGAATGCGGTGACCGCCTAGGGGTTATAGAGTGCGGGCTTGGGTCCCTTGGAGGGTCTTGGATAATGGGGCTGGGGAGAGGCCGTGCCCTACACTATTTTATATTTTGTATATATTTGTATGCTTGTCCCTGCTTTGCTGCCTCCAAGCCTTCGGTACAGTGTTATTTAATCCTTTAGCCTGGGATTAGCTGCGCTTGGACATAGGCAGGAGCCTGTGTCCCTGCCGGGGAGAGAGGTACGGGGAGAATGGGCAATGCCGGAGGGAAACTGCCACAGAGACATGGCCTCCTAGACGCCGCAGCGTGGAGCCCGACGGCTGGCAGAGCTGACACCGGGAGGCATCCGTGGACCACGTAAGCATTCCTGCAGGGTTTCCAGAAATACTCGGCAGGGGACCCTGGCAAAGGGCTGGACTTGCCACCACCAAGTGAACTGAAGGAATAAGATGATGGCTATTTCAGAACTGAGGCTGGAATCCTCAGGGTTGCAAGAGAAAGTTACAATTAAGCCTGGGGAGGGTGCTCTTCAGGGGCGTCAGTGCCTTTGGATTCTGCTGGACCCAAGGAGAGCCTACAGCCTGCGACCTGCGACTCACTCGGGGGAGATCCTTCTCGAGGACGGGCCTTAGCCACGTGAGAACGGTCTGCCCGCGAAGCTGGCGGGATGTGAGTGCCGCGTCTGTACTTGGCACTATCCTGGCTGAGCCAACGGGGGAAGTCGGGGTCCGCTTCTGGAGGAGCAACTGCAAGCGAAGATCCTGAGCCAACATGGTCCATTCTCCACCAGTGCTGGTGTTTGTTTCGCTCAGTGGAGAACCATGCTGTGGGGGCGTGGGCTGAGCTCAGCCGGCACCCCAAATCCCATCTGGATCCTGCGCACTCAAGGGCCCAAAGGAAATCGACTGAGAAGGGAGGCTGAAGGAGACAACCCGTCCCCACGCCAGGGCACCATCAGCCATGGCTGTGGAAGCCGCTTTAGGAGGAGGCAAGGGGGGTGGGGAGTAGAGTCCAAGAGACAATGCTGGGTCCTTGCTGGGGAACTCACTGCCCAGGAGGCCTGGAGCAGAGAAGAGCCCCTAAAACAGGAACGGCTCTTCCTGGCTTACCCGTGTCCTGGGAGTGCCGTGAGAGTCGCACCATCCCAACGGCAAGACAACTTGCCATCTACAGACTGCACTTCAAAATAAAGTCCTTATAACTCTTCGACTGCTTTGAGTTTGGTACCTGTATATCAATGGGGCGGTTGCAGATTTTTCCTGGGTGAGTTACCCGGAGGTCTGAAATTTTCTCGCCACCTTTCGTGTGCGACACTTTGTCATGGTCGAACCACTCTGTCCACTCCACATCTAGACAGAAAGCAAAGAGCAGGGTGAGGCGGGAAGGGCGCGGGAGGGCAGGTGCCCCCGCAGCGTGGCCCCCAGCACGCTCGGCACAATAGGAACTGAACACCGTCCGTCCAATTGTGCACCAAAGCATTCTGCCACGTCTCCCACCTTTTCGTTAAAAGCACCTCTTACTGACTTTCTCACTTGCCGAGAACAATAGAATATATATTCTTCATTCCTGCAGAAAGGATGACGATGAAAGCTATGGTCAGCCTGTTTCTCGAGGCCTGCAGGGAGGGCATGCTCTCTGCACCCCAGCCCCCCGTGTGGCTACGTGAAGGCCGGTCCTGCTCCCTCCTGTTTCCTGTCCACAGCACCATCGCTCGGCACAGAGAGGATTCTGAGAGGGGAGGACAACAGCCTCTGGGCTATTGGCTGCCGGGGACTGATTAATTAGAGAGAGCTTTCCCTTGCAAATTTAGTTCACTCTGCAATAACCAAGTGGTCTTATTGGTGCCAGAGAAAAATCCTTGTTTTGCAAAGACAGAACGTCCTGCCCTTCTCTCCCACTGTTCGGGTTTTCCTGGCTGTTGCGGACTCCTCACCTTGAACCCACTCGCTGGAGGAAGAGACGTTGAAATGCTCGCCATGCTCCGTCTGGAACACTTTGAACACCCGGGCAGCCGCGGAGCCACGGTGTCCTGCAGAGAGAGCAGGGGCGTCAGCGACCGCACCCCCCCCCCCAACGCATTCCGAAGAATGCAATTCTAAGACGGAGCAAACCCCCTCCACACATAGATCTTGAACTCTTTCTTTAAAAAACAACAACGAAAAAAAACCTTTCAGGCCAATCTCTCTACTCGGGAAGTAGATTACCTATTGTCCCTTCTTTCGCTTCAGTTTTTTTTTTTTTTCTTTCTTTTTTTTCTTCTTTCTTTCGCTTCAGTTTTAAAAATTTAACTAAAATCTATACTTTCGAGCCCTAATTTCTCCCGCGAATTCCTGTCTAGGAATAGAACCGGCAGGGCCTTCCGCTAGGTGGTAAGGACCCATCCAAAGTATCTCTTTAGCTCAAAATATTCCCCCTGCTGGATCTGTCCCGGTTCTCGCCTGTCCTAGGTCCCTTGTTTCGAATCAAGTCAGTGGTGATCTCTTTGCAAATGTAAATATTATCTCAGTGATAGGCTTTTGCGACTTGCGCGGAACACGGCCAATGAACATGGGTGTTGGGAGGTGGTTCCACCGGGGTCTCAGGGAAGACGGTGGTTCAGAAAGACCCGGGCCTCTTGGTCGAGAGACACGGAGGGGATTCAGCCTCTCTCCCTCCATTCATTACCGTGATATTCAATATGGTCCTCCACCGAAGAAGAGGGATTTCCTTTCACAGTTAGGAAGCTCCAAGGGTGTCTGGTAAAAGCAACAACAAGGAGTGAAGTTCTTCACACGTCTGAGCCTGTCCCCGAGGCAGGGCTGAGGGAGAGCCGGCCCAGCGAGCAGCCCTCCCCGCTGCTCCCGGCAGACCAGCTCGCTGGCTGGGCTTCCCTTGTCCCGGACAACAGGAGCCTGTCTTTGCAAGTGCTGTGCTTCCTACCCGCCTGGCTCACCGGATGTTTGCTCCCCGGGAGCCTCTTCAACCCCACTCTGGCAGGAGACGGGGCACGAACCACAAACAAGCCCACAGCCCTACAAACCCCCCGCCAGCCCCAGTGAGGTCCTGGAGCGAGTGCCCCGGGGGCTTTGGGGAAACCAGGCTGCAGGATCCAGGAGAGAAAGGCTCTTTCCCTGATGCCCTGGCCTTGGAAAGTTAGGAGAGGCCTCTCGCTCACAATGGGGGACGGAGGGGGGAAAGCCGGCGGAAGACGTCCCCCACTGAAGCGGCTCTCAGGCCCGAAGGGTTCCCTCCCCGTTCCTGTCTTCCCCCTGAGGCCCGCCTCCCGCCTCCGGCTCTCACCATGAGATGGCAATCGACTAGGGTACTCAAGAGCTTTTGTTATTTTTGTTTTGACCTTTCATTTTGGAAAGCAAATCTCTACTGAAGTTAGGGATTTGATCAGGTCACTCTCTTGCTTAAGACCCATCAATGGCTCCCCAGTACCCTTTGCATGAAAGCCAAGCTCCTGGGCACAGAGCAAAATGTCTTCCTGTGCCCACCTCCTCAGCCTCGTCTCTGCCTCTCCCACCCTCGTGCCCCCTTCCGCTGCCTGTACTCCTCCCCGCTTCAGGAGAGGCTCAAGCTTAGCCCGGGCCTCGGCACCTGCGGTCTCTCGTGGGGAACCTGCTTGCCTTCATCCTCACCTGCAGCTCTGCGCCTCGAGCCCTTCGCCCACCCTCTTGCTCACACCTCCTCCTCACTTCTCTTTCTGTTCCTGCCTGCCCACGGGAGCTCAGCACGCCTCGTCTGGCCCAGAGTCTCGTGCCAACACCCCCCGGACCGCCACACATCTCAGTTCTTCTACTGATTTTAGGTGCTTTGAGTTTGTCCCTCAACGTGTGTCTGTACGAATGAGGGCTCAGAATGTAATTCCTGCCTGCCCGGGTCCTGCCCTCGGGGGAGTGGTTGTGACAGCGCGCGGCAAGCATCCATCCTCCCCGTGGCCATTGCTTCTCGGGAGAAAACAGTTGCTAGCATGTATTGACTCCTGATTCTGTGCCAGAGAGGAGGGCAGATATTTTGCTACTTATTATCGCATCTAATCCCCTCCCACTGCTCCTGATGTACTTTACAGACGCAGGAGCTGTGCAGAGAGAATGAGCCCCCTCCCTGCAGGCTCACCTACAGGAGGTGCAAATTCGGGCCGCATCGCCGGCCCTTAGCTGTTACCTCCTTCTGCCGAGGCCCTAAGCAGCCAGGCCCCTGGTGGTTCTCGCTGCCATTGTAAATCAATAAACTGGCCTTTCGGTTTATAAAACTAGGAAACAGAAGCCCCCTCAGCTTTTGCTAACAAAGGAGCCTAGAGATACCACGGTGTCCTTGTCATCTTCGACTCCTTGAGCTCCCTGTCCAGACCCTTCCAAAATGAGCAGCCCCTGGGCTGTCAGAGGACACACTCTGGAACCCGGAGCAACCCCCGGCCGCCCTCCTCCCTTGCCCAGGGGAGGCTCTTCTGGCCCCCAACCCTGCCTGGGCTTCTGCGGAGCTGAAGGGAGGGGCCCCACTATCTTCCAACAGCCACAGGCCGGCGGATCTCGACCCTCCCCTGAGCTGAGATCTGGTTCAACATGATAAAAAGGTGTGGCCACTGGGGGGCAAACAGTTTTCCTGTTGGTGCCAAGGTGTGTGCATGCCAAAGTCAGGAACGAAGCTCTAATCCGAGACAAACCAAACACAGCGGGCACATCAAAGGCCCTTCTCCCTGGGTGCTGGGCTGGGCAGACACCTTGTAGGATCTCTAAACCAATGTCTGCCCGTCCCCCAGGCACACGATGACCCCTTTTGCCAAAGAATGGGCAAACGAAGCCAGTTGTGAATCTGAGGCATGGCTTACACACAGCAGATGTCCAACTGACATTTTGTAAGCGGCTGAATGAATGAATGAGTTCATGCAAACAGAGAGCTTTTGTGTTTTCAGAGTGGAATACGCTTTGTAAGAAAATCCGGGCTCCCAGATACACCCGGTGCAGACGGGCATTTGCCCGCCACTCCCCAGGCCGGCACTGAGAGGGGCGTGCCACGGGCAAGGAACAGACACTAAGGTAACCTGCGTGGCCCAGGGGGGCTCCGGGGTCCTGGAGCCTGGTGGGGGCGGGAGTGACGGGGGTACCTGAATCCAAGGTGTAGGAAGTGCTTGCTGCCCAGTTTGGTCATGGCCTTTCTGGCTGCGTCGTCCAGGTTCCGAGACCCCTCATCGTTCACTGCCACAGAAAGGATCCTGCCCGCGGGCACCGCGTTCAAGTACTGGACCAGACGTTCGCTCTCTTTCTTGGATCTATAGGTGTCAAACCTAAAAAGGGCAGGGGGGTGGGCTTTAACAGTCCTGACAGCAGCCCCCCAAAAAAGGAGGTCTAAGCACATGTGTGCATCGCAACAACAATCGTGCCATCCAAAGCCCCCAAGGGCTGTGATTTTTAAAGAACGGAGCTTTCATGACAGCAAAAACCGACCTTCCCAAACTCAACAAAGGTAACCCGCTCTCACACATAGAGAATACCCACGACGCATGATTTCAAACAAAAATCTACACCACCCGGGACGAGCATTTACAAAGAAAAGACACAATTTTGTAATGACCCCCAACTATCCCCCATGTGACTCTAAAGATTTGGTACAATTATAATGGAAATTCCAAAAGAATTTGTCTAGAAAGACCTAGAAGAATAAAACAGCGTGAATGGCCAAGATTTGGGGAAAGAAAAACAGTGGTGGCGTGGGGAGTGGGGATGGGGTGGGAGTGGCGGGATAGGCGCTCCTGAATCCTCAGACTGGTTTGCAGGTGTTTGTGCAAGCTGGCGTGTCCCGGCCAAGGCCCCTCATCCTCCCTGCCGCCTGTCCCCCAGGAGCTACCCACCGCGAGACCCGCGTGTCTCCATCTCCGTGCTATGACCACACCACACAGCACATGTCTTCACGCATCCTTCTTTGCCTTTCCCCGCCTGACCACATGCTTACTATCTTCTAAGGGCCGGCCGACAGTCTCGTTCCTCCAGGTAACCTTCTCAGGAGATTGCAGCCTGCACCTGAGTGCGTGCATGTGTAGTGTTTATTAACTCTACTCACACGCATTCCCCTAGCAGGTTCTCGAGGCCCCAGACACACGCTTTCACCAAAGGAGAGTTGGAAGGAGCAACTGTCCCGCCTTTGGAACCTGCACACCAGCTGTTGGGATGACTTCTCTTCCCGCAGCTCAATAAGGTGTGAGGCTGGAGGCTGGAGGCTGGCTCGCCGCGACGGACCGAACTGTACTGATTCCAGAGGCAGTGAGAGGGCCGGCACGCCACGTGTAAAGGGAAGGCTCTCGGACAGACGGACTTTGTGTCTATCAGGCTCATCCTGGCTTCCCACGTTACCTACGCGCTGAGCATCGCTCAGCCCCAGGCCAAGGCAGGTGCCCAGAAGGAATACGGGTTAAGGGTCTGTCTGGGCAGATCTGGGTGTGAGTTGCAGCTCCGACCCACTTTCTGGCCTCGTGACTCAGAGCAAATGGATTCCCCTGAACCTCAGTGTTTTCCTCTGTATGACGTAGATAATCACAGAACCTACTCACAGGGGGTCATGAAGGTAAATTACAGATGGCCAGTGAAGTGGTTAACAGGACGTTTTGCCCATAGTCTAATGATAGTGCACCTGCCCCTGCCAAAAACCTGGACATCACTGCGCCATGTTGCCATTGCTCTGTGTCCCCACCCCTCTGCAGGCCCTTCTGTGCTTCAGACCATCACGCCCCCCTCACCACTGGCCCTTTGCTCTTGCTGCTTGCCGTCTGGAACACTCTCTCCCTGACTCATCTTCGCCCTGCAGTTCTCAGCTCAAATGTTGCTTCTTTACACCGGCCTTCCCTGACCCGTTGATGCAAAACGGGCTTCCCTAGTTACCCTCCACCATTTCATTATGTCGTTTCCCCTTAATTAGCACGATCTGAAACGATGTTGTGCGTACATGTGTGCCTGTCTGCTCATTCCTGTTAATTCAGTTTCGATGCAAATGCCCGGGGAGGGAGAGACAGAACTCCTCCCGGTGGGGGCCTTCTGTCTGTTTGGATCCCTGCTGCATCCTAGCTCCCAGAGCCGCATCTGGCCAGGGCTGTCTCTGGAGCGAAGGGCTATGTGTTTAAGTGAAGGCAGACCTTACCGATCCGAATGAATGACTGTCGCTGATTTGGGGTCGATGACGTGAACAATGACTCCACGGTGACCCCAGCTCCTTTCAAAAAAATAGCCTCCCTCCTCCATGCCGCCTGGGTGAAGGGTCTTGTTCAGAAATGTCCAAGAGAGCTTTTTCTGTCCGTGTAACTCAAGCGTGCCTCCTGGGCCAACCCCGATGTACTTCAGGCCAAAGTAAGGGTCTGGCTGAATACCTTCATCAGCCCTACGAGAGAAAACAGCTCCCCAGAGTCAGTCAACCCATCTCTGTACCGTATGCTGAGCCCAGAGGGGACCACGCTGCTCCCACGGTGGCCGCCACAGAACCAGGCACACGTGGCAGCTGCCCGAGCCCAGCAGAGACAGCGTCACCCACCAGATCGCCCTAAGCCAGACCAAAATGGGGCCAAAAGGCCTAGAAAAAACACTCATCACTAGTTTACATGTTGGTGCTCAGCACTAAGAGGTTTACATTCTGGTCCCACCAGAGGTGGAACCATGGAGCCATGTACTACAGACCCTCAAATATTCTTGGCTACGACTCCTGAGAACCTCAACTCTTTGAAGAGAGAGCACAGCCCGAAGCCAATATCACAGGGAGGTTTTCTTTACCTTGTCCCTCATGACCGACTGAATCAACACTCCCAGAAGCTCCCTGAGCCGTGACAGGATCGAAAGACAGAGCAACCTCTGGTGGGGACTCTCATAACTCACGCGTGGACCCGGGCCACAAGAATCAAGCCGCCTAGTAGGCTGCCCGGCTCGCCCCAACCACTGACATCTGTCCTGCTCATGGTTGCCCAGTGGCCGTCTACAAGGGTAATTCCCACCTCGCACGAAAGCCTTGCCATCCTGTCTCGCTCTCCCCCGTGGAAAGCCTCCTTCCCATCAGATCCCAGCGTACCCCAGAGCACGTGCGCCCACCTTCCATACAGAACGATGCTGAAATTGCCCTGGTATGGGCAGAGGGCACTCCCAGCATGCAGCTCTCCGCCGTCGTCAATCAGGATGTGCCGGGCGCGCAGAAAAATGGTCTCCTCGTGGTCTTTGATGACTAGCTTTCCTGAGGACATGGGAACACACGTGGTCGTGGTGAGGTCACAGCCGGGGCAAGGGCAGACCCGCTAAGCCCCCCACCTCATCCAGACGGGCAAGAAGGCCCATCTCCCCAGCTCTCCCACGCCTGCCGTGCTCCCAGGTGGCTCCCACCCCCGCCCCCCGTCTCCTCCCGGCCCGGCCACGTGTGAACACTGCCTGCCAGTTTGCACGGCCTTCAGAGAGCAAGCATCTGAAGGCGTGATGCGCAGGAATGCTCCCCACACCAGCAAGACTCTCCCTCTATAAACGCTTCTTTCACCGAGCCTGGACCTGGGACAAGCCGCTCCCAGGTGCCCAGAGCTAAAGGCATCACCATGGACCGATGCTCCGACCTGAACCCAGAGCACACGACCTTCGTTCTGCCCGTCTGGAGCTATGGCAGCCTGCACCCACCTGCTGGGCTCCGAGGCGGTGGAGGGAGGGGAGAGGGGTTGGGCGGGGGGACCGGCTTACCTCCCTCTGAGACGTGGATGGAGTTCACCGTGGCAGACGAGGTGAGCAGCAGGGTCCTGCCCCGGCCGATGTACACATAGTGGTCCGGGTCGTGGCCAGGGTCCCAGGGCTGCAGCTCGGGGCTCTGGTCAGGGCACTGGGCTGCCACTGCCAAGGACAGAGAGATGTCACTGCCTCTGCCCCCACCTCAGCGTGTAGGGACTGCCCCACGGTGCCAGGGGGCCTCCCGCACCTTCATGGCTCCTGTCCTCTCCCTACTAGCACGAGGCCTTGGAGAACAAGGTCTCCCCTGACGTAGGCGCCAGGAGCCCTGGGGTCCAGTCCCGCGACTGTCTCAGTTCCTCACACGTCTATGAACCAGCCACGTCCTTCCTCTGGGGTCAGTTTCTCCATTTATAAAAGGGAGGGTAGACCAGATGATTCCTGAAGACGTTCCAGGACCCAGCGTTAGGGGATGATTTGCCCAGAGTGCTCGTCATCCAAGACATTCTTTCCCCTGGGAAGCGGTGCTCTGAGAGTGAACACGGCCCCCTCCCCTTCCACATGAGAATCTGACTCTCAGTTCATGTTCTAGCTCTGTTCCCCCGGAAACCTGAGAAGGAGGGTATTATATAATACACCGTGTTACCGAGAACATCACTTCGAATGAAGGTGACCCCTTATTAGCAAATGGCATCTATAAGGGGAGGAACTGTACCTAATTTGTGTTTCTCCCTGGGGGAGAGGTCGTGCCGTAGGATCCCCTGAGGGCAGTGACCCTCGTAACCGGGCACGTTTCCCGTGGGAACCTGGCAAATCCCGTCTATGGAGTTGCCCAAAGAGACTGCCATCATCTCTTTTAAAAGGACGTAATTTGGAAATAAAGTTGTCAATATTTAACAATATGTTGTTTATAGACTACTAAGTTTTGCAAAACAAATGTTACTGTCGGATTGAAAAGGAAGAGAGAGACCGGGTGAGGCTCCCCGGCCAGGGCACCTCCCACACCTGTCCAACCACGGCCTTGGTTCCTCTCCCCTGAGCTGTCACCTGGGGAACCACGCAGGGTGGCTTCTGGAAAGCTCTGTGGAGTGCGGCCAGGACTCGGGCTGCAAGTGCGGCTCGGCCACAGCTGGTGTTTCAGCCCTAAAACCTCCAAAGGGAACCCGATGCCTCTTGGCCTGTGGTGGCCTCGTGAGTCAGAATGTTCAGCTGAACTTAAAGGCCCCCGTGGTGGGTGTAAGGGAGGCGCTTCTCCCTGGCTCCAGTGGAAGCACCAGGAGGAGCCTCCTCTCCATCTGGCTGGCTGGGCTCGACTCCAGCAGCGTACTGTGGATGCCGGAGGGAAGAGAACTGCCTCAGACACGGGAAGACTCTCCCTGCAGCAAGGAACAATCCAGAGGAAAAGTGGTGGGAAGAAGAGGTGGGCGAGACAAAACGAGAAGGGCTTGCCTCAGAGAACAAGCCCGGATGCCTTCCTCCCCTCTGTCCCTCGAAAGCTGTAAAGCACGGGAACCGCTAGATTTAAAGGCCCCTGGAGTGGGGGTGGAGGGGGGGCAGGCAGACCCGCCACAGTGGCAAGGTTGCAGGTGAAGGTGAAGACCCCAGCGTAGGTTGGAAGGATGGACGCAACCTCCAGCTCAGGCTCCAAGGAAGGGCGCCCAACGCCTTGTGTCTCTTGAGCCACGTGGGTGCAGAGAACAACGTCCACAACGGGGGGGCCGTGACCCCGGGAGGGACTCCATGCGATTACCGGCACGTCAGTTCAAAATGTCGCTTTACTTTCGTTCCATTGACTCTGGGATGTGAATGTCTGCCCCGTATTTACTTAACTCAAGAGAACTGGAAGGGAGGCGCCCTTTATCTTCACTCAACGGCCCCAGATACGGACCCCAAACCCGTATCACCTCGTCTTCTTTGTCCCTCTGAAGGCAGCGACTGGCTTCTCCCCTCTGCCGGGCATGGGGTGGGCCCTCGGCGCAGGCTGGCTGAGGTGTGGTCCCCCCGGCCCTCCCCAGCCCCACAGCACCCGCCTTATGCCCACCAGCTCGTTCCCTGTCAGCACCCACTCAGGCTCCGGATCTCTTTCAAGGAGGACAGAATTTCACGTTCTTTGGAAAGCAGCTCTTCCAGCTACTGGGAGCCCCAAGGGGCTCGAGTCACTGCAACACACTGAGAAATACGGCCCTCGCTCATCAGTGGACCTCCCGGCGCCCGCAGGCTGGGCTGGGGGTGGGCCTCTGCTTCAGCGCCCGGAAACCCCGGGTCACGGGGGCTGGGGCTGGAGCCTCCACCACACCGAGAGGCGTCTGACGGTCCTGCCCGTCCCCGGGTTTGTCTTCAGGTGGGTCAAGGGCTTGGTGGCTTCCAGCCAAGGAGGCTGCCATCCACCTAGTTCTGGACCCGAGTGTCCGTTTCCGAGGAGGGGATGCTGCAGGGGACACATGAGGCCCACTGGCGAGCCGAGTGGCCCAGACATGGAGCCACAAGCGTCCCAACTTCCCGGGACAAAGCCCTAGGGTCTTGCCACCCGCGTCTCCCAGGACCAGCTCGACCGTCCCTCTACTCTCCAGGCACATGCACTGAGTCCGACGTCACATCTGGGTTTGGAAGTGGTCAGGCTGACCCCACAGGCTCTCCTGTCATCAGGAGACCGTGTCCCAGAGCGCCAGCAGCTCCGACCCCACGGCAGAGGCTGAGCGGGCACAAGCCGGGTTCTTTCATTAGAGCTGGATATTCACACGCGGCGAAGGTCAGTTTCAGCGGGTCTTCATTTGTGGGAACCCGCCAGGGGCTGGCAATGGTCAGAGCCTTGGCTGGAATATCTCCAGGGCAGCCAGCTTCCCCAGGAGGGTCTGCAGGAGCAGGGAGCAGGGTGGAGAGTGAATGCAAGCCCGGCGCACTCGGGTCACGGAGGGAGAGACTGCAGAGAGGAGCAGGGACCGGGAAACCAGAGACACGGCCTCCTATCCAGTGGTCTCCACCCAGACAGAAGAGAGACACCCAGGAGGTGGCAGGAAAGTACCTGATGAGACCTCCCCAAGGCCCTGAGGGGGGTCATCCAGAAACAGACACCTGAGCCCCGCTCCTGGCCTAGCGCCGATGCCCCTTGGCGTTCACTAGGTGAATCCATGACGGAAGAATGAATGAATGAATTCAGGCCATGCTGCCCACGATCTCACTGAGAGTTAAAACACTGCCCACCTGCCCCGTCCCCTCCGGGCCTGCAAGATTCCATGGGAATCACGCTGAAGGAATTCTACTCGTGATGATTAGAGATTACTTCCTGCCCTCCGCGGGTCAAGAAGAACAAAACAGAGTAAAGTTCCTTTATTCTTACTGCAGAAAAGCAGCCAGATCGATTAATGATAAGAGCATGAGCCGCGATGGTGATCGTGTCATTGCTAGCCCTCTGCCCAAAACGGACACATGGTGCCCCATCTCTCACCTGCCCCCCAAGTCTGTCTCCCTGGAGGCTGCCTCCTGTTGTTCCCACAAACCTGCCCTGAGCTTCTGCTTGTTCATTCAAAATCGTCCCAGGAAAAAGTTGACACTGAGATCAGAAAAACAGACCGTGCGTAGAGCATCACAGCCGACAAGGCGCTTAACGGTTCCCAGATTTTATGACAGCAAAGTGAAGAGGGAACGGTGGGCTCAAGTGGAGGTGGCAGGCTGGCTCCCAGACATGTGATTTTTCTCTGGACTCCCCCCGCAACCAAAGTGGTCTATAACATTGGAATATGTTGTCAACATTTAACAAGAAGGGAATTTTACATAAAAATCTAGATTTCTGCCTTCTCTTAATAATTCATGAGATCCCACAACGGGGCCCCACTTCCACACATGACAGCAGTTGGCCAGAACTGAGAAGTGGGTGTCCCTCTGGAGGAGCCTGAGCTCCCCAGGTGACCACGGTCCCCGCCTGGCCAGCCCCACTGGTCTGCCTGGCTCCCGTGGATGCTGAGTGTGGAACCCCCGCCTCTAGTCCAGCCCCATCGTTTCGTGGCTTATGACGGAGGCCCGGGACAAGACTCGCCTGGGATGGGAGGGTAGCAGGGACCGGCCAGAGCCCTGCCGCCCTGCCCCTGCCCTGTGGCTCCTTCTCCTGCCCCCAGCAGCCTCGCCCTCCCACTGAGGCACGGAAGTGCCACGGCGCTTTGGTGGCTCACCTGTGGACGCGGCCCCAGCGAAGCAGGCCAGGCTGAGGCAGCTGAGTATCAGCATCGCCTTGAAGGAGAAGTCCTGCCTGCTGGCAGCTCCCATCCTGGCGGAGTGATCCCTGAAACTGAAGCACGCTGAGTGAGACCCTGAGTGAGTCCACGGACGGGGCGGACACAGGCAGGGCCACCGGCGCACAAAGGGGCAGTGCCAGTGGGCACAGGTCAGCCAGCCGGGGCAGAGTCCTCCGCCGCCACGACTCAGGGCCGGGCAGACCAGGGCGCGCCTGCCCCGTCCCCGGCCCGCCAGGGGCCTGCCGCTCAGAGACCCGGCGGCGGATGGAATTTCATCCTTGGTGCCCGTGCTCCCGCCCCTCCAGAATGAAGCCTTTTTCTTAAGAAACAGAGAAAACCGAAAATACTCCCACGCAACATGAGCTGGAGGAAATTAGATGCCACAAACTTGCTGTGTGAGCTCAGCTTTTCTGAATGACTCTCTGGGCCTCAGTTTCTTAATTTGGAAAACAAGGCTGTGGACGGGCTGAATTTTAATTTTTGCTCCATTTTTATCAGTCTACGCTTCTAAAATAAGTCTTGATAACAGGGTATCTGTGTGTTACAAACCCTCTGTGTATCACCTAGCCAAAGGAAGATGAGGCGGAGATAGAGAATTGTCCCCCAGTTGTTCCCTCCTTCCTTGGGAAACGAACTCCTGACTTTTATCTGGGGGTATGGGCACCTAGTATAAAGACTACCTTTCCAGACTCTCTTATATAAGCTGTGGCCTCGGAATTAAGTTCTGGCCAACACATCCCCAGGACGGTGTGTGAATTCCAGGAAATGTCCTTAAGGGAAACGAGGAAGACCTTCCTCCCTCCTTCCTCCTTCCTGCTGGCAGGAATGTGGGTATGATGGCTGGATCTCCAGCAGCTCTCTTTGGCTACGTAGTGGGACCCATGCTGAAGGTGGCAAAGCAAATCTAGAGAAACATCTAGGCCCTGCCCCTGTGGAGAACTGAACAGCCCTAGATTACAGATTTATTTTTATGTGTGAGAGAACTAAGTTTCTTTTTCATTAAACTTCTATTTTATAAAGCTGCTTATCTTTTTTGTTTTAGATTCTTGTCTAGATAAACCTCAAGACAGGAACATTAAAAAGAAGATGCCAGGTTCCCCTTTCAGAATAGAATGCACCCAGGAAACATGTTTGTCCCCCTGTGGCCACACAGATGGCTCAGACTGGGCTTGGGGTGCTGGTGACCAGCTCTGGTTTCCCTGCCAGGGTCCCCGGGTCCTATCCCTGGCGTGATGGTGGCTATGCCCAGGCACAAACAGTCTCCCTCACGAAGGAAGGGGTCTACATCTCTCTCGCCCGACCAGGCTCCTCCCCTTGAACTAGCTCAGGGACAAATCTGACCATCCCTGGCCCGTGGGCTCCCAGTAAAGTGTTGGGGGCGCCCCGGGGGAGTCGGGGCAGACAGGAAGGCCTGAGCAGAGCCCCTCGCCCTGGGCCTGCGTCCTTCTGCGCAGGTGTGCCGGGAGGCGGGGAGGGAGAAACCGATACTCTCAGATTCAGTGCCCGCGGTGTCCTCCCTGCCTGGCCCAGGCCTGGCCTGCGAGAACAACAGGCCCATTCTAGTCGCCTCGGCCGGCCGCTGAAGGCACGCATCGCGGCATCTGGGAACGGCGCCTTTCCCATGGCCCCCAGAACAGGAGAGTCTGCGTTCCTGCTCAGGGAAAGGAGGGACTCCAGGGACAGGAGAGCAGCACGGCCCCGCTCCGAAGTCCCGATCGGGAAAACCAGGGGCAGCTTGCTGTCTGCTGCAGAGAAGCCCATCACCATGGGGCTCCTCTGAAGGGCGCCCATACTTCCGGACCACAGGCTGGCACCTCTGCTCGCTCACGGAATGTCCCCAGCTCCCAGCGTGGAGCGGATGGGAACGGGAGGCAGTCTGGATGTGGGCACCCCTTCTGCCCCAGCTCCCGGGGTCCCCTGGGAAAGCACCGCTTCTATGGGCCCCAGAGTCCCACGCGGAGTGGACGTCGGGCATGCAGGGGCCCGGCAGCTCTGACATCTTCTGATTATATCACAGGTCATTTCAAAGATCTCACACTCACACACACACACACACACAATCACTTTCTGGGTGGATATACACACAATTCCACTTGGAGGGATAATGCTCAAAACCTCCTTGTCCCAACGTTAAAGAGACCTCTGCCGTGTCTCTGTCCGAGCCACGGGAGGCAGAGAGGCCTCCTGCCTAGAGAGGTGAACCCCACATTGCCAGGGTGGGGGGCAGGCTTCTGTGCTTTCTGTCCCCGGAGTGGCTTCCAGCGCCCGAGTACAGAAACCCCGAGGAACATTCTGTTGAAGCGAATCCCCAAAGTTTCTCAAATTTCACTTGGGAGTTCTTCACCAAGGGAGCACGGCTTTGTCCGCCGGCCACTCAAAGCTTTCTGGCAACGGGAGTTGAGATTCTGCTGGCAAGATACGGTCCTGACCCGGTTCCCAGCTGCCGAAGGCCCAGGAAGAGCACCCACTGGCCAACAGTGCTAGAAGTTTCTGCAGGAAGCCACGGGCCGGAGGCTGGCTGACCGCTGCCTGATGGCCCTGAGCTGACCCGCTCCTTGAAGGGTGCGGCGACCCCTCTTCTGCAGAGCCCGCAAGGAGGAAGAAGGCAGACGTATTGTTTGCAGCTCCTCAGGACTCGCTGTAACCAGCTCAGGGTTCCAGAACAGCAGTATTTCTGCATTTCCGCGGCGGCTCGGGCCGCGTGTTCGCCGGGCCTCACGGGGACCAGAAACGCTGCCTTCACACGCCAGCACCAGGGTCTTGGTTCTCTCGGCAGGTGGTCCGTCCTGGGGTCTGGGGCTTGGCACCTGCAGAGAGAGAGGAGCAGAGTGTTGTTCGAGCCTCCAGAGAGCCCCTGGATCCTTGCTCAGAACGCCCAGAACAGTAGCACGCTGGCCCCAGGGCACGAGAGACCCTGCTGCCGGCGAGGCCGTGGAAGCCGGACCCCTCCGAGAGAGTCCAGAGGTGGGGGGGTCCGCTTCTGCTCTGAGGCGGGGGGTGACATGGGACCCGCAGGGTGAGCCGGCAGCCCGTCTCGGGGGGTGAGAGCACAGGGACAGCTGTCTGCCCCATCAGACCTGCACTAGGCAAATCCTGACAAGCCTGGGCCCAGCCACTGGCAGGACGGTGTGGTCCGGAGTCCTCAATCCTGGCCACACAGCTGACATCGGGAAAACCATCTGACCACCTGGGGCTCCCTTTCTTGGTCTGTATAATCTGAGAGAATGCATCCTAAATTCCAAGGTCACTGTGGGATCAAGCGAGATGCCTGACCCGTGGCCAGCCCCCCAGTTGTGCTCTCCGGAAGGCCAGCCCCTGCCACCATTCGCGGAGGGCCCCGTGGGGCTGGTGCAGGCCAGACCACCTGCGCAGGCTCATCTTAGGAACTTTTCTGGACAAGAACCCACAGGCCCACCCCAGTGGTCCCCAGAAACCATGCAAACAGGAAGGCAGAGCCCAGAGCTCTCATTCCCTCCAGACAGAAATCTCCTCTGACAAGGCGTGGTGCCCACCCTGCCTTCCTCTCCCGAATCAGGCAATGGGCAGCCAACTCCCTGGTCTGCCTCTCGTCCCAGCCTCGTCCCGTGGGCAGAAGAAGGAACTCCTTTGGTCACCAGGTCCTGCCGCAGAGTCCCCGGGGAGAAGGAAGGACCAGGAGACAGGGCAGCCCGCGCACCTTCCAGATTACAGGCACACACAGGAGGAGCCCCAGCTCTGGGGGCCCCGGCAGCTCTGGGCCCTTTCTCAGGACGTTTGGGGTTGCTGTGCTGGGGACCGCGGACACAGGGAGCCCCACCTGGCCTCCTCAGACAGAAGTGCACAGAAGATCCTTTGCTGCTACACACCAGAGCGTCTCCCGGGTTCCCCGTGAAGCAGCCCCTCCAGCGTGAGCTGCCCCCGCCTCTGCAGACACACCCGCCCAGACCTTTCTGGAATGAGCGGGAACACTCCACAAAGAGCAGTCAGTGACATTACAAAGTCCCTGTCCGCTTCGTGTCAGGCTCACAGAACGCAGGAGCCCATAGGGTACGAGGCCCCTTCCGGCGCCTGGATCCCCTGGGGGACTCGTTAAAATGCAGCTTCTGACCCAGCAGGTCTGGGGTGTGATTCTGCATTTATTTATTTATTTTTTTTTTAAGATTTTATTTATTTTTGACAGAGAGAGAGAGAGCACAAGCAGGGGGAACAGCAGAGAAAGAGGGAGAAGCAGACTCCCTGCTGAGCAAGGAGCCCGATGCGGGGCTCGAGACCAGGACCCTGAGATCATGACCCGAGCCGAAGGCAGACGCTTAACCATCTGAGCCACCCAGGCGCCCCTGATTCTGCATTTCTTTTTTTTTTTTTTTTAAAGATTTTATTTATTTATTTGAGAGAGAGAGAATGAGAGAGAGCATGAGAGGGAGGAGGGTCAGAGGGAGAAGCAGACTCCCCGCCGAGCAGGGAGCCCGATGCGGGACTCGATCCCGGGACTCCAGGATCATGACCTGAGCCGAAGGCAGTCGCCCAACCAACTGAGCCCCCCAGGCGCCCTGACTCTGCATGTCTAACCAGCTCCCAGGTGAGCTCCTGCTGCTGGGCTGTGGGCCGTGCTCTGAGCAGCAAGGATCCCCTCATTTTACAGATGGGCAAACTGAGGCTCACGGAGCAGAAGACCGTCGTCTGTGTGGGTCAGGAGCAGTAAATGGAAATCCAAACCGGCATCTGAGAGGACAATTTCTGCCCGACTCGAACTTGGGGGACCCGTGTCACCTCCCCGCCTCCCTGCTTGTTTGGGCAGGAGGGAGGCAGGGCGGGGCGGGGGGAGACGGGGCCCATCCGTTCCTGCCCCCGTTTCAACAGAGGCATGACTTCAAGTCATCATTTGGAGAGTAAACAGGCCTCAGACGCCTTCGACGCACCCACAGAGGCTAAAAATTCCTTCCCCAGACGAAACCCCTCCTTCCATACGGGGGGTTCCCTGTGCCTACCGAACCCAAGCCCCTCATCACACACTGAACCGCCTCCCCGGCCCGACGGCGTCCACGTCTTTGCCGCTTGTCTCCACACCCCCTGAGCGGGCACCATGTTGGTGCTGGCGGACCAGGAAGGGAAGACCTCCGTCCTCACAATGGTCCCCGGTCCCATCACCCTACGCCATGGGCACCGAAATCTACACCACGAGCGTGGCCCTCCCCGCACACCAGCTCCTAAGGACCCTGCTGGAGCTTCAGCCCTGGAGCAGGTAATTCAGCCACAAGCACGAGCGTCAGCCCCCCTCCCCGCAGCCCCGTGGGATCACCGCAGCCTCAGCCGCCCGCGGAGCGCCTGGCTCCCCGCGTCAGAACCCCCGGGGTGGGCCGGGCCGTGCTCCCGTGCGCTCACAGCTGAGGACAGCGTTCTGCGGCTCAGGAGAGACGCTTGCCCGCCGTGAGCTCCGCGTCACCGTGGGAGTGTTGCAGTTTGCTGGCTAAATGCTCTCACCGTCAGGCTGTCACCAGACCCACCCGAGCTGCGGTGCCGGCTGCGTGGAAGAGCGGTGCGATCGCGAGCATTCTCTGAATGCTCGCAGCCCCGTCCCCTCGGCTGCCGGCGGGGAGCAGGGCAGCCGCCCCGGGGGGCCGCTGGACGGGATGGAACGAGCCATGCAGGTGTGAAGCGCGGGGACGGAGCCACGGCGCTCCACGAATGATGCCCATCGTCCTCATCCGGGCCCGGCCCCTGCTCGCTGCTCATTCTGACTTCCTGGGTGGGATTTTTCGGGAGCCTCTTTCACTGATAAGTGGCGAGTATTGGGTCGTCAGTTATGAGGCACCGCTAAACCAGAGATGCTTTCTCGAAAGCTTGACATGGAGGATGACATAGGAACCTCACCCCCTCGGGGCCAGGTTTATGGAGGTGGGGGGCACGCAGCTATGACACATTGGGGGCCGCACGCTGGGCCCCGGGCACAGGATGTGCCTGGATATGGTTTGCCCACTGGGGAGGGCACGCAGGGGCTGGGGGGACCCCTTCGGCCCCAGGGGCCCCGGGGGCAGGTGGAGGAAGTCCTCTGACAACTGCTCGGTTCATTGCTTTGTTCCAGGGGGGCCTGGCTGGCCGCTCACAGCGGGTCGGCAGAGCTCCAGAGAGGAGGGGAGGGAGACAAAAGGTAAGAGATGACTTATTTACCCCTCCCGGTACTAAGTTATCGCTCGTCTGGGGGTGCCATGCTGAGACACGAGCCACGCCGGGCCTGGTGAGGGGGGCGGCGGGGGGCTGGGGGAGGGACAGGAAGCACCCAGCGCAGGGAGCAGGTCCCATCTCCGTCGCCAGCCGGCTTCCCGCGAACGTCCCCCGGCCCCCCGGCGGGTTTGCACGCGGTCTGCGCCTCCTGGACTTAAATGCTCTCTCTTCCCTGTCCACCTCCCACCTTCAGTAACTTGCCTTTGCTCTGAGTCCGTCTCGACCTCCCCCGAGTCTCCGGGGACCTAACATCTTTATCAGTGGCGTCTTCCTCTGCATCCACAGTTTACTGGTCAAACCTTTCTTCAAGCTTCTCCCTTTCTGTCCTTGGGATTTACCGAATGACTCTCCCTGGACACTCGGGCTGCCGGCTCCTTGGGGGTAAGCCCGCTTTGCTTCTCCTGCAGACCACAGCTGGCAGCCTGGCCCCCAGCGGCCGTCCAGCGACACCGGACAGTGAGTGCATGTGTTCGCCAGGGGGCTGCTGAATGAACAAGCAACTTGGCTATTTGCCCGCACTGCATCTTCAGACTCTCTGTCCAGTGCTCTCTAAAACACTAGGTGGGAGTATGAAAGCAGGAACTGGAGACATTTAAACAAGCTGATAATTTTTATAATTATAACTCTTCTTAAAAGTCTTTTAAGTCATTCCCTCAATGGAGAGGGAAAGGATCCCACCACAGGATCAGAAAGGAAGAGGGGATATCTTCTCCCCAGACTCACAGAGTCCAAGGTCGGTGTGAGCGGACTGCAGGCTACAGCGAGCAAGTGTCCTGGCCTCTCCTTCCCTGCTCAGCCCAGCACTCTCTGGGGGTGGAGGGGGGCAGTGCATACTCTAAAAGGTGACCCAGGCGTCCCTGTGTCCCTACCCCTAGTCCCCAGGCGTCAGATGCCCGGCACCTCCAGGCTCACCTATTCACGCAGAAAGTCTGGCCCCTTGTAGGGTTCCTCCTTCCCTCCACCTGCACACATCCATGCATCAGCCCTGTCACTGTCCATGCAGCCACTGCCCCGGTCACCCCTGCAGAGCTTCACCTCGGCCTTCACCGGCCGAGCCTTTCCCCCCAGGAGGAGAGCCTGCCCCCCGGTGCCTGGCCCACAGGAGCTCCCTACCTCGCCTCCCGCCTCACTGTGAAAGCTGCCCGGAGCCGGAGGGGACAGCCTCTGTCACATGGCCCCCAGCCACAGCACACGGGGGCTTCTCCAGGATGCCATTCCTCTCCCGGGAGCCTCCCTGCCCTTCCCCGCATCTGGGCTTCAGTCTGGTCTGCCCAGTTCATCACATGGCTCTCTACGTAAGCGAGCCTCATGTGGAGGGAGGGCTCACGTGCCACCCCCCCACCCGGCCTTCTCAGCTTCCTTATACATGGGTGGGGGCAAGCCGGTGTGCCCTTCCGACTCCGACCACTAGGCTGCACACCCTCCAACTGGCTGGATGAGGGGTTACGGCAAGAAACACTTCATCAGCTGTGTTTTTTAGCTGAAAACACTAGCATCAGCAGCTGGCCGGGTGTCTCTCCTGGCCTAAGGTTACACCACATGTGCCGACTTGTTTCCGAGGTTCCCGGGAGATTCCTGCAAAATGTCCCTGGCCTTCTCCTGGTCCCCTCCTGCCAGGGTGCCACCTGCTTTACCCCCTCAGGGTATCGTGATGGCCCTGCCGGCCCATCGTCCACACCGAGGGGGCTCCTGCCTGATGGGGGTGGGACGGCTCACTCCCACGAGGAGCTTTGTTTCAAAGAGCCCCCGAATCAGTGCTAAATACAGGCGAGGGTATAGGAGCGCCAAGGAGCGGCGGAGGTGAGGCCGGGCAGGGGCCGGGTCCTGAAGCACCTTCGGGGCAGGAGTTCGGACCTGATCCTGCCGCCTGCCAGGGGCAGAGGGGGGGCTGCGCGCAGAGCCAGCCCACGTGTTCTTCACGAAGATGCTGCCGCAGGGCTGGGCCCGCGTGCAGCTGGAGGGCTCCGCCGCCGGACTCGAATGAACTCAGCACGCATTCATGAAGTGCCTACTGCATGACAGCTCAGGAGAAGACCCCGCCCGGGGTCGGGTGCGAGCACACAGTCGGGGGGCGGGGACACAGGTGCTGGGGCTACAGGCAGAATGCAGGACACACGCACACACTCTGTGTGTGTCTATGCTGCTCAGAGCGATGGAGGAAGTCCGGCAGGCCGGGGGGAAGGTGCTGACAGTGGAGCAGAGACAGGACAGGGGTGTGCTGGGGATAGGCAGGGGGGGTTCGGTGTGGCCACGGGGTGAAAGGAGCCAGGTGCTGGGGCAGAGACGAGGTCACAGGACAGAGGGGACCACACAGCAGGGGTGAGGAGAAGGCGGGGGGCAAGTGCCCAGCAGCGAGCACCCGGGGCTGTGACCGGGGAGGCTCAGGCGGGAAGGAGAGATGCGCACGGGGCGCACGGTCGAGGCAGGACCCGTTACAGAAACGATGCCCTTCATCACAGCGAGGGCTGCCTGGCTCAGCGCTCCATCAGGTACGCGGTTGGGGGGGACGGATGTAAGGGCAGCAACCAGCTCACTCCCAGGTACCTGGGGCGGTGGGTCCTGGTTTACGCGAATGGCGCAGCAAGGCTTGCACCATCCACATTGCACGCAGCGCCTTCACCACTGACCGCTCGGCCTTCTGGAGCAGCCCCCCAGGCACGGTACATGGGCTGCACGCGCCCAACTTACAGCTGTCGTCCAGATTCTAGTGGCCAGAAGGAAGGGAGGTGAGGTGACAGAGCCTGCCAAGGCCACCCGGTGCACGCCTGGGAGGAAAAGGAGTTCTCAAAACCACAGAGCCCTGGGAAACGCTAACTGCCTGGAAGCCGCGCTAACTGTGCTTCTCTTCTGTGTGTTCGAACTGTTTTTGCACCGTGGACCCGCTGCCCCGATGCACCTCCTTCCAGATGTAAAGGAAGGAAGAGGAGTGGCAGAGAGACTCGCCCCCGAGGCCCTGGGAGCAGGGGGAGCGGACCCCTGAGCTGGACAGGTGTGCGTGCAGATCACACCACCACCCTGAGGGTTGTGACGCGGCGGGCCTGGGGCAGGCCCCGGCCATCCACGTTTGCACACACCCCTGAGCCTGGATGATGCTGATGTGGGCAGTGTGTCAGGGGTGCTGGTCAGGACCCGTGTCTGCACTCAGGACAGGCCCCCCCACTGCATTCAGGCACATGGACGATGAACCAGGGCCTTCCTCCAAACTGGAAACAAGGACCTGTGGGGGCCGAAGAATGCTCCTGTCCCCAGGGCCAGGTCCCCTTAGGAGAGGCAAGGTCCAGACACAGATTTAGAACATGAGCTGATGAATCTGAGTTTTGCCCGATGGGAGAATCTGTCTTAACAACTTGTGGGAGAATGTGCTGCACTTGAATGCAATGAGACAGATGGAGAACTGGATGGGGGCAGGACGAGGAGAATTCCAGAAAGGGCAAAACCAGGCCACGGATTCAGGAGCCCACTGTGGACCTTCAGCAGCTCACTGTTCCTTGGGCAACCCTC
The DNA here is from genome assembly GCF_011800145.1 of Mirounga leonina. Lineage (NCBI taxonomy): Eukaryota > Metazoa > Chordata > Mammalia > Carnivora > Phocidae > Mirounga > Mirounga leonina. Next base: position 27,039,764 of record NW_023270464.1, read on the forward strand.
TGTCCCTCCCTCACAGCCCCTGTCCTTCAGGTGGGGCTGACCCGCCACCTTGGCCACCGAGGTAGACATGGGACCCAGCCTGGCCAAGGAATATGTTCTATTCCCTGGCTGCTGGGATCGGTTCAGTGATGGTCACAGGACCCAAGACAAAGAAAGGGGAACACAGAACTACTGGGAGGCTGGTCCTCACCCACAGAGGTTGGTAAGCCTGGAATGGCCTGGGGCCATCTTCATCTCTGTATTGAGAGTGCCTGCCGGAGAATGAAGCTTGCAGAGGAAGGCAGAGCCTACAGATGGAGAGCAGCCATCCTTGAGCACCCAGATCCAGCCCTGCCTGAAGCTAGTGCTCTCCCTGACCTTTTCAATTACATAAGCCAATAATGGCTCTTTTTCATTTAAGCCAATTTGAGTTGTGCTTTCGACAGTTACTTTGGAAACCATCCTGACTGAAAAGGATCCAAAAGGGGAAGGCAAGAGGAAGGTCAGTTTCTTACAGGTGTTTTTGCGCTCACAAAATATCCAGTTTAATCAATGAAGCCTCCTATTACTGTATTGGGAAAAAGACTTCCTTTCTCCAGCTGTCCCAAGTCCCCAAAACATGCGTGTCCCTAGAAAAGTAGCCCACTTTAGAAAGAAAGCAAGTCATTGCCACCGCCACGGCCCAAGACTCGTTCCTATAGGACCCGGTAAGGACCATCGTGCCCCGTCCCCACCATGGTCCCTCTGCAGCGGACCGGCCCACACGGGTCATGGCACATTTTGTTTAAGACCCTCCAACGGCTGCTCTCCCCCCTGGCAGGAAGGCGGGACTCCTCACCCAGCCCCGCACGGCCTCAACTTCATCCCACACAGGTCTCCACCCCCGCTGCATTGGTCCTGTGGCCCTGTCCTCTGAAGATGCCCAGCTTGTTTCTGCCCTGGGGCCTTCTCATGGGCCACCCCGCCTGGGATTCTCGCCCCGCCCCACGCATCGGGTGTCTGCCTAACACCTGGTTCTCGGAGGGGCTCCTCCAAACCCCTGCCCTGTGAACAAGGTCCTCTCTCAGTGCCCGGGAGCGCTTTCTCCACTTGCCATAGTTTGTCATTTATTTACTTGTGAGATGGCTCGTTGGCCCTGAGCTTCCTGAAGGGAGGGATGGCCGTTGGCAGGGCTACTTGGAGGGTGGTCGGGGGACCAGCAGCAGCGGCCCCTGGGAGCTTGCTGCCAACAAGGAGCCTTGGCTGAGGCCACAGACAGACCAACGCAGTGATTCTTGGGCACACTGACCTTCTGGTGCCCTGAGACTCCTCCTGAGTCCTCGTTCCCTTCTGCTGCCACCAAGCATCTCCTTCCAGCTCCCTTGCCCGCCAGTGCCCCCGACGGTAACCTGGAGGCCGCCACGCTCCCCACAAAGGAGTAGGCCATGACAAGTTCCTCCCAGAGCCAGGGCCCAGAGCGCTGACCTGAGAGCCTGGCTCGGGCGAGCGGCCCCGGGAGCCCCTGGGGGCAGAGGCAACACGAGGCCAGTTTGCAGGCACCTGCTGCGTCTGGGAGCGGGGCTGGAATGTGGCGAGCCGGGCCTGGCAGCCGTTCAGACAGCGCGGCCTTCTCGCCGGCTCCCGTTCCCAGGCTCGCACAAACCCCGGAAGGGCAGAGACGGGGAGTGTTTGCACAGCACACAGACTTTCCCCGCTCTTCCCACTGCCCGGCCAGACTGGGGTCGGAAGAGCACGCTTGATTTTGGTTCCAGCTTGGGCCAGAGTCCTCCTTTGATCTGTGGGGGCTTGTCTTCTCCTGGGTTATTTATTTGCAGAAACCACGCTGGGTTCCTATGACTTCAAACACACCTACAGGAAGCAACACCAGGTGGGGGCCCAACCGAGGCTGCTTTACAGCCCCGTGGGCCCCAGGCTCCAGCGGTTACCTGTGCTCCCATGGGCAGGTGTGACTCGCAGCTTAGAGTGATGAACAAAAAGCCCGTGATCTTTGGGAGAAAATGGGCTCTGATAAACCTACCGGGGAGGGGTCCCTAGAAATCAAGGCTCCTGGGAGACCTCGGGTGAGGCTTCCCTGGCCTTTGTTTTCTCTCTGTGAAGGGAGACCCAGGGGAACGCGTACGTCAGTGCCGACTCACAATGAGGTCCCACATGAGGGATGGGACGGAGGTGCGGAAGTATGGTGGCACTTGCTTGGAGAAGCTTGCCAACCGGCCCTGAGGTCTGGGGGCCCTGCTTCACCACTAGGGGACCCCAGGGCTCCACATAATTGCTTGTCCCCCTGCAACACTCCCAACATTTTACCAAGCTGTTTTCCAAACATACAGCCATGTGGAGGGAAGTTTGCTGTGACCACCCACATACCCATGACCGAGAGGCTACCAGTAACATCTCACCATATTTACTGTATCACGTAAGTACGCATCCATCCATCCATACCTCTGTCCATCCATCCAGAAAGCAACCTTAGCTTTTGGATGCATTTCAAAGTAAACTGTGAGCACCAGCCGCTCTGCCTAAATACTTCAGTATGCCTGTTATTAACTAGAGCTCAAAATTCATTTAAATTTTTCAAAATCTTTTTTTTTAAAAAGATTCATTTATTTATCTTAGAGGGAGAGAGAAAGAGTGTACGAGCGGGAGGGGCAGAGGGAGAGGGAGAGAGAATCTCAAGCAGACTCCATACTGAGCGTGGAGCCCGACGTGGGGCTCGATCCCACGACCCTGAGATCATGACCTGAGCCAAAACCAAGAGTCAGACGCTTAACCAATTGAGCCCCCCAGGTGCCCCTGAACTCTTTTTAGGTAAAATCTGTATCTAATGAAATGCACAAACCCTAAGTGTGTATTTGCTGAGCTTTGGAAAATGCTTGTACCTGTGTGACCCAAGCCCCGATCAAGGTGGAACATTATCATTCCAGAAAGTTCCCTTACATCCCTTCCCAGTCAACTCCCTCTTGTGAGGCTCAACAATGGTTCCATCCAAACTGTACCATAGATTCGTTGCACCTCCTGTGCAACTTTGTATAAACAGAATTACCCAGAATGTAGTCCCGTGCGAGGCTTCTTTCCCTCAGCACGTTTCTGAGATGCGCCCATGTTCTTGTGTGTATCCGCAGTCCACGTGTTATAACTGGGGAGTGGTCCCCAGTTGCACAAATGTGCCATCCTGCACAGCTGCTTTCATCTGCCTGCCCTGGGGAACCCCACATGGAGTGCGGTTTGGGGGGATGCGGGCAGACAAAGCCGTGTTTGTTGCTGTCCTGAAACCCAACCACGCTCAGGGGGCAGGTGTCCTTGGGTCAAATGCCACCTTGGCCTCTTAGCCCTTGTGCGAAGCTGGGCAAGTCCTGGTACCTCTCCGTTCTCCAGCTTCCGTGATGGCAAGACGCCGGTGACGGCGGACCCTTCCTCAGACGGCCACTGCGGACAGAAATGTGAGTGGCAGCGCACCTGTGTCCGGACAGTCACTGCACGTTGGGGAGGGGGCGCTTCGGTTTTAACAGATGTGAATTGGAGTCCCACACATGCCACCAAGTGGTTCTGCAATCCTGGGAAATTCCCGTGGGTTCTTACTAACAAAGGAGTAGCTTCATAACATGTGATGCTTCATCTCGCGGATTTATTTTTCCTGCGTTTCCCCTTTCCCCCCAACTTTGCAGACTCACCCCCTTCAACATTTCAGGCTACACTCCTCTCCGGCACCTAAGGCTGCTAGTCTCTTCTGCCTAATGGAGGTTTTGAGAAAATTTTATTTCTTTCTTTTTTTTTTAAATTTAAATGGTGTTAGTTAACACAGCGCAATACTGATTTCTTTGAGAGAGTTTTAAAAGACAGCGTATACAAAGTGCTTCGGAAAGCACGGGTATGCAGTCGGCACTCCGTAAAAGTGACCTCCCATCACCAGCTGTATACTCTCTGGAAGGGCAGTTGCTGGAAACTGCGCATGCTCCCCAGAGACGGGCTGCCCAGAGGGGTCAGGACCTCAAGACTCCCGCCCCCCGACGGTACTGAGAGCGGACTTCCAGAGGAGAGGCTGCAGAGGGCCTGCAGGGTCCCCCGCAGCCTCAGCCTGGTCCCCGGGGCCGCTGCCGACGCATACGTCACCCGCAGAGCAGTGGCCAGCAGCACCCAGAGCCCCCGCCTCGGGCCCTGGCCTCCTCTGCCGAGCTGAGCGGCGGCCCGGGACGCTGGCCCACGTCCAGCCCAAGTTGGCTGTGTTGCCTAAGATCTTCCAGAGGCTTCAGCTGGAAAAAGTTAGTCCTTGCTTTTCACCATAAAATGGGAGCAAGCGGTCCTGGCTAAGGGAGGAGGCGGTCCTGTCAGCTCAGGGCAGGCCCCATGGGCATCCCGAGGGCCTGCAGGGGCCGGATGGTGCCTGGCTGGGACCGGACTCCAGCTTCTTCCGGCCTCTGAGTCTCTGTGTGTCCCTAGTCTTGTATTTCCAGCACCTTGGAGCAGGGATGGGCCGTGAAAATCATCGAACCCATGGCTTGCCCAGGGCCTCACACTGAAGATTCGAAGTTGGGTCCCAGTTCAACTCAATGTACATATATCATGTATTGAGTTGGAAATAGGAAATTATCAGTATTCAACCACTTTGATCTACCAAAAATGATCTACCAAAAATGATCTACCAAATGACTTCCCTTACCTTTACCTTTCAATCTATCCAGGCCCTCTTAAGTGGACACTGCTGTCCTTGAGTCTGGGCGGTGGGGGGGGGGGGCCGGGTTTTACAGAGACAAGGAGACAGTGCTCGCCCTTATGGCTGATACTGGTGTTTATGATCTACGTTCCGTGTGGCCATCTCTTTCCTGAATAGTCCTACCTCTTGCTATGAGATCCATGCCACTTGAATTGGGTCAAGCACCTTCTCAGGGTTGCAAAGACCCCTATATTCTGAGGCTTCCCAAACCTCTGCTGTGAGCCAAGGTCTTGACTCTGTGCTCCAGACCCTGGGACCGACCTGCCCTTTCTCAGGATGGCACTCCTGGAACCATGTTTGTTCGGCAGGACCCCTGACTCCTCGGCCAACGGATTGAACCAGTGGGTACAACTGACCAAAACTAGGCTGATGCTTTTTCTCCCGGTTCCAGTCCTTTCGTATGGCCTGGCTTTATACCTGCCTCTGATTCTAGGAGACACCCCCTGGGTCCTTATAATAAATCCAACCTCATGCTCTTTTTTTTTTTTTTATCTTGCTAAATTGAACTCAGACTTGGGTTCTGTTACTTGCAACCAAAAAAGTCATAGTTCTTCAACCCATAAAGGAGTGACCTCGCCTTTGTCTCTGAAGATCTTAAATGGACATTGGAACTTTTAGACACGACGCGTTTTTCTGTGTAAATTTCTACCCTATTCTCAGTGGCTCTCTCATGTGGTTACAGTCCCATCTATCATGGCCAGGACTCTGTGAGGACAGAGGATGTGATGTCCCCAACTCACTCCGTATCCCAGGGCTGGACAGGAGTGAGCAGAACAGACTCATGAAGGACTCGTAAAGATGGCGCCATGAGTGTGTGCCTTGGGGGCATTTGCTCCTCAAATCTTTAGGTACCTATTAGCGGCTGCTCTCGTGTGTTTACAGTTCAATTCATGTTGGAACAAAGACAGCCGAAAATCAAATAAAGAGCTTCCAGACACTCAGCACGGCACACACTTTGTCTTCCCCTTCGGTATTGGAAATGAGATACGCCCCACCTTGTTTGGCTGTCCTCCAGGGTCCTGGCGTAAAAGGGAGAAAGGGAGGGGGTGAGAATATCCCTCAAAGTATGTTGTGACATGAAGGCAGAGGGGTAAAGCCCTTCTTTGAGTGGGGACAAAAGGTTGTGTTTTTTTTTTTAAACATGTTTCTGTATAAAGGAGGACGATGCCAGAGGAAATGTTTGCAAACTGGGTCAGAACGTTTCCCATGCCATAGAAACAGATTGCCGTCCTCAATACCAAACTAATACCATTGCTGCTCTTAGTTATTATTTAGAGCTCTCCAATTTCCAAAAACACGTTGAAAGTAACCACTGATTCCCGGTAGATTCCGAGTTGAAATGACACACATTGAGGGCCTTCTAGGTCCCAGGCATCGGGTGATTCACTTATGATCTGGTTTGTCCCTCACTGTAGCCCAGAGATTAAGGGATTTGTCCGAATTCACATAATCAGTAAGTAATACGTCTCTTCTGGGGTCCAAACTATCAGACTTTCAAGCCATTGCATTTTTTTTCTAGCTGCTTTGCTATTCTCAGAAACTAGCAGTCCCTTGGCTGGATCGCAGTGAACTCTCAGGTAAGTGCCCTTTCCTGCCCAGCAAACTCGGCCCCCTCCCTTTCTAAAGCTCATGACCCCGTTTGCCCACGCGGAAGCTAGTGATGTCTACCTCCTCATCTTCTCTCCAGTCGTGGACTCAAGCACAACCCCTATGTTGCCCTGCTGGACATTCATGCCGGACATTCAAGCCTGACCAGTCTTCTGTCTCCAGCCTCTCCCTCCTTCTGACCCGTCCCCTACATTGCTGCCCATAACCTTGCTCTCAGATCTTGTACTCCACACCTTTCCAAAACCCTTGAAACCCTTGAAATCTTGTGAGGTCCTATGTGAAGTGGCCCTTAGCTGCCTACCCAATCTCACCTCTTGCCACTCTCCGACCCAACACTACCTGCTATGCTCAGGCCTCCCAGACCACCAGAAGACCGCCCCACAGGCCCCATGCACTCCCATTGTTTTTCCCTTTCCTCATGCCACTCTTTCTGCCTAGAAGGCTCTTTTCCAGCATCACTGGCCAAGAGAAACCCTGCCACCCATCCAGGACGACTTACAAGATTCCTCTTCCCAGAGCCTTTATTGGCTTTCCAAGAGGAATTAATCCCTGCTTTCTTCCTCATTTCCCTTCTCTGTTGAACACTTGTCCTTGTGCGTTATTATTACTGTCAAAGACTGTTACATGTTTCTCCCACTAGAATGTGAGCTTCAGGAGAGCAGCGAACATTACGGTCTTCACCTCTGTGTCCATGGTCCAAGATCCAGCACAGAGGAGGGATTTAGTGAATGCTTGTTGGATGAATAACAGAATCGATGCACCAACAAATCAATGGACAAATGACTTCCCTTAGCTTTAAAAGGAACCTCAGCCAGAGACAGAGTAATCATCCTGCTGGTCACGGGCCCGACTCCCTGTCTCCTGGCCCTGCCCTGTTCCTGCCTGGTCCTGCTGTGGAGGAGCGTGGACCCCAAAAGGGTCTGCCCACCTCCTCTCTTCTAGGATCTGGCCCTCCTGTTCCCATGCAGTCACAATGGGGCCTCCCACGTGGGTCAGCGCCCCTCCAGGCAGGCTGAGCCAACTGGTCCACAGAACACCTGCTCCAGTCCCACGATGAGCCCCTCCCCTGGGGTTTCAGACTGGGGGCCAGAGACGGAGTTTGAGGACCGTCTTATTGCTGCAGTGAGTGTTTTCCTATAAGGCGGCAGCCCCATCCACTTCCCTGTTCCCTGTAGGTCCACCCTGGGAGATCCAAAAGCCAATGAGGAGAGAGGAGCAGAGGGAAAGAGAGTCAGGGAGGGAAAGTCTTGACCATCTCTGAGCCCCGCTCTCAGCTACCCTGAGGTCGGATCCCCCACTACTCCTTTTACAATCTGTCTTTCCATCCTACCCAGCGTTCACTGAGCCCTCGCCCTCTGCTTTTGACTGGAGTGATTTGGGGTTGGGTTTCTGTCACTGGCAACCCTAGAGTTCTGAGAAGCAGACAGACCCGGAAGCACATTGGGCTGGCCTCCTATTCGCTGAGGCCCTGTGCCGTGGATCCCCACCCAGCCCTCCTGGCACGGCCGTGCTCCACAGAGTCCCTGACAACGTGGCTCCTCCTCACCCCACCATTAGGGCCTATCTTCCAGGAGGAGTGAAAAGGACACACCAATAAGAAAGCTGTCACCCACCCCGTTTCCGTCAACCAGCCACTTGTCCAATTCCTGCCGAAGCTTCCCCGGCGCCTCCAGCCCCGCCGGGCCCGCTGACCCTGACGAGGCTACACTGTTCCACCCCCTGCCTGCGCAACCACCACAGCTCCCTCTCTCTCCAGCCCGCCCCGCCAAGGACGTCTTCCCCGAACACACAGCCGCTGTATTCAGTCTGCTCGAAAGCCCCCAGAGCCGCCCCCTCCCCACGGCCACGGCCTACCCGCTCTGGAAGGCTCAGGACAGCGTGCCCCCTGCCTAACTCATCACTCTCTGTGCCCATTAACTTGCAACGTCGTGCACCACACACGGTCTCCCAGGTGACCCTTGGCCATTTCGGCCTGTGTCTCTGCTCACCCAGCGCCCCTGCCTGGGAGTCTCACGCCCGCTCATGGATTGTGCTTAATTCTCCATATTTCCATTCTGCCACTTTTGAGAGCTTCTCCAATTACGCTCATCAACACTTGGCTTCTGGATACATTTTCTTGCTCCCCCTCTCTCTGTCCCTCCCTGTTGCCCACTCCACTTACCCAAAAGTGACTTTCAAATTAAGAGAAGCCTTACGTGTCCTCTGTAAACCTGTCCTCCACCCCATACCTGTGGCGTGTGTGGACACTGAAGCCAGGACTGGCCCACAGTCTCCTGGGCCCCTGGCAGAGCCGGTTGTGTGAAGGGGTGAGCGGGAAGGAGGAGGCCAGGATGACTCAGGGCTTTGTGGCTGGGGTGGAGGGGGGCCCCAGGCCAAAGGAATGGTGAGCAGATTTCCCAGCTGGCTGCATGCCCTGCTGAATTTGAGATGCTGTTGGCAGCCACGCTGTGCAGTAGGCAGTCACGTGGGTGGGTTCGGAGATCAGGAGAGAGATGTGGGTTGTAGACACGGTTTACAGAGGGCCCTGAAGCCATGGGGGAGGGGGTCTGAACCCATCAGGGGACACGCGAGCTGTGAGGGGTCGAGGCCAGACCCTGGGAGCACGGAGCAGACATATGGGCTGACCCTGCCCAGTGCGCTTGGGCCCCTCTGAGGGGGCTGCACCCTCATTGTAGGGCTGCTTCTGGGGAGAGCGTCCCGCACCCCATCCCTCCACCGAGGCTCCCCTTCCCTTCCATGTGCAGGGTGCACCCTCTGGGCCAGCAAAACTGTCGGAGCATTTGAAGTCCCCGCCTGATGCATGTGGGGCTGGCGGTCCAGCCGCCAGCATCTGGCTGCCGGCCAGACCCACCACCTGCTCGGGCAGGTGCCCCACCTTTCCCCACCACCAGCAGCTGCCAGCGCGGCCTCTGCCCCCACAGGCTCCCGGCTGCCCGGGCTCTCCGAGGATTCGCCCTCCCGAGGAACAGAGAGAGGCGGGTTCCTTCCCTTCCTGCTGATACTTGCTGGAAGATAACCCCGGAGAGATTCTCCAGGAACAGGGCGATGTGAGCTCAAGTTCCTCTCTCTCCCTAGAAGTGCCAGCCACGGCATGAGTGTGGACCAGAGCGAAGGGCCCCGCGGGCTCCGGTCTTGGCACGCTGACGCTCTGCCTTCCCCACCAGCTGTTCCAGAGCCAACAGGCCTGTAAATGTGTTACAAGGTGTGGAGCGGGTTGTGTGAGGCCAACCCAAGGGGTCAGAGCAAGAGGCAGGGGCCACTGAGGGGCGGCGGTCCTGGGCCCAAATCTCTCATCGGCCCTTTCCCAGAACCGTGGGGCACGAGAGGTTCCTGCCTAAGGAAGGGGCTGCTGGGGGCCCGGGGGCACAGCCGGAGTACAAGCAATCCCACCTCAGCCCTCCCCGACCTTGCAGCATCCTACAGGGCTCTTTCTCTGGTTGTTGTGTTTTTCTTCAGACTTTCCAGTAAATAATTCACTCTCTGTTTTTTTTTTTTTTTTTCCTCTGGGCCATCTCCTTCTTAACGGTCTGAAGATCATCCTTGCGCGACCTGCCATGTTGGGAGCACAGCCCTGTGGCCCACTCTTGAGGATAAAGTCCCCCTTGTCCTGTTGGAGGTGTTGGAGGAGTGGGCACACGCTCAAGAGCTGTGCACCGTGGCGTCTCCACCTCACTGAAAACCAGGGAGGGGGCCCCAGGATGAGCACGTGCCTCCGCAGGTCACCGTCCATGCCCGCTGCCCCCATGCCCTCTGGGCTGGGGGGCGGGCTGACGGGCACCTGCTACGGGGCACCTAGTATGGAGCTGGTGGTCACCTGCCTCAGCATCGCATAGCTCTGTGACGTCCTGAACTAGCCCGTGGCTTTGCCGAGCTGGGACGGGGGCTCAGAATGGGGCTCTGAGCCTGCAGGAGGAGGACCTGTCTTCTTGGGAGCATTGCCTGCCACCATCTTTGGTGACCAGGATCATCACACAGCCACAGAGCTGCCAACCAAAGACACTTGCCAGAGAGGAGGGGAGAGATATCTGATGCTGAGGGTCCCAGTCCCGGGGCGCAGGGCGTGAAGGGCCTAATCAGCAGCCCATGGTGACTCCTCGGTGCCCTCCCTGCACAAAGGGGTCCTGAGCTGCTGCCGGGGACCCTGCAAGCCTGCCGTTGGCTCACACTGGCTTCATGGATAGTTTTCATTCCCATGGAGCCTGAAGTTCACGAGCCACTGGGTCCCCAAAGCTACCTAAAAACCACCTAGGCCATTTAAGAGTTATGAGCCCTTTAAGAATTTAAGAATTCATGAGCCCTTTCCTGGAGATTTTGATTCTGTACATTTGGGCTCGGACCCAGGAATGGATCCTTCTAGAAATGGCCTCGGGGCTCCTGATCCGCCGCCAGCAAAGGGAAACTACCTGCAGCCCCCAAGTCTGTGACCAGAACGACCTCGCTCGCTAGGCTTTAACATTTGTGGCCAAGTTCCTGATCCAAGAAATAGGGCTTCGCACTAATGCTCAGGCACTTTCCTTTTCCTTCCAGCCCTGGGTTCTTCCAGATTTCCAGCGTGCCACCCAAACCCTTCCCCGGCCAGTGGCCTCAGAGCCTCCGACCGGCAAGCTTCTCTCACTTCCATCCGGGTCTCTGGAAAAAGAAACAAGCTGGTTTCCAAGCTGCTGCTTGTCACCAAGCAGTGACACAGCCCCGCGTCTGCTCACGTGCAGCCAGGACAGCGTCAGGAGGCCCTCAGCTCCCTGCCTGGAGCATAGCACGTGCTCAAGAAACGTTAGCCCGCGTGTTGGTTGTTGTCGTCACGCATTTGCCAAAACTGTTGGTCTCAGAATCCACAAGCACCCCCACTCCAAGATGAGTGGGGACACATCCTGGCTGCACATTGACTCCATCGGCCCCAACGGCCAAGCCCACAGACAGCTGCCCGTAGGGCCCATGTAGGGTGAGGCACCGCGCAGAGCCATCCACCCCACAGTTAAGACACAGCTAGCCTGAAGTCTGGTGCTCCCATCGCCCGCTGCTGGGGGGAACGTAAAACGGCGCAGCGGCCTTGGAAACCAGTCTCAGCTGGTTGATCACAGACTTACCGGAGGACCCAGCCATCCCGCGCCGTGGTATATGTAGGCCCAAGGGAAATGAAGACATGTCCACACACAAACAACACACGTGTGCACAGAAGCACTATTTGTGACCGCCCAAAAGTGAAACAATGCGGACGTTCCCCCAGCTGATGAACGTCTACGCCAAATGTGGCGGATCCATACCACGGACCATCATTCAGCCGTGAAACGGAGGGAAGCGCTAGGACCTGCCACACAACGGATGAAGCCTGAAGACACGATGCTCAGGGAAGGCCGCTGCTGGTGCCCTGTGATACAGTGTGGCAGGTGCAGACGGGGCAAGTCTCAGACTCACGGTTGTCGGGGGCCGGGGGCGGGGGGCGGGAGAACGGAGGGACTGCTAAGGGAGGGGGTGTCTGGTGTCTGGGGCGACGACACAGTCTAAACTAGGGAGTGGTGGTGACGGTGCTTGCACAACTCTGTGTATGTGCTAAAACATACGTTGTAAAAGAATAGGTTTTATGGTATGCAAATTAAATCTCAAGCTGTTAGGGAAAAAAAAAGCCCTGGGCACTGTCCCTTGCTCTCCGTGGGCCATTGGACAAGTCACTTAGCCAATATAAAGTGTAAAACGCCCTGGATGGGAGAGTGCTTGAAGTCAGGTGACACCTTGCAAGCATACAATAAACCATCATCACCATGATCAGTTATTATAGTCCTAAGAGTAGTAAGTCGAAGCCAGGTTCTGTCCAAATGGATTACATGCGGGATCACAGCCCTGCCAACAGCACCATCCGGGGAAGGGCCACGCTTCGGTTCACGGGTGCAGAGGGAGGGGATGCTCAGAAAGATGCACGTGTCCCACACCTAAGAACTAGCTGGATCAAGATTCAAATCTTGATTTGTCTCCCTCCAAAGTCTATCATTCATTCATTCAATGGTCCAGCACTGAGCCAGGCACTGGGGAATCGGCAGTCAACAAATCCGCTGTGCTCCCCACCTCCTTGAAGTTTACAATCTACCAGGACACCGACGCGTACCAGTCATAAACCAGAGGCAGGATTACACGCGATACCACGAGTTATGTGACGTGAGAATGTGAGATTCTAGGAGAGTATAACAGGGGGAGTCAATGCAGGCTGGGCAGGGGCAGGCTGGAAATGCTTCGGGATATTCAGATGGCTGCCAGATGCATGTGACATGCCCAGGGTAAGAGGGAGGAGCGCTCCCAGCTGGCGGGGTGACTCGGCGAGCACACACACATGTAGGTCACACACCCACCGTGAGCTTATAGGTGTGGGGAAGGTGTCCAGCCAGAAACTCCAGAAACTTGCTGGGACCGATGCAGCAACCGGGTTGGATAAGCTGCTCTACGACTGTCCCTTCTGAGTGTCTGTCCTTCCCTCTTCCACCTGCTCTGGCCCAAAGTGCGTGCATGAGCATTTAGACTGATGTGGGCGGGAAAGGAAGCACCTGTCCCTCATCCTACAGGAGAAGTTTCTGGGTGGAGTGGGTGTAGCAGAGGGCACGCCCGCTGAGGATGGAGTCATGCCGAGGTGTAGCCGGGGTGCGTTGGGGAGCTCACCCAGCTCTGCATGGGGAAGGCGGGAGGGGCGGGCCCTGGAATGTCTGCTGGGGGCCACAGAGGTCAGGTGCCTCCGCGTGAGATTCCAGGATCCCAGCCCTCTTTCTCCCATTCTCCTGGTCTAATCCAGCTGCCTGGTGACTTGATCTGCCACAGACAGGACTTTCTAGCTCGCTTATGGCCCGCCTGCCCCCATGCCGAGCCCCAGCCAGAGTCACCGTGGAACTGTTAAAGGTTGGGATGAGCGTAGTCCCGGACCCACTGACCATGCTCTGTTCATGGGAATGTCACACTCAAACACCTGTCTTTCCTGGACAGTGACCAGGGGATGAGTCGAGAGGACACCAGAAAACCAGGGCAAAGAGGGGTGAAGATAGGCATTCCCATTTGACTCCTTACGTGTCACTGATAGGGTTTTCTTTAATGCCACATAACACAATAGCTACTTAATATATTTCTTAAGAGTATTCTTCTTCAAATATTAGCTTCATCCTCCAATACATAATTGTCAAATCACTGGTTATTACCAAAAAATGTTAAGCATATCCATATATTTAAAACCATTTCACAAATTGTTCATATTTAGGGAAGCTCTGGGCCAGTTGACTTGGAGGTTCTTCTAGCGCTTAAAGAAGAAGCAAGTACAGGGCAAGGCGTGTGCTGGGCTCTGGGGCTCTGGGGCTGCCCTGCCCCCGAGGACAGCTGGGTCTGGGGCCACCCCAGCCCAGCCTCACTTAGCTCCGGCTCCTCCCGCAGCCTCTCTGTGCTTCTGGGTCATCTCCATCATCCTGCACTACCCACCATCCCCGGGCACGTTCCCTGGGGGTGGTGGGCCCTGAAGGAGAGGTGGGGACACGGGAAGTGAGGGGCAGCCCCATGTGGCCCGGGCACCAGCCAGCTGTGGAACAGTTGCTCAGGTCCGACCGGCTGAAGGAGCCCCAAGTAAAAGGAGGTAAAAGGAGCAGACATTCCTCTTTGGGCTGCCTCAGCCCTGAGTCATCCGGGGTGGCCACCCAGAAACCCCAGAGAGCACAGGGCAGGACAGAGCAGTCACCTGGCTGACCGTGCACAAGGGTCCACAGCTGTTCCCCCCACCGGCCCCCTCGTCCCAGCATTCAGCTTGATTTAACAGCCCCTGCTTCTGGCCGGAGCTTCGCTGGCTCTTCGCCCCGGGCCACACGGAGCCACCAGGCTGGGGTACAGGCAGCCGCAGGAAGGAGCAGACAGAGGTGGCGGGGGGCACACACGCAGGAAGTCCACGCCTACCAACCAGCTGCCCCTGGGGCTGGGGCGTGAGTGCCAGCGAGGCCGGCGGAGTGGTTGCGGGGCGGGGAGCCTGGGTGTCCTGCTAGCCTGCAAGGTGAGTGTGCCAGGCCGGCTTCCCCCAGGGCAGGCCCCGCGGAGAGTCGGCGATCTGGGACTGAGGGGCAGCTAGACAAAGACCGGGCTGTGTTCTCACCTGCTCTGTCCCTGATTCACTGGGAGGCCTTGGGCAATGGCGCCTCCCTGCCTCAGTTTCCCCACCCGGAAAGTAAGGGGAGGCCTCCTACCTTCCCAGGTGCCACGCCACCACGCTCCCAGCTTTCTCCTTAGTGAGCGGCAGGCCTCGCTCCTGACGCCAGGCCAGGCTGCTGGCTGAGCAAGCACCCAAGGGGAGAGTTTCCGCAGGATCTCATCAACACCCAGCCTTCCTACCTGTGCGCTGGCAGGGCCCGCCCGCACCCCAGCCCAGACCGGGCGTCCCGCTCGGCCAATTGTCTGTGTGCAGTCGATCAGGGTCCACATGAGGGCAGGCATTCTTACTGGTAAATTCAAAGCAGCTAAGCAGTGCCAGCCTCATGGAAGGTGCTCAATAAATGGTATTTGGACAAGTGCATGAACACATGGGTAGGAGGGGGGCTCTCAAGTCAGGCTCGCTCTACTCGCTAGCTGCAGGACCTGGGACCAGTCGGTCACCTAACGTTTCCGACCCTCAATACATTCGCCTGAACAGTGCGGACCATCACGGCGCCCACCCTCGCAGGGCCATCATGAAGATTCAGTAGAGACATTTCGCGTGTGTCTGGCGCATAGTAGGTTCACTATTATCACTTACAGGACGGCTCTACCTAATGTCCAGCCAACATCTCAACGGTCATTTTGCACCATCTAGTCCCACTAGCAAAGCTTCCTGCGCTCGCTCGCAGCTGGGGGCATCCACCAATCACCTACCGGGACTGGGGGCTCCCCCTGGCTCTTGCCATAGCCGGGAATCTGGCCTCCCCGGCCCCCCTTATGCCACATCCTTCCCACCCTGGCTTTACGGTTCTCATGGATCCATCTGTCCCCATTCCTGTCTCCACACCCCGGACTCCCCTCAGGCCTCACCTCGAGGTCACCCCGCCCCGGCCCCCCAACACCGCGGGCTTCCCTGCGCCCCACCCTTGCTGCAATCCGCCGCCCTCCCTGGCTAGCGGCGCCTCGAGAACGCAGAACAAGTCTTGGTGCCTGGTGAATGTTTGCTGACTGATGAATCAGTAAACACATGAGACCGGAGGAAAGGTCTGGGTGGGAGGCGGGAGGCCGAGTGGATGGACAGGCGTGAGAGGCCACTGTGTGTGTAATTCATTAACCATCTGCCATGGTTTTGTTTAAAAGAGAAATGGAAATAACATCTCTAAAACAGGTACGGATGGAATCCAACTTGCTTCTGCTCCAAGGATGTGTCTAGAAGTCAGTTGTTGAGGGCTGCTGTTAGAAATGCCATTCAGGGCTAAAATGAACAAGCCAGGAAACGACAGATGTTGGCGGGGATGCGGAGAAAGGGGAACCCTCCTACACTGTTGGTGGGAATGCAAGCTGGTGCAGCCACTCTGGAAAACAGTATGGAGGTTCCTCAAAAAGTTGAAAATAGAGCTACCATACGATCCAGCAATTGCACTACTGGGTATTTACCCCAAAGATACAAATGTAGGGATCCGAAGGGGTATGTGCACCCTGATGTTTATAGCAGCACTGTCCACAATAGCCAAACTGTGGAAAGAGCCAAGATGTCCATCGACAGATGAATGGATAAAGAAGATGTGGTATACATATACAATGGAATATTATGCAGCCATCAAAAGGAATGAGATCTTGCCGTTTGCAACGACGTGGATGGAACTGGAGGGTATTATGCTGAGCGAAATAAGTCAAACAGAGAAAGACATGTATCATATGACCTCACTGATATGAGGAATTCTTAATCTCAGGAAACAAACTGAGGGTTGCTGGAGTGGGGGGTGCGGTGGGAGGGATGGGATGACTGGGTGATAGACACTGGGGAGGGTATGTGCTCTGGTAAGCGCTGTGAATTGTGCAAGACTGTTGAATCTCAGATCTGTACCTCTGAAACAAATAATGCAATATATGTTAAGAAAAAAAAAAGAAGAAGGTAGCGGGAGGGGAAGAATGAAGGGGGGGAATCGGAGGGGTAGACAAACCATGAGAGACGATGGACTCTGAAAAACAAACAGGGTTCTAGAGGGGAAGGGGGTGGGAGGATGGGTTAGCCTGGTGGTGGGTATTGAGGAGGGCACGTTCTGCATGGAGCACTGGGTGTTATGCACAAACAATGAATCATGGAACACTACATCTAAAACTAATGATGTAATGTATGGGGATTAACATAACAAAAAAAAAAGAAATGCCATTCAGGAGGAAATGGGGATCAATTGCAACTACTGATCAGCTCTCACTATTCGCCAGGTACTGTGCTAGGTACTCACTAGGCATTCTCGGATTCCATCTCCTCCAGGAAGGAATTACTATCCCCATTTTACAGATGACACAGGACAGTCGCAGGAAGACTGGGTAACTGTCGCAAGGTCATGTGGCTCGTGTGGGGGCGGGGAGTCGTGAGTTGAACCCAGGTCTGTCTGATCCTAAGGCGTGTGCTTTCCCCCCATGCTGTGCTGCCATTCATTCTCCCCAATATGGCCAACTGCTCTCCTTGGGCAACAACTAGTCTCCCCACCCTGTCACTGGCCCCAGAAGCTCCCAGAGAGAGGGCTCTGGGGGCCCCCAGCACCTGAGAGGGAGGAAACCGAGGACAGAGAAGGCAAGGGGCGGGAAGAAGAGCCTCCTCGTGGGCAGACCCCATGAGCTAAACCAGCAGAATAAGGTCAGGCCCAGTGCAACTGGAAATGCCTGAGAGGGCAATGGGGTTCAGGTTCTGGAAGTCCTACCCTGCTCCTCCTGCCTGGATATCAGCACCAAGGTGGTGAACAAGAACCAAAGGGAACTGAAGCAATTTCTGCCCTTTTTAGGGAGTGGGGAGAGGATTATGCCCTTCTTGGCTGTGGGGCCCCTCCTGGAACCTTCTCTTCAGCCCACCTCCACCCCATCGCTGGCGCCGGGGACCTTTGCTCAGTGGGCTGAGGATCCTGAAGGCCGGGAGGAGAGGTTACAAATTTGCAGCCTAGAAACCCAGTCTGGCCTGCAAAGCATTTTTAAGTATTTCAAAGATTGAGAAATTTCACACAAATATCTGGATTTCTGACATTGCTGGAAAAATCTAAAGGTCTGGCACCCCAGGTCCCGATTCCCACATGGCTACCATCAGCCGGAGCTGAGCTGCAGCGGCCCCTTCACGCTGGACATGGTCTCCCCGGGACACAAGGAGAAGGGAGGGGGCTCCCCAGCCAGCCCCGGCCATGGCCCCCTGCTCTGGGAGAGCAAAACTGTCCTCCTCCGCCTGCCGCTGGTGAGGACAGAGAGCTGCTTTGTTGGCCAGTGAAGCCGGGGCACGGTGACCACTCAGCGGGGCACCGGGCGGACTCCAGCCTGCCCGTCTCCTGACCATCAGACTCAGCCCCCTCCAAGAAGCCTGCTGGGATTTCTAATGCAACATGGAACACCTCTGGCTTCCTGGCCCTGCCCCCTAGGGCTCCCTCTCCGGAGGCCGCAGCCCCCACCCCCCAGGCTGGCCGGGCCAGGGCTCCTGGGCAAAGCCGCAGGCGCTGTGGGGCCCAGGGCCGCCCCCCGCGCTTCCAGCCAGCGCCCCCAACAATCCCAGTAGTGTGGCCTGTGCAGCTCCCTGCGGCTCCGGCCTGTTTACCTCCCGGGCTGTGTTGTGGGAGGCAGGCCATGTCCCAACCACCAGGCGCATACTTCCTTCCAACTTCAAGGAGCTTCCAGAAAACTCAAACAAATACATGAAACAGACGGCCCTGCCATAGCCCTGGAGGCAGCCTGGGGGGTGGGCACAGACGGCAGGCCCGCAGGGTCCGGCCCGGCTGCTGGGAGGGACCCCAGTGTGCCCCCAGCTCTGGAGCCCCTCCACTCACACTCCCGACCCCCTGCTCACTTGGGAGAGGAAGCGGGTGGGTCATCTCTGCTCCTGGGTCACACTCCCAGATCCCATGTGCCCTTCCAGGCCCTTCGGGAACGGCCAGCCTTGAGGCCGCTGGGGCTGGGGGAGCTCTGCCCCCCTCTGAACTTTGAATGCCCCTTTCTACCAGAATTGGGTGTTGATGACTTCCTCTTCCCTGATGGCCTGGAGGGCCCCAGCCTCCAGCGCTCACCCCACCCTTACCAGCTGTGTGAACTCGGACCCGCCACTTCCCGTCTTTTTGTGGTTCTGTTTCCTGAGCTGTGGAATGGGGCTCGCGGTGCTGCCCTGCAGGGCTGCAGGGAGGACTAAGGCCTCGGACCCACGGGGGCCGCATGCGTGTCGGACAAGTCAAAGGCCCTGCAGGGGAGACGCCACACCGTGCAGCTCTGCATCACAGCTGTACGGCGCACAGGGAGGCAGGGAGACCGGAGGCCGGGACCTTTCCCACATGCCCCCCTGCCTGCAAGCCCCCCTGGACGAGTTTCCAGTACGGCCCGTGTGGGGCCTCGAGCACCCCGGGGACCGGCCTACCACGCAGACTAGGGGGCGGCAGGGGCCACGAAGTTCCACACAGCGTGGCTCCCCGGCTGCATCCCCCCACGGCACAGCCTAACCCCTTGCTCAACACCGCCCTTTTGCTGCTGGGAGGCTGGGGTCTGGCCCGCCCCGCGTGAGGGTGCTGACCCCCTGCAGACTCAGGTGGGGCAGGAGTGCAGAGGTGCAGGGAGCCGGCGGGTAGCTTTGCATGTGATTGTCCCAGATGCTCGTGGTCTCTTCTCCACACCTGTCTCCCCACTTGGGACAAACCTCCCTTGTCTGTCTCCTTAATTCGTGCTTAAGTCTAGCCTCCAGTAAAGCCCCCCCAACACACACACTTGTGCACACACACATGCACACACGCACATGCACAGGTACACATACATGCATACACGAGCACACACTTGCACACACACGCATGCACACACCCACATATACCCATGCACAGGTACACATACATGCATACACAAGCACACGCTTATACATGCACACATGTGCACACATGCATGCACACGTGCACATACATGCATACACGAGCACACACTTGCATGCACACACGCACATACACACGCACACATGCACATACATGCATACATGAGCACACACGCACATATACCCATGCACACGCGCACATACATGCACACACGAGCACACGCTTGCATGTGCACACATGTGCGCACACGCATACACACATGCACATAGGAGCACATGCATACACACAATGCACACGTGCACATACATGCATACACGAGCACACACGCATGTGCGTGCACACACACATACACACACGCACACGTGCATACATGCATACACGAGCACACTAGCACGCACGCACATACACACGCATGCACATGTGCCCATACATGCATACACGAGCACACGCTTGCGCACACATGCACACGTGCACATGCATGCATACATGAGCACACTTGTACACACGCATGCACACATGCACATGCACATACATGCATACACCGCGGGGCCTGGCTTCTGACCCTGTGCTGGGTAAAGCGGTCACTGCTGACTGAGGAGAAATGGTATTCAGCCTTGGGGCTGGGGCACCTCTTACCTCAGCGAGTGTGGCTGCCCCCTGCTCCCTCAGGGCCCCCCAGCTGCTTTCCTTCCTCTCCTATGATCCTCCAAAGCCCCAGCCCCCCCTCCATTACTTCCATTTTGTCCCCTTTCAGAGGGCCCTGCTACAAGCCAAGAGGCCTCAGGGCAGCCTCAGCTCCCGAGCGCCAGGTACCCTTGACCCCAGTGCCAGGTACTGTTAACCCCAGTGCTGAGTACCCTTGACTGGAGGTCCCCAACACCAAGGCACCAGACATGCACAGAGCACTTGGGATGCACATGGAGAACAGGCTAGGAGTGGGGAGCATGTGTGCTGGAGCCAGGCAAGCCCAGGATCAACACTCACCCTGCCCCCTCCTAGCTGAGTCATTGAGCACCAGCTGCCCAGCGCATCTGAGCCTCAGTGTATTCCTCTGTAAAATGGGAATTCCCACCTCACATCCAAGGAGATAACGCAGAAGCACTCTGAATTTGAAAGAGCTGTATAAATATTGTTTGCCACTGAACAGAGGCCTTTGGGGCGTGTCCTAGGAACAAGGATAGGACACACGGGGGTTCTGCCCTATGGGGCCTCCCGACCTGTGAGGTAGATGAGAACCATAGAAAAATGCCCAAGAGAAAGCACCACTTAGAGGAACCAGGTGATGTGCTCAGGGAAGTCATTCACACAAACACACCTGGGCATGCGGGGAGGTGGCGCTGTAGCTAGCCTTGAGCTGAGGCAGGGCTGGGACAAGCAGAGGGTCTGGGGCAGAGGAGAAACGGTGGGCAGCCACAGCAAAGGGCACTGGCTGGGCCAGGAGGAGGGGACAGAGTGTAGAGTCCAATGAGAGAAAGAGTGTCTCAGTGAAAAAGGGTGAAGAGATGGCATGTCCAGAAGGAGAGCACAGAGAAGGGCATTGAGGGACCTCCCATCTGTACAGGGGACATTTTCTGGGTGCAAGGTGAACCATGGCAGTGGAGCGGGGCCACGTGAACAACTCTGTAGCTATCGTGAGCTTAGCTGGGGCAACTTGGCTCCTTCCAGCTGGCGTCTTGAATGAAACGAAATGAACACTAATAACGTCCCAAAATAAATGTAAGAATGCTTGGTTTAGATGCTCCAAAATATCTAGGCATTTCCTCTCGGTGGAAGGCGGATGGGGAAGAAAGAAAACATTATCAGATAGTATTTGGCACAAGAATTTCAGAAAACCAGTGGCAAGTCCTTGGAGGCAAGCTCCAGCTGTGGTGTGAGCTCTGACATTGGGTCTGAGCTTTGGCTGGATAACCCCAGGCAACCCTGACCGTCCTTGGCTCCAGGGGCCTCTCGGGGGTGGGTGAGGATGGCGCGGGTGAAGCGCTTCATCCCAGGCTGCCAGAGAGAAACGCTGCTATTCTCTTAGGTCTCGACGCTTTAAATGCACCTTCCATAGCAACCTGGGGAACCCTCTGCTCGCCTGGTTGTATACCATACAACTCACGATCCACACCCCTCCCATCTCTCTCTGTGCATTCCATTTGTACACCTGTCTGTCTGTCCATCTGCCACACATGGACTCTGGTGCAGCAACACTCTCCCCAGTTCACAGCTTCTCAGAGCCCCTGGTCAAAGTCCTGCTGTTTCTGGGAAGCCAGTCCTGCTGGGTGGCCGCAGGTACCTTAAGGATCCCCGAGGATCCAAGCCCCACTTTGGGATGTTAACAACTCCACTGGCTCTTGGGCTCCAAGACCCAGTGAAGGCCAAACACAGCCCTGAGACCATGCGCAGCTGAGGACTGCAAATCAAAGGGGACCTCTGGGTCTGTCCCCGCATTGGGGAGGCTGATTTCTGGGCCAGCCCTGGAGGCTGGGAGCTGGGGGATGGACAGAGATTAGAAATGACCTTTCTTGAATAGGGCTCAATGCAGCCAGGGGCTCAGAAAGTTTTCTGGGGCTCTTCTGCTTAGTCCTTCCAATACCATGCCATTATTCTGGCTTGTTGTAAAAATAGTATTTAGAATTCTCTACTGTCATGGTCCTGGTAACCGCCCTTTGTTGAAAACCATGTTTGTTGGAAAATGAAAATTTGCACGTGGAAGCTGACACCAGACCAAATTGCTCTGCATGACATAGGTGGGAGGCCTTTGGGTTTGCTGGGGAAGATGCAGGATATCCAGGCTAGGAAAGGAAAGAGAAAAGATCTGGGAGGGCTGGGTGCTAAGGACACAGGAAGGACGGCACATGGACGGACACGCTAGAGAATGGTTTTCAAGCCATTCCGTATGAAGTGGCCCATCAAATCTTCCTTCTTCATAAAACTTTTAGAAAATTTCTGCCATGCTCTCTAATGCTTTTGGGGCAAGTGGACAAAAAAGGGATAACCTGCAGGGACAGCTGGTGGTTGGCAAAAGCAATTGTTCTTTGTTTTTAAAATCACTGCCTTAATTTCTCACAGAGAAAGGCCTTTTTCTGCTCTTCAGAACACTCCCTCCACTCCCCATTAGCGACACCAGCCCCCAAAAGAGGCTTTTTCTCTCTTAGAGAAGCAAAACTCAAGGTTGAGCAAAGCTCAGGGTATTTAACTCTTGGGTTTGGGAGATAGAAGGCTGTTCCAGCATTGTGGGGCCAGGAAAACACACCAGCAGCGGAGAGAGTAGAGAAATTTTCCAAGCTCTTTTTGGTTTAAAAAGAAAAATAGAGAAACAATACGAAAAATCACTTCTCTCTCCTCTCTAAATATATCAAGTATAAGCCTCTCTTTATGAGCAAACCAAATGCCACATGACCTGTTTTGACGTGTCCCGACCAACGAAGGGACTTAACGTTTTAAGAGGACACTTAAAAATAAGCGTGTCGGGCGCCTGGGTGGCTCAGTTGGTTAAGCGACTGCCTTCAGCTCAGGTCATGATCCTGGAGTCCCTGGGATCGAGTCCCACATTGGGCTCCCTGCTCGGCGGGGAGCCTGCTTCTCCCTCTGACCCTCCCCCCTCATGTGCTCTCTCTCTCTCTCTCTCATTCTCTCTCTCAAATAAATAAAATCTTTAAAAAAAAAAAAATAAGCGTGTCGATATTTCCGTTTTCACCTAAATTTTATTATGTTTTTTTGAAAAAACTCCATAGTTCGAGATGGGGCAAGGCTCTGATCTGTCTAGACTAGCATTGGCCAACAGTGAGGCAGAGAAGAAGAGAGGGGGACAAGGAAGGTCACAATAGGTGTAGCACATGCCTCAGGGTCCCTAAGGAAGGGGGACCCTAAAGAAATCCAGGGTGTCCAGCAATCCTGGAAACACAGGGGAACATACGCGATGTCTTCATGAACATCTCCAATGTAGAAAATTACAATAATAGCATCTATTTCCAGGCTTTGTGGACACCTTGTAGAGTCACACCACCTGGAGATAAGCTGGTGGATTCCACATGCTCGAGACAAACTGGACACGTCTATGGGCCAGAAAAGCATGGGTTGGCTGCCCCTGGAGGGTGAGGGTGGCCATGCAGGGCACTGACCTCTCCCCCTGGCCCAGGACATGATGAATGTCACAGTTGAGCAAATACTGATGGCGCTCCCACCCTGTGTGGGGGAGAGCCAGGCATTGGTGGGACGCAGGGACTCGCCGTTCTCTGCCTAGAAATTCCTACTTGTTCTTCAAGACTCTGCACTGGTTCTCCATGAAGCCTCCCCTGAAACTCCCCCACCCAGTCCAGTGCTTAGTGCCCCTCTGTACCACCAGCTGCCACAGGTTCTAGCAATGTCTCTGTGTTGGTGAGCTCTTTGAGGGCAGGATGTGGCCTTGAGTCTTCTCTAGTCCAGGAGCCCAGCTCAGGGACTGGCCTCTCGAGGGACCTCAGGACAGGATGGGTGAATGAAGGAGTGAGTGGTGGATGTACTCCACGTGTCCCATCCCATGCCCTACTGCAGGAGGCAGACAGGAACACTACCAACCCCTCTACAGGGTGGGAAATACCAGGATGGATGCTGTGACAAGAAGGCGAAGGGACACAGAGGGAAGAGTGGGGCATTCCCCCCACAAAGATGGAGGGGCTCAAGGAATGCTTGCTCTGGGCCTTGAGATACCAGTAGAATTTTACCAGGCAGTCCCCTGTGACATGGGACATTCCAGGCAGAGGGCACGGTAGGAACGAAGGCCTCATGCGTTGGGGTGATTTAGGGTAGCTTCGCAAGACCGAACGGAAGCGATGTAGACAGGGTAAAGCTGAGGAGAAGGGGGCTGGAGCTGCATGGCTAACCCCACTGAATGCCCGCTAGGAAACCTGCTTGCTGTCTCTCTCTCCAATGAGGATTCAAAATATTTCTTGGTCCAAGAAACATAATCTTTGAAAATGCAAATAGATCCCTAATTTTGAAAAATAATATAGCCACACACACACACACACACACACACGCACACGCACACGGTTTACTTTAAACCAACGCTTCCGAAACTTGTCATGTCGGACACGGTAACTCTCAGGAAGCGTAGATCAAAGGAGTGAATTAGTCATGACCATGACCATGACTGTAATAATACAAGTTCACTCCCGTGGAAATGTTGCTAAATGTGGAGAGGGCCAAGTTTCTGCGGCCGATTGTGCAAAACAAAAGCAGGCCGGCTTGGCCGCGCGTTTCCTGCACGCCGTAAGCCAGGCATCCACCGCCGCCTCTGCAAACACATTCTTGTCCCTGGGGCCAGAGCAGGTGACGCTTCACGCAGGAGCGTGTGAGTGACAGGAGACCAGAAGTGTTCGCAACAGGTTCTTGCTATCTCTGTCTGGCCCTCGCTGTCACCCCACGTCCAAATCCACCTTTCCAAGGGGTGGAGGAAGGCGGGGGAAGGGATTGGGCACGGCCACACTTCAAAGAGCCCCGTGGCCGGCACCTCCACCTGGAGACCCTCTGTGGCAGGGACAGCGGGCTGCAACAGGGGCCGGCCTGGGGACACCTGACCGTCACCGTCATGCTTTCCTACCACGCAACCCTCTTGCATCCATAACTGCGGGTCTCTGTAAAGAGACAGATAGCAGGGAGCTCGGGGAACCCAGACACTCCGGGTGGCTTAGGAGTCGTCAGCGTATGGAGCGCCACAGGTGCCTCTGTCCATTGTCCCCCCCGGGGCCCCAGCCCAGAGAGGTCGGCTCCCCCTACCCTCTGCCTGCCGCGTGATCCTGGACGGCCACAGCTGCCTCGTCCCCGAGATCCTGCGTCGCCACCCCACACTCCTGTGCCCTGTAGGAGACTGGCGGGATGCATGGCTTGGGAAACGCTGTGGCCCACTGAACCCTCGGTGCTTCCTTCATTGCCACCCACAGACATTTCCAGAAAGGCATCCTTGCCGGCTTCCTGCCGGCTTCCCTTGCCCCCAGCTGCCCCCTGCTCCTTCTGAGCCTCTCCCCACGGGGCCTCCTGCAACTCCATTTTGTCATTCGTAACCTTGCCTACACCTCAACACCTCCTCCCTGGACCAAGCACAGCAAGTCCTCCGAGGGCCACCTGCTCCCCACCTCCTCTTCCTCGGGGTTGGAAGTGGGGTCACTGTCCTCGAGACCAGGGGTTCTCCAAGCGAACCGTGCATGGTCTGCCCGGGCTGTAAGTGCGTCTAGCCTGACCTCCCCCTAGACACGAACGCCGTAAGGGGCCGGTTCTGGGCCTAGCTCCTGGTTAGTGCACAGAACGTTCCTAAATGTTGAATGACGATGAATACAAGGCGGATGCTGTCGCCCCCATTCTGCACAAGAGGAAACAGAGCCTCAGAGGACACTGAGACGTGCCCAGCAGGCAGCAGGCCACGGCTGGAGCCAGGTCACCCACCTCTGCCACAGCCCACTACCTGGCGGCATTACTCAGCCCAAAGGGTCCTGATGACGCAGCAAAGCTAAGGTGTAAAAGCGATTTTGCTTCCAGTGAACACAGCTCCCCAAGGGCTCACAAGATGGAAGAAATCAAATGCAGGGACTTTCCGGAGAGAAAGTGAATACGTCATCCCTGGAGCACCAGGCTGGCTCTGTTGGTGGAGTACGTGGCTCTTGATCTCAGGGTCGTGAGTTCAAGCCCCAGGTTGGGGGTAGAGATGACTAAAAATAAAATAAAGATAGGGGCGCCTGGGTGGCTCAGTTGGTTAAGCGACTGCCTTCGGCTCAGGTCATGATCCCGGAGTCCCGGGATCGAGTCCCACATCGGGCTCCCTGCTCAGCGGGGGGTCTGCTTCTCCCTCTGCCCTCTTCCCTCTCGTGCTCTCTGTCTCTCATTCTCTCTCTCAAATAAATAAATAAAATCTTTTAAAAAATAAATAAATAAATAAATAAATAAATAAATAAATAAATAAATAAATAAAATAAAATAAAATAAAATAAAGACAGCCATCCTGAAGGCCACCCACAGCACCCCGTCCCTGCCCGCATGGCCCTGGGCGCGAGGGAGGGCACCGTGCTTGGTCCTAGTAGTTTCAGGGCCCCCGAGACGGGCCTTAGCCTCGGGCAGAACGGGGAGTCCGAGAAATCCCAGTCCGAGAACCAGAGGGACCCCTCCGGGACGTCCTAGTCCTGGCTCCTACTCCCTCCCGGGCTCGGTCCAATGCTACAAGAGACGGAAAGCCGTGAGTAGGGAGGGGCGGCACCGATCGCCATAACAACTGCGGAAGTCTGTGTTGTGACTTGCTGCCGACACGTGGATGGGAAAGAAGCGGGATCACCAGGTGTCGAGTAAGCGACGAAGAGGACCGTCAAACAAAGCAAGTGCAGGGGTGGATGGGAGAGGGAGCGGCCTGCGGCCCAGCCCGGGCCACTGGGCCACGCGAGACTACTATGCAGACTGCGCTCGAGTAGCCAGAACCTCTGGAGCCCGGGTGCCCGTCGGAGGGACCCGCAGGATCGCACACACGTGCACATACACACACGCCGCCCTTCGTCACGGGCTCCCAGCCACAGGTAACAGCCTGCAGGTCAGTGAGGGGCCCACGCCCGGCAGAACCGGGGGAAATGCCACCGAGGAAGCTCTGGTCAGCCCGCCGTGCACACTCCCTACAAAAGCCCAGTGCCCCCTGGAGAGCTGTGCGCTACCCCAGAGCGGGCCTCCCGTGGCGGGGGCGGGGGCGGGTCTACGGGGCCAAGGCGGAGGAGTATTTCATGGGGACACAAATGCGGTCTCCCAACTTGGTTTGTGAGCAGAGAAGGAGCGGAGGTGCTCCAGCAGAAGTGGAGTGTGGAGGGTTTGCTACCCCCGAGGAACCTATGGGAATCCTGGGGTTCCATGGAGCATGGTTTGAGGACAGCCGGTCGAAAGTGCTCCCAACATGGCAGAGTGTTCTGGAAGGTTGGGCAGCATCGGTGACTTCTGAGAAAAGAACTCGGTGGGGCAGTAGGAGCTGAAAGGGGATGGGAGGCGGGGAATGAGTGAGGGCGGCAGGTGCAGGCTTCTCCTTCCCCTGGGCATCGGTGGAACTGTGAGCAGGAGGATCAGAAAGCACAGCAGGCTGTGCCCATGCAAGGAATCCTGGAGCTGGACAGCAGGGGGGAAGGGCCCGGGCCGGACGACAGGCCCCTCGGCCCCTGGGAGCGGCGGGAAGGGCAGGGGGTGGGCAACGGCGGGGATTTCGGGGTGTCCCCAGGGCAGGGCACTGGCCGAGCACACAAGGCCGGGAGCCGCGGTGTCTGTGCATGAGCCCAGTACCGTCACAGAGCGTGGCGCCTGGCCACGGAGCCCTTGGTTTTAGATGGGGGGGCCGGGCCATTGCCCCCCAGTAAGATGTGCCATCCAGAACAGACGAAAATGCCAGTCTCCGGATTTCCACCCAGTTCCTGGCTCACACGGACTCAAATGGCACCAAAACGTGGGGGACATTGTTACGTCCACTAAAGGCCACGCCAGGGGAGGCCTACTCCAAAGACTCATCTAGAATCCCGGGACCTGCAGCACAGGATGGGGAGAGGCATCTCAAAGCCACTGGTATTCTTCTCAGTGGATCTAAGTCGGCTAGGCCTTGCTTTTAGAAAACCCATGTGTGAAATCCATAAATAGGCGCAGGGGCCTCTAGGGACAATTCCAGAAAAATGTTCCCCTATACGAAAGGGTGGTCCAGTGACGGGTGGGTCGCCAGAGGGTTCTCTTAAGGGCAAGCTCCAGTGTTCGATCCATGTCTGTCAAATCAAGCTCAGTGATCAGATTATCCAAATTGTTTATAGCCTGACTTATTTTGGACGGTTCGATATTTGGACCAGACCTTTTATTTCCAGATTCTGGTACTTGGTGTTCTCAGGAAGTCTCGGGGCAACCAACACACTTTTCTTTGTATGAATTTCTTTTTTTAAAAAAGCTCCTTGGGTAATGCCTCTCTCCCGTAGGCCTCACATTCAAACATCTCCGCTGGACCTCTCTGTTTGGGACTCTGACGCAGGTGTAGATCCCGGTTTCAACCTTCTAGAGACCACGCATAAGGGATGGGACAATTCAGATTTACTGTGGAAATCCCAGACAGTAAACTGACACCAAATAACTTGCCGGCTGAGAGATTCAGCAGTTCTGGGGGGGACAGAGGGAGAGTTCGCGTTAGTCTCCCCTCAGCTGTTGCCCAAATTCCTCCATGTCTCAGTTACGTAGATGCGGCCTCCCTGAGTCTCACCGGCAAAGCATCAGCTCCCCTTATCATACGTGGGACTATTTCAGGGGGATTTCTCGGGGGACAGGTTTTTCAGGCTCTTCTTGGATCACTGTCTTTGGGCGGAAGACCTGTCTTGCTGCACTGTGGTCTGTATTTACACATTCTCACTCCCATGCTGACGGCCTCTGGGGCAGGGCCACATTCTCTCTCTGTCTCTCTGTCTGTCTTTCTCTCTCTCAGCCCAGCCGCAGGGACTTGAGTTAATCAGCCACCTCAGGTCAGGGCACAGAGTCATCACCAGGAGAGACCTCAGGATCACTGCCCAGTGTTCAATGACATTCGTGGGCCTCACCACGCCATACTCAAGTGGGCCTCTACCCTGGCACCCAGAGCCACCAATGATTCCTATGCACCCAGCAGGCTGCAGGGGGGACGGGAGCAAAGACCGACATGCAGAGACAGCCCCGGACACACAGCCCACATGCCCCACTGGTAACTTGACAGCAAACGCATGTTGGGAATAAAGCCAAATGTGCAGCATCTGGAGAAAATGTGCTATTACGTAAAATGTCAGGTCTTGGAGGCAGGATCCCACATCTTTTAAATTCCCCTGCTGTGCATAGGGCAGCCTGAGCTAACAGAAGGTATTCGTTCAAGCACCGAGGAATGAAGGTGATTGGAAGGTGTCCCTGGGGAAGGAAAGATGGATGGATGGTGAAGTTCGCAATCGCGGGCGGGAGTCTAGAAGGTGAGTGTCCGCGTGCCATGCATGCAGAAGGAGGGCTGGGTGCAGGGATCTTTCCTTTCATATAAATATTCCAGATGCTGGACCACAAAGGATGCAAGCGTGCCCCCAGGCAGCCTGTGGTGGTCGGGGTGCTGGAAGCCTGGCTTCAGGGGGCGGGGGGCTGTCTGCACGCCCTTAACTGGGGAAAGGGAAGTGTTCTTAAGGTCCATGGGGTCACCCATGTGCCCTGCCACTCTGCCCCTGACCCAGGGGCACAACGAGCCTGGTGGCTCGGCTCCAGGTGAGATGGCTGGTGGAGGCTTTGATGCTCTTCTTTCTGTCCTCTTCCCAGACGCTAATGAGAAGGCACAACGGGCCTACTTACTTGTTTGAATCCTGGCCATTTGTGCCGTGGTCTGGCTGCCTCTCAGCAGTTGGAGTGGTTTAAACAGCAGGTCAGACAGAGGCCTTCCCAGCCCAGCCCTGTCCTGGAAATTCTTATTAACATTTCCAAGAATAAGAGAAGAAAATAATGCCTGCCTTGCAGAGTGTGGGGGAAAGGCTAGTGCCCTGCAGTTGGGAATTTTACATTTTAACCCTGGTTCAAGTACCTCCCAGCGTGTGTCCTTAGACACATGGGCTAACCTCCCTGAGCCTTGGTTCCCTCATTTGTAGACTGCGGGGAGTGCCCCCATAGGCTTGTTGTGGGCGAGATTCAGTGAGATCACACACACAGCATAGCGACACTGTGCCCACGTGCTACATGCTAGGCACTCAGGACCTGTCTCCATCTCTACGTGGGGACCCCAAGACCACTGAAACCTACATCACAGCCCGTAAGATGAGCCACGTGGGTAGTCTGGGGTGCTGGTTACTCTTCCTTCCTCCTCCGGCTGATGGAGAAAGCACACAAACCCAAATGGAGATCAAAGTGTCCACTTTACTCAGGCTCTCTGGTAACAGCTAGTTGGAGAATGTTCCAGAACATCATTCGTCCCAACTCAAATTGATGAGACCTGAACCGACAGTAGGACCAACCTGCTCCTTCCCTAAGTCCAGGGAGCTCACTTTTCACTTTTCAGGCCAGAGAAGTGGGCCGACGGAATCTACCCCCCAAACGGCCTGCTTCCCACCCAGGAACGGGGCATGTGAGCACCCACCTTCCCCCAGAAGAGTCGAAGGTGAAAGACAGCAAGTCCTTCGCACGTAGAAATGGTCTTTAAGCTCTTGGTGAGCTATACACCAGTGGAATGAGGCAGGGAGGAGAGCGGGGCTAGGCTGCTGACGTCAGAAGAGCGTGGTCAGGGTGGGGGTGGGGAGGCTGACGCAGACCCCTCTCCCACCCCCGACAACCACAGAGCCCAGAAATTCCTGATGCGCCAGGTCACGGCACTGTGGCTGGGGACAGACAGCCCCGGCGCCCATGGGAGGGAGGCCGCTGGTGAATGTCCACTCGGGCCTCGGGAGGAGAGGACAGGAGCAACATGCAGGACTCCTGAGGGCTCCGGGGATGCCGGCTGAGACTCGGACAGGGGTGACCCTCCTGGTGGCCGTTTCAACCAGGAGCCTGGAAGGTGAGACTCTGAGGCCCGGGCAAGAGAAGGCCGTGGCCTCCAGAGGCCGAGAGGAGGTGAATGCGAGCAGAGGAAGACCAGCAGGAGGGGTGGGGTGAGCCAGAGCCGTAAGCAGGGCAGAGTCAGCCAAAGGGAAAGCAAACATCCCTCGCTTCCCCTTCTCAAGCGCCTGGCAGATATCGCTAAGCAAATACTGCGTCCTTTCCCAGGGACCCCACATGTGCCTTCCCAGCCCTGCTCCCCTGAGTGGATAAGTCGAAAACCCCACTGCTACCCTCCACCCCGAGAAAAGACCTCCAGCAGGAGGGAGCACTCTGGTGCTTGGGCCACCTCCGCCAGGCCCCCCACTGGCATGGTCTGCATGCTGCGGGGGGCCAAATCCCAGCCCTGCCCCTCCCCCGCCATGCAGTTCCCCAGTGGTGAGATCAGGGTGCATGGGGGCGGGCGTGGGAGCTCCCACATCAGTCCTGCAGGGGGTGCACGCGGTCAACCGTGAAGAAGGGTGGGTTGTACCATCCTTTTGCGTTGGGGAGGCTCCCTCATCTAGACCTCAGCCCAGATACACAGCTTCCTGAGCATGCTCCCCACCTTGCTCTCTCCCCAAAATTAGGAAGCCTGCTCAGATTTGCTCAGATGTGGCTCAGACGGTAAGAGCTGAGATGGGAAATGAGCACCTCCTCCCGTCTAGTCTCAGAACAGGGGACCCCAGGCAACAGCGTGGGCGTGTGAGGGTCACAGGAGGGGACACGGCACTGAATCTCAGGGCCAGGGGGAGGGAGGAAGAGGCCTCGTGGAGGGTGGGCTCCGGGACCCAGAAGCCCCGAAGGGGCCACAGCAGGAGGCCTCCGTGTCTGCTAACGGGATCCTGAATGACCCTGGCCTTGGGATGCCAGGAGGGACTCCCCTGGCTGGTGGTATCACACCATCGCCCCCACACAGGTGGGTAGATGCTTTGTTCCGGCCAGCCCTCCGGAGAGGCCAAGCATGTCTGAAGCCGGCTGCCACCCCACGAAGACTTGCACTCAGCTCCACGGGGATGAACACGTGCAAACGTCTACAAGACCCCCCGCCCCTGGTGATGCTCCCCAGCGAGTAAACACAGGCATACTCTCACTTCCACGAGGAGCTCCCACAAACTGCTCTCCCCCCTTCCCTTCTGGGAATCCTGGACTCCTGGTGCAAGAAAGGCTCCTGGTGTGTTGTTGTCGTGTTAATGTGCGAGATTAAGCAGTTTTCCTGGGATCCCACCATCAGTCGGTAGCTCAGCCAGCACCGGAATCTGGCCCCCTGACTCCCGGCGCCATGTTCTCCCTGCGTTTGACAATTTCCTCGACTTGGCTCTCAGGCCCGACCATCTGTCTGGGAACCTGAAGAGTAAGGTGCCCTGTAGGCAGCAGATGGAAGCCGATCAAGGCACAGAAACCAAATGGTGCCCTGTCAGGGGGAGGGAGACGCTCAAACTGGAAATGTCCTCATTTTCTGCCACAAACAACAAGAGGGGAGGAAATAAAATGAGACCGTGAGCCAAGCAGCTGCGCTTGCTTCGACAAACACCAAGCCCCTGTCGTGTCCGTCACCGGGCAAGCGGCTGCTTTAAGCCGCGTGCTGACACGGCTCACGCCAGATTGGAGCTCTCTGCTCTGGGCTTGGCCACCATCTCTCGGCTCCTTCCTGTGGAAAATCAAGGCCAGGAGAGAGGGGCTTGTGCAAACGGAGTCCCCGCGAGAACCAGTCGGCGGGCGCTTACGGGGAGCCTCGCGATACCAGGCCAAGGGGACCTTGGCACCCATTTCAGAGACCTGATGCCTGGCACCGCCTGGGTTTGGCTTGGAAAGGGCCGGAGCGGTGACCGCACGCTGAAGAAGACCGTCAAAACACCGTGAGGTCATTACAAACATCAATCACCCTCCCTTCCTGCAAGGTCTCGGAGGTGGTGGCCCTGAGAGGCAGGCAGCAGGGGGATGCAGGCGTTCAGCCAGGAGCCATGCGTTGAGGGCCTGCAGGGAGTCCTGGGCTCAGCCCTGGGACTGATGGGGGACACAGCACCAGCAAGGGCAGCTCCGTACAAGGAGGGCCAAGGAGCATCTGCCAAAGCCAAATGGATGCTTCCTTAGGCTCGGCCAGACCCACTGAATATCAGAGCCAGATAAGATCTGGACACGTTGGCACGCTTTCATTTACTCTCGACTTTGAGGATAAAACACAGTCCAATCCTTGCACCAGGGTCTCAAGCTGCTACAACCAGGAGGAAAAGGAAACTGGCTACGTTACTCTTATTGTGCCCAATGGCAAATGGTCGTCATCCAACATGGTGGCTCTAGGAAACTCAAGAGCTTCCCAGAGCTCCTGACTTGCCCCATCCCTTCCAACCCCAAGGTGAGGCAGAAAGGCCCATGTGGGGACTCCCCTCAGAGCCCCCTTCTGGGATTTGCCACCCAGAGCTAAACCTTGAGTTCATTCCCCATCGCTCAGCCCCAACTCTGTTCCATGATGCTGGGCATGCGAAAGGTAGCCCATGGGACAGAATGCCCTGGCGAGGAACGAGACCCAAAGGGGTGTAAGTGGTCCTCTTCTCCCCCAAGGAGCTCATCCTCACTCGCACTCACTTCGCCATCTCACACCCTGATTAAACGGCAGCCCTGTCAGCCCATCCTCTTGGATAAAACCTGTCTACTTTATCTCTTATAGACCTCTAGAATCTGTCCCCCTATTTTGGGTCCCCATTCTTGTCACCTGGCTGATGGAGAAAGCCTCCAAGCTGGTCTCCCTGCCCTTATCTGCCTCCTTCCACTCAACCTGTGTGGCTGCCAGAGCCCATCTTCCTGCAATACAACCGAACTCATGCCTGCTTCCTGCTCATACTCTCTCCGTGGTTCTCAGTCGCCTCTGGGTCATAACTTCTCAGCATGACCCTTGATAGCCTGGCCTCTGCTCACCCTTCTGGTCACTCACAGCACTGCTAGATGAAACCACTGGGAACAAAGCAGAAATCGAACCTTCCGAGTACAGCAAGCTGGGGAGAATGTGCCCTCCCTGCTCCACGCCCCTCGTGACTGCAAGCCTCCTCCGTGCTGCCCTCCCCACTGTGGTCAGTGGCTGCCACCCATGGGATGGCACCATCCAAGGGGCCGGACGATGGGCGAAGTTCACTTCTAAATTCTGAGCCACCAGCACAGAGCCCGGGGTACAGGAGGCGTTCAGGGAACGTTGGCTGAATGGAACTCCAGTAATCGAGCAGTCCCTTTCTAACTGCCACCTTCTGGAAGGTCACATCCTTGTGATGAAGACCAAAGGGAACTATTTTGAAGTACCGACTGCATTCCAAACTCCATCATCCGACGCTTTTGCATCACTACAGTTTATTGGAAGCTCGCTGCAATCTTGTCAGCTGGATAATAACACAATAGTAACATTCAGCATTTACTGAGCATTTATTATATGCCTACAGTTGCCCTAAGCGTGGTCATGCTTTCATTCATTTACCGTGCGCGGCAGCCTGGCGGGTTAGGTGCTATTACAACCTCCCTTCTACGGGTGAGAAAACGGAGTTTGCAAAGGGGTGAGAGACTTGCCCAAAACTACCTGGTCCTCACGCCTCCAGAGTCAAATCCAGACCCACCAGCTTCTATAGCCTGTGCCCTTACGAACTATTATCACCCCATTCTATAGACAAGGAAACTGAGGCTCAGAAAGTTTAGGGAGATGATCAGAGTCACATAGCTAGGAAGGGGCCTAGCCAGCCCCCTGTCTCCACACCCCTCGCTGAGATCCACTGCCCTCCCCGCATCGGGTGATCAGACCCGTGTTTCGGGGAGGCTGAGAAGAAAGAGACTTGCAGACAAGTGAGGTCCTAAGACAAGACCCCACAAGAGCACGAGAAGCTGTGAGTACAAAGGATGCACTGTTCCACCCGTCCTCGGGAAATTTATGCGAGCCAAAGGAAGAAAGACTTGGGTCCTGCATGAATATTCTTGGCAGTTCGGAAGACATGTGACTCACGGTATTTATAAGGAACAGACTGCCCACTTTCCTCCGACCAGTCTGGGTCGCAGCACCACCACGGGATCCCACTGCCCAAGAGAATTCCAGATTAAACAAAGGAAAATCAATCAGGGAAAAGAGACACAGACACACACAGAGAGAAAAGAGGTGGCATGTTTTTGCCCAGCTCCGCAGAATTCTGGAAAGGTCCAAAGCAGGAGCGTTTAGACAAGGATGAAGGAGGAACAGTGAGCAAGAAGGCGGGACGAAGCTCCACCCTCCCGGCCTCGGCGTGCTGGGCCATCCCGGATGCCCTCCGTCCAGCCTTCAGGCAACACACAGAAGCCCAGAGGTTTCCGATGAGTCTTTGAGTCCTGACCCTGCCCTAACGGGGCCGAGGGACCGAGTCATTCCACTTGACCGAGCCTTGGTCTCCTCAACCACAAAATAGGGTCGTCCAAACCTAGGTCTCAAGGCATGTTGTGAGGATCCATGAAATTATGCACAAGCAGGGCCTTGCTCAGGCCTAATGCATAGTAAGCCCTCAATAAATATTCTTTCATTCCCTTCCCTCCCTCAGTGTAAGAGAAGATCCTTTTCTCTCTCCTTAAAATAATAAGATAGACCGAAAAATTCTTGCCCACCATTTAATCTCGTTGCTACAGAGAGGGAGGAGGGGCGTCTAGGCCGTGCCTCCGGGGCCCCGTGATAGGGCGCTCACTCCGGGGCACATCCTCTCATGACCAAGACAGAAACACAGATTGGCAGAGACACCAGAGGAAAGCAATTTAGGAGCCAAAGCCACCGGTCTCCTGAAGAAAGCAAACATAAGCAAGCTGGACCCAGCAAGGCATCGGGGACCATCCCTAAGAGTGAGCATCGCCCTGAACGAGGCCCAACCCGGCCACAGGTGGACTCAGCTTCCCAGCTGATGAGACTGCAGATTTCAAATCCCGTGTTTCTCCAGGGCTTCCTGAGATCCCAATCACATAGTGACAGCCGTGGCATCTACACAAGAAGGGAAATGGGTGAGGCCAGTTTAAGAATTATATAATCCTCCATTTTTAAAAATAGGAGTGGGTATTTTGGGAAAGAACTGGCAGGGCAAGCTCTTTAATAGCCTTTCTGGGTAGCCTGTGGAAACTCAGAAAATGGCTTTCTCCCCGGGTGTCTAGAAAGATGCGTTTCCTGGGACGGCCAAAGAGGGATGAAGAAGCCACGTTGGGTTGGGCCATTGGAGAACAGCACTTTGCTCTGGGACTGTGCAGACATAGAAGGAGCCTTTATAATACGGGCTGGCTCTGGAATGCACCCTGGGAGAAGGGGAGGAGGGGAGGAGGGGAGGAGGGGAGGAGGGGAGGAGGGGAG
>NW_023270464.1:27075870-27107546 GCF_011800145.1 Mirounga leonina
AGGGGAGGAGGGGAGGAGGGGAGGAGGGGAGGAGGGGAGGAGGGGAGGAGCCATCCTGCCCTGGTGTCTCCAGGCTGCAGAGCCCTCTGCGGGACTCGGCAGGTCAAGGATGACGAAGGCTTGGCAAGGGCTCCCACTCCCCACCTTCTGCTCCTGTCTCAGACATTACTAGTCAATCACGGCTCTCCTCCTCCATGAGCCCCAGACCCAACCCTTCCCACAGCTCTTCCCGAAGCCACCGACAAGCACAGGAACCAGCACAAGGTGGCACTTTTTGCACTAACTGGTGAGCCGCACCCCGGCCTCGGTTTGGGTCCCCGCTATCTCCCGGGCCTGAGCTGCGGGAATGGACGAGGTACTCTGGCATCTGGTAGGTTCTCCCCACAGCTTAGGGTTCGAGGCTTCTGTTGTGATACAGACAAAGCTGCTTGGTGAGAGGAAACATCCACGTTCATCTGGGGGCAAACAGTAAGTGCTTTCAAGTGTGGGGCACTTTGCCAAAACCAAAGCCACCCGCAGATGCTGGGATTCGCCCCACCGCTGGGCCCCCGGTAAGTGTGCCATGTGACCTGACTTGGCCGGTGCTTGTGAGCAGAGGTGACAGAGGTCACACCTGTGAAGTTTTTAGAGCCCGTGTGTGGCTCGCCATGCTCCCTCCCCTGCGCCCCCCGGGTGATGGCCAGAGCAGGTGCTGAGACAAGAGCTTCCACCAGCCTGGGGCCCTGAGTGGCCGTGACCATGGGCAGCGCCTCCTCGCTGAAATGTATATTCCCTGACCCGAACATTTTCACAAGCGGCGGGCCAGGTCAGCAAGTCGCAGATCTCACTGAAAAAATTAAATATTACTTGAAAATTGACCCAGAAACACCAAAATTACTTCCAAGATGACCCAACACAACCACTGAAAAATAAAGCCAGAATGTATCATCACAACCTCCTCAGGGAAGGGCCTCGCTCATCTCCACGACGGTCACCCGAATCCGCATAGCCAGCCACACCCCACAATGTCCCCGCGACGCTCCTCGCCTCCACTCACCACAATTTATGGAGATCCTGTTCTCCTGGAAGCAATAGGTGGACATGGTTTTTTGGGGTTTTTTCTTAAAGATTTTATTTATTTATTTGACAGAGAGAGACACAGTGAGAGAGGGAACACAAGCAGGGGGAGTGGGAGAGGGAGAAGCAGGCTTCCCGCTGAGCAGGGAGCCTGATGCGGGGCTTGATCCCAGGACCCCAGGATCATGACCTGAGCCGAAGGCAGATGCTTAACCGACTGAGCCACCCAGGCACCCCTGGACATTGTTAGTTTTTAAAACACTCTCTCCCCATTTCTCTCCTGAGACAGATATGACACGTTTCAGGACAGCCTGCCCTGGCCTTCCACACCCCCAGTCCCCAGCTCTATATAATCATAATAATTATATCAGCTAATGTGCCAGAATTTCAGCTCCTTCCTTCCACGCGGCTTTCAGTTGGTATTTCTACATGAATAGCTTTATTGTAATCCCTTTACTGTCAGCCGGAGGCATTCTTTTCTGGAAATAGAATATGTATTACAAACATAAAAATATAATAATAGATTTCTCCTACTCTCTTCGGGCATATAAATAGTATCTATCTGGTGAAGTCAGGAGGTCATGGGGAGAGGGGGCCACCCCTTCCCCTCCTGGGTCAGGGCGTGTGGCACGGTGTTCGTCGGTCACCTCGTCTGTGCCCAGCACCGTGCCTGGGGCTGTGTGGATGGAGTCAGGAGACGGTATTTGCCCGCCCCCCTTTGACACCTGTCTCCTCTCCCAGGGCCCTGTCCTGAGCCCCGGCCTGATCCTTCCTCATACAAACAAAATGAGCAGAGTTCAAATCCAGCCGACGGGTCGCGGCCACAGACTCGGTTTGGGGGGAGGCTGGGAAGGGTCCAGCACATGAGTTCTGAAAGCGGGGTGATGGGGGAAGCCTTCCCAGAGGAGCTGCAGCTTGAGCTGGGCTGGGGGGCCTGGCTCATCTGCGGGGTGGTGGGAGGGCTGCCCTGAGCAAAGCAAACACCAGGGAGGGAGGAGGGGGGCGGCAAGACCACCACGACGACGGGAAGGCATGGATGTCGGCCTGGAGGCGGCCCGGAGTAGGAGGCAGAAGGGAGCCAGAGCAACACCCGGACAGAGTCTCTGCCTCCCCTAAGGTCCCGATTCTGTGCCCTGGAGCTTCCCCTCCCTGGAGGGCTGCCAGTGGGAGCCGGTCAAGCCTGCCTCTCCCCCACCGATGGCACAAGGAGAAGGGCAGCCGGGGGCTCGGGGGCCCCACAGCGGTGAGGAAGCCGCCGAGACCCTTATCCTCGCTCTGTGACCAGATCAGGTAGACTCTTGAAGGTTCCCCCACACACACTCTGTCCTAAAACCTATCGCAGCTTTTCAAAACAGAAGAGCACCGGGTTTCACGGCAAAGGGCCTGCTTTAGAGAGGCACGGTCTCTCCTCACTCACTTGGACTTCTAAGCCTAAATGTCAATCTGGAAGAATATTGGAAAGAGGGCACCGATAATGGACCCATCCCAGGAAAAGTATTTATTCTTGCCTTTCCTCGGCCAAGGAAAGTTCCTATGCTGGAAAAAGCACCTCACCGTCCACCGAGCTGTATGGCAGAGATTAAAAATAGAAATAAAGAAGTAATTCTGACATGTTTATCATTTTCCCTTTAACTCCTAGGGCTCTGCATCTTTTCCCTCCTACTTGGAAAAAGATGGTTATTTCTTAAGGCTTCCAAGTAACATCCCACTAATAAAACATGGTCTTTTATTTTTTTTAAAGGCACAGACTCTGTCTTTTTAAGTAGAGGGTATTTATTCTTAACTCTTCATTTTTATAACTCAGAAGCAAAGGAGGAGGAAGGAAGGAGGAAAAGAAGACCCACTGGGTCCCCACGTGGTTGTGGGCACGGCGCTGTGCGCTTTCCATCTGCTCCCTCATGTAATCCCCACAGCTGAGCTTTCTGGAAAGCATTCTTGGCCTTATTTCATGATCAAAGAACCTGAGGTACAGTCGTGAAATGACACCCCACGCCACTCAACTAGCCAGGGGCAGAGCAAGAACGAGAAGTAATCTCCGTGACATGTAGTCTGAATTTTAAAGTCTGGCAGGTTCCTGACTTCTTCAAGGCCAAGATCGGTAAACAGCATTCCTGGTTGGGTTCAAGATTTTACCTTCGCCCTGACTCCCAGCACAGGGCCGCAGAGCTGGCCGAGGAGTCCGGGATAGGCAGCCCGCCGCGGAGTGACCCGCGCCGTCCCATCCCTTAGCTGGACATGTCAAGGAGCTCATGGTACAGACTGGGCCACGGTGAGTGAAGAGCTGGGGCAGAAACCAGAAATCTTCCCTCCTGAGAAAGAATACCCCTGGGGAGCAAGAGGAAGCAATTCTAGGAGGACCCCGCCCATGAGCTCTAAGGGATGGAGGCAAAGGGGGCAGGACGCTCCCAAGGGACAGATCCATGGACTCCGTTCGCCCCTGAGAATGCACAGGCCTGGGGCTCTGGGTGCTGACACCACACAGCAAACGGGAAACGGGATGGGGGTTACAGCACCAGAAGGGAAGGGGATGGCGACCGGAGGTGGTACCTGCTAAGGAGGCTGGGCCAAACCACAAGCAGGGCGGAGAGTGGGAGCTCTATGCAGGGAGAGGGCTGCACGCCTCCGGGTCCCTGAGCTGAGTCAGAGCACACCCACACTCAGCGAGAGGCGTGGGGCTACGGCTCACGGCTTTGTGCAGGCCAGAGAAACCGCCCGTCGTTTAAAAAGGACGGAAAAACAGAAAGGACTGGCATGGGGATCATTTCATAATGTATAAAAGTACCAAATAACCAGCATGTACACCTGAAATGAACAGGATATGGTGTATCAATTATGCTTCAATTTAAATAGTAACTAGTAAGAAGGGAAGGAAGGGAACGAGGGAGGGAGGGAGGGAGGGGAGAAAGAAAGAAAAAGAAAAGAAAAACAAGGTACAAAGGAGCCAATGGGACATTCTGCCACGGGAGAAGATGACTACCCCACTAGAGGCAGAAACAAAAGTTGGTTTGACGAAGTATCTAACTGAAATCTCAGCAAATGGTGAGAACGCAGAGCTGAACGGAACAGGAGTCCAAAGATGAGGAGGCAGGGGCAACGCGCACAGAGCCGGCTGCTGGAAAACGGGGCCGGCGACGCTGTAAGTCTATAGGGAAAGTGGAAACGCCACCGTGGGAAGGAAATCTGCAGCGGGAGGACAGAATAATGCACTAACACTGGAGAGGGGAACCCTTTGGAGGAAGCCCCGGGCGGCTCTCTCAGAAGCCTGCAGTCTCCAGGCCTGAGTCTTTGCTGCATTCCCTCTGCCCGGGCCCGGAGCAGATCCCCGGGGTGATGCCGGCTCCTAGGCTCCCCCCGCCCCCGCATGTTCTGCCTTGAGGCATGGGGCATGGGGAACAGTCGGACCAGGACTCTACCAGATGGTGACCTTGAGCCAGGTCTGGAAGGACAACCAGAGGGATAAGTGGAGGACCAGCGGGCTGCCCGGGATGGAGCACAGACAGACAACTGCGGGGCGCCAGGCAGGGTTGACCACAAGCCAGAGCGTGAACTTTCTGCCGCTATCGATGGGAGGCGGCGTCTCAGCTTTGATCAATAACCCTTTGCTGCTGTCAGAGAGGAAGCCAGGTGCCGGAGACACCCCAGCAAATGAAATATGCAAGCCCTTTAGAAGGCCACAGGCTGGTGGATGTACAGTGTGGGAGAAAAACGATCAAATTTGCCTTTCAGAGAGATATCTGTAACTGATATAAAGTTAATTCATACTTTTCCAACATCAAAAGTATTCCGAGTTGCATAATTGAGAGTGTTGGCTCTGAAATCTTCTGCCTGCATGCAAATCTAAAGCGTACCACTTGCTGTGTGACCTTGAGCCAGTTACTTCACCTTTCTGGTGCTTCAGGTTCCTCCTCTTAAAACATCACTACTGCTCCTATCACAAATGATGGTGATGAGGATGATGATGGTGGTGAGGAGGAGGAGGAGGAGGAGGATGGTGGTGATGGTGGTTATGGCTAATGTGTATCAAACACCCACTAAGCACCAACTACTGCTGTAAGCACATCTGCAGTAAGGCACTAAATCCCCACTATGACCTTCTGAAGGAGGTGCTAAATTGCTCCCATTTTATTAACCCCCCCGGAACAGTGACATGCTTCTGGTCACAGACGGGTTAAGTAACTTGCTCAAGGTCAAGTGGGGATAGTTATAATTATTTTTACTCTTCACATTTTGCCTCTTTATCCGAGAGACAAATGCCTTAGAATTAACCACAATTAATCATGCATCATAAAGGGAAAACGCAGCAGTGATGTAAAGCACCAGGCTTTCTCTAACGCCCGTCCTCCTGGACCTGAGCAAGAGTCTGGTGTAGGCTTCGGCATGCTTGACTCCACCTTGAGCAAAAGCCATTACTGGCACCTGCCCCCTCCCTTTCCATAACAGACCATGTTAACCTCTCAAGATAAAGTGCACGTGATTATTCCCAGGCCTAAGCTAAGTGTTTGGTAAGAGTACAATTCATTCCATATGTTTTCTTAGCCTGATAAATTAGACCTAGCAATTTGCTTTCCTGCTGCATTAAACAAGACTTGACTAGATGCTTTTTATGATGATGTTTAACCACAAATCTGGTTAGTCTGATCAGTGAACTGAGCTTGCCCATAGAAACACATGAGTTTTCTCTCAATACAACTTGAAATATCAAATGTCCCTGGGACTAGCTGTAACAAGGGTGAGGACAAAAGCAATTCCCAATTCCTGAGTGTTTTATGACGCTCTGTCCTTTGCACTTCACATGCCTCGCCCCAAGTAATCCATGTAACAGTCCCACGAGCAGGCTTGATTGGGTCCATTATACAGGGGAGAAAAGTGAGGCTGCGCAAGGACAGGTATCTCACACAAGGCCATGCTCCAGGTGAACGGCAGGGCTGGGATTTGAATCTAAATCTCTGTCTCCAGGGCGCCTGGGTGGCTCAGTTGGTTAAGCCACTGCCTTCGGCTCAGGTCACGATCCTGGAGTCCCTGGATCGAGTCCCGCATCGGGCTCCCTGCTCAGCAAGGAGCCTGCTTCTCCCTCTAACCCTCCCCCCTCTCATGTACTCTCTCTCTCTCATTCTCGCTCTCTCAAATAAATAAATAAATCTTTAAAAAAAATAAAAATAAAAATAAAAAATAAATAAATAAATCTCTGTCTCCAAAACCCATGTTCTTTTATACCAGTCTATAACACTAAGAGCAGGGTAACAGGAGTGTGCATGGATGACCGAAGCCTCTGATCACAATTAGCCTTAGAAGGACACGGGGAGAAAAGCGTTCGAGTGGCCCCTCAGATACTGGCCACCCAGGAAATCATCACCCTGCTTAACAAGACGCGCACAGTGGTTCACCAGAGTCAACCACAAACACAAACAATGTGTGTGGAAACAGGACGCGGAATCAAAGTGAAAATCTCGCTCGTTGTGAGCTCCCAGGCACCATGACATAAATTCTCAGGCACTCAGAGCCTCCGGTCAGATGACACCAGAGAAACCAAGGTGTCTGGGGATGGTGTTTATATCGGGTTCACAGAAAATGTGACAGAAGATGAGACACTCATCACTGTCCATTCAGCACCATGGCCTCTGGCATGTCTACACCTGCCCGCGTCCGGGAGGGAGTGAAACCAGCCCCGTAGGACCGTGCTCTGGATCCCTGCAGTCCTTCAGTCACACGCACAGAGAATCAGAGCACCTGCCTTCTCCGTGACGCAGGGATGCGTGTAGCAGGCTCTCCCCCAGAACGAGACGGCCATTCACCCTCCCTTTCCCGATTTCCCCAGATGCGGTTAGTTCCTGCCCCCTTTGGGATTTAAAGCCACCCGACACTTTCTTCTATTAGACAATTTCTCATGTTGAATTGTAATGATCTGTTCACTTTTCTGTCCCCTTCTCCACTAGAGATAGAGCAGGTCGGGGAAGAGGCTGTATCCTAGAATCCTGGGGCCCACCATAGCATCTAGAGTGCACCCCACAGGTTTACTGACCCAATAAGAAGGACAATGCCAAGGTGATGGTGGGTTGATGGACAGACAGGTGAATCAGGGGATGGGAAGCTGAGCAGGGAGTATTTACCAGCCGCATTCCTTCCCAGGCTGGCTTCACAATAGGAACATGTTCCCGTGTACAGAATATTTTAAAGAGTTACATACTCTTGCCTTCTATGGAGACGCAGTAACTAACTGAGCCTCTCCCCTATTGCCCAGCATTTGGGAAGTTTCTGATCTTTCATTAGGACAGGTATCGGTTATAAACATCCTTATAAATGCATTCTTGTGCTCTTCCCGATCAGTTCTTTAAGATAAGGTCCCAGAAGTGAAATTCTTGGCTTTAACGTGGTGCCTGTTTTTAAAGCTTCTGCCACAGCGGATTTTGCCACCAGCCCCTCAGCCGGCCGTGGTC
Organism: Mirounga leonina; assembly: GCF_011800145.1. Classification (NCBI taxonomy): domain Eukaryota; kingdom Metazoa; phylum Chordata; class Mammalia; order Carnivora; family Phocidae; genus Mirounga; species Mirounga leonina. The sequence continues at coordinate 27,083,361 of NW_023270464.1, forward strand.
ATTCGAGGCATCAGGGACTCACCCGTGCATCTTCCCTCTCTGGCATCCCCTCCATCATCCGGCCCCCCAGGCCCCGGGCGCCTCTTCATTTTTCTCTGCATTCTGGGACAATAGCACCTGCTGTCCCTCAATCCGATCAGTGGCAATTCTCAGCAACATCAGTTCCACTCTAATTTGTTCTCCTCCGACTTTAAATTAGCCTAGTGTCTTGTTGGTTTCCTGACACGTGTTTTCCAGCATCATTAAAGCCCGATAGCTCTTATTTCACAGAATTGGTTTTCTCTGGCCCTAGAGGGTTCCGAGCAGGTGCTGCCCTTACTTCTGTCTCCAGAAGCCACGCTCTGTGTTGTTCTGCCTCCTCAGGGCTGCGCTCTTTCCTCCTTGCCTGCCTCGTAATATTTCCACGGGCCTGGATTTGTTGGGTTTTATTTTCCATCTTTGATAATGCCGCTCCATCCTGGCTGGCGAATCCTCGGGGACACGCCGGCCATCACAGAGGGGAGGCCACGGACCTCCACAACATCAGCGCAACATCAAGACACGGACGGAAATTTGAGAGAACGTGTTAAGTGAAGACCACCGGTGTGGGGGGCAGGAACATCACGGCCACCGGATGGGCTCTGAGTCTCTAAGACAACTGTCCACTGTGAATGTCTCAGTGTCCACAAACATTCCTACTCATTACAACACAATGCGTGCCTGCTGTCTGAGCCCCCCAAATTTGGATGGATATTTGTCTGGGTATTTCCAGACATATAGCTCCTCTTCCTCCTTATATGCTCCTCCTCCCCTCTGAAGGCCCGCTTCTCGGGCCCTGGTCTACATTTCACTCATCCCTCACTGCGGCCCTTTACACCTCTGCCCCTGTTCCAAGCAAGGCCAGCCCGCCACCCAACCCTGTCCCCGAAAACCCCAGCACTTGGTGTTTCTGATCATCGTTTGGCGTCGGTCATCACCCCACTCCCACGGGCTGGCTTCATGTGCTGAACTGAGGCTCCTCTGTTTCAAACAAACACACCAGGACTTAGATCTCCATGTGGCTCTTGCCTCGTCCTGAAGGTACTGGGCACTCTCTCTCCGGTCATTCTTGAGGGAGTGCCCTCAAAGCCCAAGGCACATTCTCGAGACTATTCTTAAAGGTGGCAAATTTTTATCCCTCTTAGGATTTGATTCCTGGAAATGCCAGAGGTTGCGTGAAAAGATGATCCAACAGCGTAAGTATGCAGGGAATAAATAATCAAATACGTACAGCACTCCCATTTGCCCTTTCCTGGTTCCTGTTCTCTTGGGCATCCCTTATTGTGGGGAGACCTCTTTCCCCTCTGTAACCCTTTACCTTGTGCTTCCCCCCAGAAGAATAGTTTTCAAAATCGGGATTCAGAGACCCCGTGGACATAGTCTCAGGAGCTCTACTATAGATGCGTGTTCTGGACCACCGGGATGAGAACCTTATAACGAAGTGCTGCACCCCAGTTCACCGCCCACATTTGCATGAGTGAGTACCTGGGACTAAGTCAAGATCAAATAGTGTCTCAGTGCCCTCTAAAAAGTGTTCACAGAAAATACAATAAGTGGTAGAAGAACCAAATCATCACACGATACATACGGGTATACATATGGACATGCCAATCTCCCCCAAAAATGTTTTGCAGGATAATTCTGGTTGCTAGAATTATCTTTACAGACTTCATCTTAGCCCATGCCAACATTCGATTGTTAATTAGCAGTTAAGTATGTAACAGCGAAGAATATTCTATTAACCATCATTTGACATCTTTTTTCAAGAAATTAGATATGGGGGGATCTCCTTTTATAGCAACTGGCTTAATAAAAGAATGGGTTAGTGGCTCAAAATCAGTTCAGTGTGAAAAAGTGGGGAAAAGTGATCTCTGACAGCTCAAACAGTGGTCCTTTATACACCAAACCACGTCCCTAGCAAATGAGCTCTGAGACACAGAGATAAAGCTTCTCCGTATCCAAGCCCAACACCAGAGGTTTAGATGTGGCACATTGAGTTAATGCCGATAATTTGAATTCTGTTCGTGCTGGAGTTTTGTTTGCCTATCACCTGTAAATTTGTTTTAGATTTTTAATGGTTTCAGAACTCTCAGCTGAAGGGATTTGTACCTGGTGTTATGTCTGTCCATATTTAAATAACATAATAATAAAGGTAATTTAAGTCAACAGTAGACATCCCTGAGAATGTTTTCCCTTAAAAGGGTCCTGTACCTTATTCAAGCAACAGCAACCATGCCCCGGATTCCCTGACCACACCAGAACCACCAGAAGAAAGGTGGGCACAGCTCACTGGCAAACGGGCTCTCTAAACACCTAAGCCGGCGCTGGGCAGGGACTCCATCGAGCACGGGGAGAGCCTGGCTCACGAGGCCATTTAAACCTGAAAAGAAGTTCTGCTTGTTTGCATGTCTGCTTTGTAAATATTGTCCCCGGCTGGGCAGGAAGGGGCAGGTTTTAAAAACACCCATAATCATCTTCTTCTGTGTTGCTTTTGCCCGGGCCCCGACTCACAGCACGCGGCCAGCCTTTAGCGGCCGGGCTGGGGAAGGAAGCAGGCCAGGTCCTCCCCGGCGGACAGGGTCTCCGAGCCACAGCTGATTCTCTCAGGGCACCGAGCTTGCGCTCCGGGCTGGTGAGGGATCAGTCCACCTCTCCTGCTTCCCTGCGGTTGTGGGAGCGGGGGGAGAGGGGGGTGCCGACACAAGAGATCGGGGTCCTCGTGCTAGCTTGCGCGTACGAACGGGAAACGTGCCATTCTAGGGCCCCACGACGCTCAGCCCCCACATGCCCTGCCCCTCACCCTGGGTCTGCAGATTCAGGCCTGGGCCACCTCCCACGTTGGACATGAAGTAAAACCTTTCCGAAAACAACAAAAGCCACACTGAAAACCTATCCACCGCCCGCCCCCCGCCCCCCCACCACACACACTGCCCGTGGCCCTTTTGCTTGTCACATGCTTTAGGTATGATGCCAAGAACTCTGGCCTCAGCTTATCAACCAGATGGAAGACGTTGGTTTTATCACAAAGGGAAGATTCATTTGCTTTGATGTCAGAGTCCTTCTCAGAAGTTTGAGCATTTTCACATAACGTGAAGGAAGCCCAGTCAAGCCTTAGGAAAGACACATAGGCTTCAAGCAAGTCTAGTCCTGCGTAGGCACCTGCCCTCAGATGTCGGAAGCGATGGGTCAGTGGCCTCACCTGGGCGTCAGCCCCGGAAGGGGCCCAGAGACGATCCAGGCCAGCCTTCCTATTTCATTGGTGGGGAGACGGAGGCTCAGAAGTGTTAGCCTGTCTCAGGTCACGTGCCTCCTTGGCATTAAAACCCAGTGCTCCCGTCTCCTGTCCCGGCAGACTCTCCACCACGACGATCACGTTCACGCGTGCCCTCTGGCTGTGCAGAAACGTCACTTACAAACAGGGCACCCCCAAAGCCCCATTTTCTTTGGCAGCTTGCTGTCATCGGGATCAGAGTACTAAGAGCTGGAAAGAGCCCATGGGGTCCAGCTGACTCATTTTCCAGACGGGATCCTGGAGGGCCACAGACAGGCACTTGCCCACCACCGAAAATGAGTCAGAGGCGGTGCAGAGACCCAGATGCCAGCGTCATGACCGCCCCGCCCCTGCAGGCTAGCTGTGTGTCTTTGGGCCACTAGCTTGACTTCTCTAGGGCTCTTCTGCCCCGTCTGGATAACCTGGCTGGCCCAGAAGCAACCTCACAGAGCTGCCCAGAGACATAAGGACGGGGTGAATGCAGACCCTGACCGCAGTGCTGACCGCATCACCATCATCCCCTGACCACCACCGCTCCTCCCCTGTGCCAGGAAACTTCCCGTGATAATATTTTCCTTCTGTAAGATTCTTTTTCTTGTGGGGGGAAGGTGCTGATTCACATACATCCTAAAACTAAACCTTCGTTTGGCATTTCTGAATCCAGTGCCTGAAAGTTTGGGTCAAAATGGAACCGAATACCCCACAGATCTACCAGGAGGACGGAGCCCCAGCCTCGTCATTCCATAGCTGTGTGCAGGAACCCATGGCCTTTAGAAGAATGCATACTGGCTCCAGGAAGGAATCCTGCCCAAACTCCTCACACCCGGGTGGACAGAACGCAGCCATTCCGTGGCCCCGAGGGAGGTCTGTGCGCCCTGCAGTCCCCCCGGGGGTGTGAGGTCTGGTGCACCCCCACCATCTTTTACACCCACCTCTGCGCTGGGCAGTTGTGGTGGGCTCCCTCCGCGAGGGAGTGCAGGTGAACACAGGGCAGGCGGGGGGCCGTTCGCGACTGAGCGCCGGCCTCCTCTTGTCACCTAGGGCCCCGGGAGACACCGGGGAGAACCGCAGTGTTTAGAAGCCATTCAGCATGAGAAGGTGTGGACCGTGGACAGTTGCCACATGGCTTTGTCCTTCCGGCCATGACCACGAGGGACTCAGAGCTGGCCAGAATGTTGGCCTTCCGTGGAAGGATGGAGAAACCCAACAAGGATCCAGAGATGAGAAGCAACATCTCCTGCCCACAGGCGCTCTTCAAGCTAAAATCACGGTGGGAGGAGAGGAAACACGGAACTGGCCTCTAGTATCCTGATCTGGGACCCACAAATGACCCTGTCTTCCCATTGATGTATTTAGGATTTAAAGGTCTCTTAAAATAGTGACAGACTCAAAGTCAAAATCATTCCTTTACCTGATGGCAGAGAGGCCAGGTCCATGGTCAGAAAACATCCAGAGACGGAACAGGTGGGCCCATGAGTGCCCAGGAAGACAGGCCGATGTGTCCCCAAGAGCACACGGACTGGCAAGCCGGAGTGTGCCCCTGAGCCAAGAGAAAGGGGCCCCTTCCTGGAAGCCCACACAGTCCCTGCCAGGCGCCCCCCACGGTGCCCCAAGTGGAAGGGAATGTCACTCATTTCCCCCCGTTCCGGCAGTTCCGTTCCCAGACTGTAGCAGCTCTCCTAGAAGGTCCCGCTCAGCCTCGCCATTCCTTCACAAAGGCAGGGCTTGCCCCACCGTCGCACAAATGAGGAAGCCGGGACCGAGACGAGTCCCGTGGGCAGCCCAGGTTCACACAGCAAGACAGTGGCCGAATCTCGAACCCAGGACCTCTGACTTCAAAGCTATTGCTCTCCTGACCACATCACGGCCGGGGCGTCGAACATGCTAGAAACCGTCCGGGACACGTACCCAACCAGTAGATTTGTTTCAGCCATTCAAAGATGCAGAGAAAGGCAGCAGGAACTGACCCCGAATTGCAGGAAAAGTGATGTCAGCGGTCTGGCCAGCCCACGCCCAGCGGTCATTATTTTAAAAGCGATGAGACTACCCATTAAAGCTGATGCTGGAGCCATGCCCCTGTCAACATCCGGGTGTGTGGGCAGGGCCCAGGGCAGACCCTCTAGGGGCTGCATTGCTGGCATTGTGGCTGAGGGCTGGGGCCTTGGCTGCCGGGACCTGCCCGCCCACGCCCGGCTGAGGGCAAGAGCATCGGGAAGCCGGAGCGGGGCAACAGGGCTTCCTTCGGGCTCTGGAACCTGCCCTACAGCAGCTGCAGGCTTAAGCCGGCCTTCGGGACATGCAGGCGACATTCTGGGCAGCACGCCCCCTTCCCGCCCGAGCCCCTCCCTCCTGGGTGCTCCCACCCCTGGGTACCAGCCTGCCTGTTTCTGCGCTCAGGGGACGGATGGCCCATCAGCCCAAGGAAATTAACTGGCGACTGGGATGCCGGCGAGATGAATGCAAGTATAGGATGTGTCTGCAGAATTAGGATTCCAATGAATAAACGATGCAATGTGTCACCGTGTAAGCACATTTAAGTAGAAGAGTACTGACTAAGCCATTCTGTCAAAGGTGGGTGTGGTGCATAGGTCACTAATATGGCCCCATTCCCCTCACCCTTCCCCTCCTCCTCCCACATCCATGTTCTTTGCCATGTGGCTTTGCAGCTTCTTCTCTCAAAAGGTCGACTAGAAACCTCCTCCCCTTGCCTAGGAACTGGCCTTGCTTTGGCCAGAAGAATGAGGCAGAAGTTTTGAGATCTGTGCGTACTTTCCCTCTCTCTCACCGGACTGCATCAGTCACCTGGAGAACACACCCAGGTCAGGGGGCTGCATGCCAGGGGTCACTCTCATCCCCTTAGTGGAAAGTCAGCCAGTGCCAGAAAGGTGGGTGGGAACACCCTAGCCCAGCCAGCCTCCAGCCATTCTGCGACTGAATGTAGACTCAGGAGCACGCCAACATCAGCCAAGCATCTGCAGACCCACGGAGCCAGCCGGCCCACCCATCCAACAGTAGAACACGGTTCCTGTTGGAAACCCCTAGCTTGGGGGTACTCTGCTACATGGCACTAGCTTACTGATACACTGGGGGAAGAGGGTTAGGGAACTCTTCACGGAGAATGGGGAGAGGGGTGAGGCCTGCGCAGGTCAGGAAGGGTGACTTTTGGGCATTTGCTGGATATTGGGGCAGAGAAGAGAGGATCTGCCACAGGAAGATGGTGAACAGCAACATCGTGTAAGCAGGACGCCGACAAGGTCGAAAATGAAGGGGAGAAGCAGGTGGACAAGAAGCCAGAGAGACAGGTGCAGCCCAGCCCCGGCTGGCCCCAGCGGTCCCCAAACCTCTCAGCCAACAGTTTTACCTTGTAACAGGTGTTTGAAAAGTTAAAAGAAGGGGTAAACTCAATGTTTTTGATTCTATACCAAAGGCTGAAGTATTTCACCTATGACCAGAAACAGTAGAAATGTCGATTTCCTTGCAAATCTTCGGAATGTGAATTTCCTCTGTAGCTCCGACGTACAGTAAGGGTTTTGAAAATGTGGTTTGTAAAGAATTCTCAAGAGTGTGACTCTAACATGTCTTTGATGAACACGAAAGCCTGGAATCGGAAGAAGTCCTAAAGTAAGCTGATACTAAAGTCAAGGTTTTCCCAGGACTTTAGTAAAGAGAAACGCACGAGGTTTAACATGAGCCGCCACCAAAGGGCGCCCGGCTGGCTGAGGGGGGGAATGTGTGACTCCTGATCTCAGGCTCGTGAGTTCGAGCCCCATGTTGGGTGCGGAGCCTACTTAAAAGAAAAAAAAAGAAAAGAAAAGAGAAAAGCTATTTATAATTTTTAAAAATTAAAAAAAATAATAAAAGGAGTTGCTACAAGCAATGTGAGGATCTTTCCTGTGGGAAGATGTGGACAAGCCAGCCACCTTCAGCCACGATTCATTCACTCATTCATTCCACAGAGGCAGCAGACAGGGACCCGGCCAGATGCTGCAATAGGTCCTCGGGATCTATAAACAAATAAAACGGGAGCCTGCTCTTGCAGTAGCCCCAGCCGGCAGCCCAGGCAGAGGGGAGAAGGGCCATACAGCCTCCCCGCCCCGCACAATCACAGGGTCTGCAGCGACAGAGGCCTCTGGGAAGGCAGATGATGCGGCGTGATGTCAGCCGCCCCTTCGCCATGGGCTCGGAACGATTTCCTTACACTCTTTGTGAACAAAACTTTGCATAAACGCCCATTTGGTGGGAGAGCCTTCTGCACCTGACACTCGGAATTGTGACACCCCCCCCTCACCGGACCAGGCCTCCCTAGTCTGCACCACGAGTGGGAGCCCCCGAGGGCGGTCTCCCTCAGGCCCGGACTTGCGTGTGTCTCTGCGGGGGACGAACGAGCAAGCCCCCTCCCCACCCAGCGCTGCACGGCCTACATCCGAAGCATGCGCCAGGCTGATCCTGTGTGGCCGAGGTCTTAGGCTCTGCAGGGCCTTGGAGACACAGCCAGGCCTGGCCCACTGAGAAGGTGTCTCTGAAGTCCGTCCAGATGGCCAGATAAGCGTCTGGCTGAATTCCTGCCATGCTAGACTTATCGCATTCCCGTCATCTTCTGCACTGGTAACTGGATCCACCGAGCCTTACCAGCAGCACAAACCAACGGATAAAGGAAAGCTTGTTCGATACAGGGTGTCTGGACATCAGGGTGGTAGGTGGTGGGGACAACCGAGAGCCTCTCTGCACAACACGCACCGAAATAAAGGCCAGGCAGGTGGACGGGCTTCCAAGTCCATCCACAGGAGCAGCAGACAACCCTCCAACTGCATTTTGAAAGAAGGAACCAAGGGGCGGCAGGTACACGCGTCGGACTATATGGCAATATTTCATGCATTTGACAAAAGAGCCAAAAAAGAAGACAGGGAGCGAAACCTGCACAGATTTGTAGAGGTTGGGGACATCGATAAGAAGGAGGAAGACCCCACGGCATAGGCATGATATGAACAGACAGTTCCCAAAAGAGACAAATGACTTGTGAGACAGACGTATGGGATGGCTTTGGATTTCACCAGCAAGCAGGGAAACACAAACATTTCACCTAATAAAACGGTCTTTAGGGGCGCCTGGGTGGCTCAGTCATTAAGCGTCTGCCTTCAGCTCAGGTCATGATCCCAGGGTCCTGGGATCGAGCCCTGCATCAGGCTCCCCGCTCGGCGGGAAGCCTGCTTCTCCGTCTCCCACTCCCCCTGCTTGTGTTCCCTCTCTCGCTGTGTCTCTCTCTGTCAAATAAATAAATAAAATCTTAAAAAAAAAAAAAAAAACGGTCTTTAAAGTTTTCATATTGATCTACTGCTGGTGAAAGTGCAGGTGGTCGTGTTAATTGGGATCAATCTCTAGAGGTCACATGGATAAAGGACCACAGAAGTGTCCATATACTTCGACCCACTGAAGTCCAGCTTCTGGAATCTTTCTTCTGGAAATCACTCAAATGTTGGGAAAAACATCTACACGAAAGTGATCTTTTTTTTTTTAAGAGTAAAAATTTATAGGGGCTCTTGGGTGGCTCAGTCAGTTAAGCGTCTGCCTTCGGCTCAGGTCATGATCCCGGGGTCCTGGGAATGAGCCCCGCATCGGGCTCCCTGCTCTGCGGGAAGCCTGCTTCTCCCTCTCCCACTCCTCCTGCTTGTGTTCCCTCTCTCGCTGTGTCTCTCTCTGTCAAATAAATAAATAAAATCTTAAAAAAAAAAAAGAGTAAAAATTTAGAAATGAACTGGATATCCTCTTACATGAATTAAAATGATGGCAGTGAGAACAGAGGTGAAAACTTTTGACTTGCTTCTGTGCAAGATAAAATTTTATCATCGGTACATAAACACACACACAGTGATAAAAAAAAATAAAAAACTAGAAAAATATTCACCAAAATTCTTACAGTGACTGCCTTAAGGGGTGGAACAGTGGTGTTTTTTTCTTTTCTTTTCTCTACTTCCCAAGGGATAAAGGAATATAGTTATATGGCTCTATTACTTAGAGAACACGCATACCACACGCCCAGGACACTGTGGGTGTCCCCGTGGCACTGAGCAGCATTGAATAGTGAGGGTGGCCCGTCTGCATCACGCAGAGAATGTATAGTGATCTCAGGCTGCATTCAGATAGACCTCGTACCCTATGCATAATCATCTGGGCCTGCAATCACCTGCACTGCTCAGCTCCTGACAACCACGGACTGTTATCCTCCACTCTCTTAGGCAGCCCTGGCCAAACTCACTACCCTGGGGCCTCGAAGAGCCACTGGGCTCTTGTCAGGCCTTGTCTTTGCTAGATTTGTCCAGGCACCTCTCATTCTAAAGCTCTCTCTCGCCACACTTGGCTTCGTCTGTGCACTCCGGCCATTCTGAGCTGCTGGGAGCTCCTCTCATGGACCAGATTGTCCGAAATCCCTCTGTCCAAAGGGCCCTTCTCCGTTAACAGACAATACTCAATACGACTCGTAGGGTTCAAATCAAGCATGAAGTCCCCTGGGGAATATTGGAGTTCTCACTTTTCTGCCCCATCCACACCTTGTACAGACACAGAATCCCCTAGTCTTCCCGTTTGTTCACATGGCTGCCCCCAAATCGTTAGGTAGGAGAATGAACGATCGGGTCACGTATGCTTTGTGTCTGGTGTGGGCTGGTTGCTCGGGCAGTGTTTGCTGAACGAACTGGCTCAGCAAATGCAATAATAGCTCCTGGCTTTATTGATTCACCTGGCACTGACTCAAAGCTTCGAGCCCCCGTATCTTTTTCAGTAAACGGCTCAGACTGATGAACGCCTTGGTGGCTTATCGCACACGTAAGTGGGACACAGAGCATGCACCGAAGTCTCGTGATAAGAATGTTTCACCCAGAACACCTTCAGTTGGCTCATTCATTTCCTGGCAGGCTCCTTTCGAGTACACCTGGGGTTTCAGGTTCTCCATCAGAGCCATCCAGGTTGGAAAGGGGACCCAGCAAGGGTGTATATTAGCGCCCCGAATTCAGCCGCCGTCCTAGCCACCGACAGAGCACTCTACAGTTCCGAGTGCCGCCGGCAAAGAGAGGCGAACCCAAATCTCCACTGACAATCCTCGCTGATCTCTTTATGGAAATACTTTCTGGTATAAACTGCATGAAATTGCAATAGCAAATTGCGCAACGGGAGAGAAGCAATTTTGTACCTTAACCTCAGGGAGAGATGATCACTTAATACTCCATAGCGTTTAAAAGTCATTGTTTTTTAAATGCAAGGGGCATAGAAAGGACAGGTTTGTAAACTTGTCCTTATTTGGTGCAAGGTGGGAAGAGGGATCAACTCCGGGCACAGCGCTCTCCCCAGGCACCCTGCGGGGAGACCGGAGACAAGTCAGGGCGCAGGAGAGCGACGGTGCAATGCCTAAGGGTCTCCGTCTCCAGGTGCCAACACTGCTCAAATCCCCCGACCCAGGACCCGCGTGGTAACGTGGTGGCCCGAACCCAGGGGGACAAGGTAATAAAGATTTGATGCGAGCGTTTGGCCCCAACTCAGAGAGACACTGGTGTTCGCAGAACTGTGACAGGTACCACGTAAGGCTCTGGAAGGAGGAGCCCGGCTGCTCCAACTGTCCTTTTCGCCCCAGCCCACGGCTCCCGACTTGGCCCGCGGCCCCCGACGGCACCCACAGCACCAGCCTCCTCTGCGCCGAAAGCACAGGGCGCGGCCCACAAAGCCACTTGGGCAGTGCCCTTGACTCGGCTTCCCTCTTGTGCGCCGACTGACAAAAGCACTGAGAAGGGCCACAGGGATAAAAACGCGTCGGCTCCGTTGAACCCAGCTTGTCCCAAACGTGTTTGACCTCAGAATGCCGGCGAATGGCCCAAGGAAGTGGTGCTCCTGAGAAACCGTTTAAGGAAAGCCTCCTCTAAGCTCGGTTTTCAAAACCATGACCGGTGATAAGTTGTTCTAATCTCGCGGGCAGTCCTGCCTGTGGGAGCACCGCATAGCTGCCCTTCCGTGGGGTCCCGAGAAAGCCCCCACGGCTGGAGCCTCGGCAAGGGGTGCGGGCGATGGCAGCAGCCATCCTGGTGACAGGGGGATAAGGAGCTTTTAGGATATCGGATCTTGCACACCCAAACCAATGCTATGCCTCTCGATGGCCCCGAAGTTTGGAGAACGGGTGTGTGACGCCGTCCTCCGTGAAGGCACGCTGGTCTGCCAGGCTGCACAGCCAGGATGGGCCACGAGCTCACACCCTGTCGACAGCCCGGCCACAGGGCCCTGTCCCAACCCAGCGGCCCTCCGAACGGCGGCTCAGTGGGACGCCCTGAGCCAGGGCACGGAGACACTGGGAAGTCTGCTTTAGACACCTTTACATTTTGCATTTTCATTGGACGTGAGAACAGGTTTCTAATCTGCTTCCCTATTCTGCTTCCTACCACAGCCCCGCGGCCCCGATGGCTCGGGCTGGTGAGGGAGACAGCTCCTTCTGGAAGCTCGGCGGGGCCCGTGCTGGCTCTGTGACCCTGACAGGTCACGCATTCCCTCCGTGTCCTCCTCCGTGCAAGGGAGACAAGATAAAGGCAGTGCTCACTGCAGGCCCGAGGCAGGGCGCGAGGGACTCAGTGTATGGAGAGCATGCCTACGGGCAAGTGGGAGGTAGCAGAGGGCGGGGGGCCTTCGCGGGGACCCCTTCTTTCAAACAGCATTCTCTTATAAACGTGCGTTGGGCCCCAGCTCAGCTCTAGAGGTGCAGCGTGGACAAGTGGACCCAGTTCCTGTCCCCCCAGCGCACAGAGGTGGGCATCCTCCACGGCTCGGCCTCCCCCTCCGCAAGCCTCTGGGTCATTCAGGGGGTGGCGACAGCGAAAGTCTGAGAAAGTTCTAAAGTTGGCAGACTCGCCCAGAAGTCACAGTGTTGCCTTCTCCACATGAGATGTCTCCTGATGCAAGTGAGTGTGTAGGCAAATGCAGGAGACACGCCATCTGTATGCCTCGTACGGACCAGGCCAGGGCTCTAAGAAGTTTGCCGTAGGTTATTTCCCGATTAGTGGCCATATGTTCCTCGCAGGAAAATGAACAGTCGCCTCATTTTAGGGGATGGATAAACAACTAAGGCACAGAGAGTTTGAGTACCTTGTCCAAAGCCACACAGCAAATCAGTGGGGGAGGCAGATTTGCAGCCGGTTCTGTGGGGTTCGAAAGCCCATGCCCCTTTCCAGTTCATTCCGCCAGGTCTCCTAGTCAATAAACTCAAGAAAATATAAACTAAAAAGCCTTTAAGAATGATGAGGAAGGACTATGGGAGACTGTTTATTTTGGAGTCAGCAAAATCTACGGGAATTTTTCCCGAAATACCTTCTGTGCATTCCTCTCTCTTCGTCTGGGTAGAATCATCTTGGCGATGGTGGTGATCTGAACCGAGAGCCACGTCAATGTTGAATGGCAGAGCCCCAGGCCTCGGTGGCCCCTCTCTCCTCTGGCCACTCGAGGGGCACCCCTAGGTTTGCTCTGGGACCAAGTCCAGCTCCGGGCACACGGGTGACCCTCAGGGGACATTCGTGGGTGGATTTCATTCCCTGAAATCCCCTGAATGTCTCACTACAAACAGTGTGGAAGGGAGGGGACAAGGCAAGGTCACACGCCAGACAGTAGCATTCAGACAATCTGCTTCAACCAGTGAAGCTTCTCCAAGCTTGACCTGGACCAGCGTCCTCCACACGGACTCTCTCTCCTGTCCAAGGGTGAGCCTCCCATGGAAATTCTGTCCTGAGCCCCTCCTCCCTTGCACCCCCTCTGCTGCAGGTCAGGCCGATGAGGCAGTTAGGGATTTGCCCAAGAATCTGTGAAGAATTAGGAAGGTGCTTCCAGAAATCCGCGTGAAGGCCGCAGGATGAAGGCACGTAGCCTGCTGACCCCACACTGAGACCAAACAGTCTCGAAGGTAGAAAAGGCAGGGGGTTATGAGCCTCCGAAAAACGCTCTCCAAGCCCTGGAGCGCTCCCTGCAGAGGGACCAGGCCCTGTGCTGGCAGTGATGGGCTGCAAATCCCTGAAATATTTCCAGTTTAATGCCCTCCCTCGTGCCCTCCATGCCCTGTTGGCCGGGTGCCAATAACTCACGTTGGGCCGTCTACTTTTCCTTCTTGTTGGGCCCTGCCAGCCACACTCTGCCAGGTAGAGCGGGCACCTGGAATGCACCTGCCGCCAGGAACACCACCCTCAGGACCGAGGAACACAACAAACCCAACCCAGACCACCTGCCACCAGGAACAAGAGTCCAACGTCCTCCTACTGACTCCCACTCCTCCCCTCATCACAGTCCCCTCGGTTAAAGGCCGGGATGCCCGACTCAGCTGCTAAGAACCATCCCCCCCGCCCCCCCCCCACCATTATCATCTCATTTCCAGAAACTCCCAGACCTCCCCCCAGGATCCTGCTTCCTGGATTCTCTGAACTTAGTTCAGACTATTCCTTCCTTCCTAACCCTTCTCTCTCTGGCCAGCAAATTGTGCTCTCGTTCCAGAACCAAACACCACCATGAGTCTTGCCTGCTGGTCTCCTTCCCCTGTTCACATCTTGCTTCCAGCACTGACTACAGGTCGCAGAGTGTCTGTCTGTCTGTCTGTCTGCCTCCCCAGCTCGGCCGTGGAGCCATCTCTGAATCCCAACTGTCCGATCAAGAACCGGCAAATCAACAGTGAGTGCTTTGGGGTTGAAATTACCCTCCAACTGCTTTACTATGAATTACAATATTCCCATAAACATGCCTTCTCCAACTTGAAAACTCAAGCAGCACTGGTCATTATTCAGAGCACGGGCACTTGGACGCACACAGACCCGGGTCCCAGTTCCAACTCCATCACCTGCTAATGTCCCTGAGGATGGCACCATGGTTCAAGGCTCTTGTGTGACCTTGGGTGGACCTCACCGAGACTTCTCCATCCGATGCCTTGCTCAGAGCTGTCAGGAGGATTAAATGATTGCCTGGGGCCTAAACTTAGGAAGTGCTCAATAAGCGCTGGGTATCCATAATAATGACAAGAAGAACCAGAGGGCTAGTGGAGTGCAGACCTTGAGAAGGTGACTGGTTGGACTCTGGTTTCATTCAGTGCCCAGGGCAGAATACACAAGGATCCACATCAAACCTCTTCCTTCGAGAAATGTACGCGCTTGGGGACTGGGGCTCAGATGCAGGACTCATGCGTTCCTATATTTAATAAATGTTTTGTGCCTGCTAAGTGCTGGGCTTGGAGAATACTCAGAACAAGAAAGTCTGCGTCTGAGCCCAGGGGGGTCCTGTCCTGAAGAAGAGATGCCTCTTTCTTGTACTGAGCTGAGGCCCTTTGTGCGCTGTGGGAGGGAGATTCCGGCCCTCCCGCACCGGGGCGCCCAGAACAGCCTCCAGAGGGCCGTGGGCAAGCCTGACACTCACCGCTCAGACCCTGCCCCGCTCTGCTCCCCTGACCTGCGAGAGTCCCCGAACGACCCGCGGAGCACAGACTCACGTGTGCGCTTATTAAGCAAGGCTCAATCGAAGCACCATCTTTTTTTTTTAATATGTTAAAAATAGCTTCTTATTTAAAGTAACTCTGTGGGGACGTTCAAAGTAAAAATGAAATTCACTCCATGGTCATTCTCAGAAAACCCCGGGGAATGTTTATATGTTAGCATTTGTAACAACATTGCCCAACGCTCTTAAAATTTAAAACAGATCCAAGCTCTCGCCCAGCCACCTGGGTCCTGTATACACACAACCCACAATGATGGGGTCGGAGGACTCTCTGAGCCTCTTCAAAGCTAGGAACCAGACAGACACCACTGAGATGGCTGTGCCTTCTTCTTCTTTTTTTTTTTTAATCATGTAAATGAGAAGAAATTCCTGCACAGACACGCTCCAAAGCCAAAATCCTACAGCTGCTTTCTCTTTTGCTACCAGGAACTGAATTGAGAAATCTGATGAACTCCATTGCTTCTGAAGAAGTCACAGACACAGTGACACATCAGCCCAGCAGAATCTGCAAAAACATTCCGGCATGGAGCACCACAAAGTTCCTCCCTAAAAGCGAAAGGAAGCAAGGGAAAAGAAGAGACAGGCTTCAGGTCCCCCGGAAGTCTGGGAACCCGCTCACCCCGACCAGAGCGAGCCCGCGTGGTGTTCACCAGGGGGGAGGTGGGCCCGGGGTGCAAAATTTAACACAGCCCCGAAACACTCAGTCAGTAATATCGAGACTATTCCAACGCCCCATTTCAAAAATCGAAATTCCTGCAGAAAAATCCACGGCGAACCAAATATCACCATTTTAAATCAAGACAGGATTGGTATGACTGACTTTTTCCTTTTGCTCCCAGGGCCAATATTCACTTGTGTCTCCTAAAGGGCTGTAGAGTTGCACCAGCCAGGAACCCCAGCCGGGGGAAATGGGGGGCGGCTGCAGGAGAGAAAAGAAAGGAGCGAAGCATACTCACGGCTCAGCAATGTCGGTGAAAAACAACCTTTTGCTGAGTAATGCAGAAATGGATCTGAAACATATGGATTAAGTTCCTCCGAAAATAAACCCCATTTTTAAAGGAAAGGAAAAATACTTAGCCACTATGTTTGAGGTTTTCCTGAACCCAAACCTTTGGAAAATTAGCATACGAGTGAATTACTCAGTGCCTGTCACACAGTCAGCTTTGAAATAGGCTGCTCCTAAAACCACCAATTTGCTTCAAAACATTTTTTTTTATTGCTTGCCCAAATCTGTTCCCCTACTCCCTCCTGTTGAGGTTCAGTCCTGTTATTTTTTACAGGAAGGAGAGAGCTTTGCACACCCGCTGTCAGCCTGGGAGGCTCTGGAGCCCTGGGATTGGGAGGCTCTAGGGGACCGAGCTGGGAATAACTGTCCCCACCCCACAGCAAGGACCAGAGCCTGGAAAGAAGGCAGGTGAGCAGTGCATTGCGCTAGGAGCTAGACAGATGCCAAGGTGCCATCCTGCACCAGCTCTATACCCTCAGGCACTTGGGCCCCTGTGGCCCACCAGCAAACACCACTGGTCACCCCCAGACAGTTCTGTGGGATCTAGGGAACCAGGGTCATCTGCGCCAAGAATTCAGGGCGACATAGGAGCCAGCCTACGTCCAGCCCTAGCAAGCCAGGACAGGCCGAATCCCTCTGGTTTGGGAATCAAGTCCAAAGTGCAGGGTGTTCCAGGGCCTGGGGTGATATGGTCTGAAGCAAAGACCTCTCTGGACGTGTGGCCAGCTGCCCCCAGATGGCGAGGTTGCGGGTCACCACCGGCATGGCAGCCCTCCCTGACACTGCCTGCCTCAGCAGGGTGTCGGCCTGGCAGGCAAGACAGGCCAAGGGCAAGTGCGGACGCCCACCCGGAGGGAAACGCCACCTCCCGCGTTCCTCCACTGGGGCTCCTCACAGAGGTGGCGGGGTCCTCTAAGTTCTCCAGACTGACCACGGGTCACTTTGATCACCTTAAATCAGCCATATGATTTTGCTTTTAGAGCTAGGTCTGTGCCCTGAAGGGGTTCTTCAGATTCCTTTCTCAGGACTAGGACCGCCCATCGGTGAGGACGGCGCTCTCTTTGGGTGTCGTCCCATTCACAGCATCAGTTTCCTCCGTTAGAGGAGCTCTGTGAGAAGCGAGCAGGAGCCTCCCAGCTTGAACTAGAACCTTCCACCTCACCTGGGACCAGTGGGCTTTTCCATTTTTATACTTCTGACTTACCGCCCCTGCTCAAACCCACTTCCAAAACCTCCCACATTCAAATGTGTCTCCTTTACATCAGTGAGAAAAGACAAGGACACAATTGTACAGAGGATACAATTTGTCGAGTCTTCTACCCTAGAAATAAGCTATGTTTCCTTCTTGCCAGCTTTTATAGGATCTGAAGAATCTTGGGAGAATAGATTGATAGACATGATTGGAAATAAAAAGCCCATTTTTTTTTTTGCAAGAAGCTCATGCCTCTCTTCACCTGCTGGGCTAGTCAGCTACATCTTGAGTCTTCTGAGCCAGCATCTGTCACAGATCCTTGCCCCTGGTAACCCACAGGTCCCATACTCGTTAGTAGTCACACACGGGATAATTCTGGTTTCATTTCACTGAAAATTGTTGACACAAAACCCAGCAAGACATCCAGAAGATGATGAAGACATAGCAAGACAAGCCACAATAATGCAAAGCTGACACTATGGGGTATGACTGCCAAAAGCAAAATGAAAATGATCCGAGGACAGAGGTTTTCAAACTGTGCTCCTTGGAACCCACAGAGCTCTGCAGAACCCCTCGGGGGCCTCAAGATAAAAACCCACTCTCAGCCACAGGCACTTTTTATCCGGTTTGTAAATGAGATTTAGTAAGATTTTGTTGGGGAAAAAAAATTATGATTAAAGTAATTTAAAATCCCGAGTCTATGAGACTAAAGGCACCAGCTGCTCAGAAGGACTCTCTTCTGGTACTCTCCCAGGTACCTCCTGAGGCCTGGACAGGGCAGGGAGCGTATGCACCTGGGCAGGTAAGGAGCTTCATGCAGGTAAGAGGTTTAAGCCTGCCTGTGCTTCTGGATCTTTCCCTGTGGCCCTTTCTCTGTGTGCAACACCTTCTGAACTCCACTCCCCGAATCCCACCTTTGCCTCTTGGGAAAATCCCTATAAACTCCTGCTAACCCTTCCAGAAGCCCCGTATGCCCCCTCTTCTCAGGGAAGCTTCCTGGGACATCTTCTGGCTCCACCTGTCCCCAGCCGGCCCCCTGCCCACCACTCCTCCTGACCCACGTGTCACAGTCCCCATCACACCACGTGGCAGCTTCCGACAGAGGTGGCAGGTCCCCCAGCTAGACCGTTAGCTCTGGAGGGTGGGGACCATTTCTTTAATCCTGCTCTCCTCCGCCGTGGCTAACAGAGCACCAGCAGGTGCAAGATGATCAAAACATTGTACTCAATTGTTTTTTCTGCTTCCAGATGTGGCGGCAGATGACAACGCAGTTGCACACCTCCGTCTTGGGCTGACAGTATGCATCTGTGATGCTCATCCCTACAGGGATGCCACGGGGGCGGGGGGCCTGAGGTTTGAATTTCATTTTAGGTTAAAAAAAAAGCTGTGATCCTTAGAGTCAAGTAAAGTTGTCTAAATGTAAACATGCATTCTCTGTGTCTGGAACCAGAGTGAGATGAGACTCCCCAAGTGATCTCTTAATACCAGCAAAATTACATTCAGACGCCTCTGCCAGGCAAAGATAGATTGCCATTTACACGATGGGCTTGCACTTAAAAGTAACTCGGTTCAGAGAGCTGGAAAATTTATTATGACAGGGGAATAGGGGAACTCAAAGGGGTTCACGATATTTAGTCTACTGATAAGACCGTTTAGGAGCAACAATAATTACCTCCAAGAATTTGAAGGGTCATTATAAGGTCATTAGGAGGACACAGGCCAGCTGGACCGCATGCACTCAGACACCAGAAACTGACTTAAAATATACCACGAAGAGATGAGCTAGGTTATACCCCCTGGCGCCTCCCAAGGCGCTCAGAGGACCCGCGGCATCACCTGGGAGCTGGTTGGAAATGCAGATCCTCAGGCCCACCCCGCCTCACCCTGGACCGGCCAATCAGAGCTTGTGTCTTAACAAGCTCCCCTGGGATGCGTTTGCATATTCAAATTATCGGGGCACTGGCCAGTGTGCATGCCTCGGTCCTGGGCCCATGGCTTAGAGCCAACAGCAGGAACTCCTGACCCCAGACAGGACCGAAGAGTGCAGGAGGCTCCCAGGGGAAGCCCGCAGCCCTCCTGCCCCCCTGCGATGTCCAGGATCAGGAGAGGCAGAAGTCTGGCCTGGATCCTTTACATGGCAGAGGGACCAGCTTCTCGACGCGCCTTCCCCATAACACAAAATGCCCAATGGCTAAGCTCTTGTACAGGCAGAGCTGAGAGAAACATACAGGGTTTTCAAAAGCAGTTGTCTGGCCAAAGCACTTTAAACCCAAGCTATATCTAAATCTGTCCCGTGGCTGCCCTTGCAGGAGATTCAAAGATAACACCTCAGCAATTTCCCAATGCAGGAGCCAGGCTGTCGGAGCTGGAGAGGGAAACCTCCTCCCAGGGAGCACCAGGGGGCGGGGGTGGCCGGCTGGGCTCCCCAGGGCTCACCCACCTGCAGGGGCTGGGAAGGGGAGGGTGGACCTGTGTGCCCGGAGCCACGCCGAGCCTGGAGAGGGGCCCTCGAAAACATCAGGGCAAGGGGAGAGGGGCAACTCCTCTCTCTCTGGGTGGGAAAGTGTGTTTCCTGGCACAGAGGGTACGAAGCAGAAAGCAAATGTATATTTGATGACATTTCTCTGCATGCAGCCTCCCTTCTGAAGAGCCAAGTTTGAACAGAGCCTGGCACAACAGCAAACCGGGGCCAAGGAAAGGAGGGGGGAACCGACCAGAGAGGCTAGGATGGCCCCTGGAGGGAGTGGGCTGGGGCAGAGGTGCAGGTATTGATCTGAGTCCCTGCCATAGCCACCCGAGGCCTGCCCAGTTCAACAAAGTTTCCATGGGCCAGGCTCTTGGGAAAGGAGGCTCAGGGCCCAAGGGAAACTGGTCGAAAAGGGACTCAGCCCTGAGAAATGTCCCTCTGTACCTATTACCACTCCGAACTCCTACTAACCTAACGGGATATAAGAGAGCAGGATATGTGATCCCTTCCTATTCACTGTTCAAAGGAAACCAAGCTGCTTCCACACACCAGGAAAAATCGAGCACAAGGAGATAACTGATGCGTTACTCTGACGAGATCAAATATCTGGGTATCTGCCATCGTGTGGACAGAGAGATGTCGCCAGGTGACGGTTCACGGATATGGGGTCTTGGGGATGCAGCCCATACACATAACTCTGTTCCTCTTAAGAACCCAGCCCACACACTTGCATTTCTCTCTGGAGCTATAACTACAAATGCAATTATTCTACGTGCTTGCCACTCTGCTGGGACCATAGAGGGGGTTACTCAAGCAGCGGGGTTCAGAGAAGGCTAAGCATAACTGAACGCACCCCTCTCATCCTTCTGGCCCTGCCCTGATCGCCGCTCTTGCCGTCTGACCAGCCCGTCCCAGAGACTCAGACGCTGCTGCAGGACGCAGAGAGTGCCCCGGGGACCGTGGAGTCCCCTGCCACCTCCTGTACCAGGCCCTCCCCTCACTGGTCCTGACTCCAAGGGTGTGCAGGAGCTCAGTTGTCTTCCTACCAGAAAGTGGCATGTGCTGGAAACTGGAACCTGCGTGGACTCCAGGGGAGAAAGCCAGGGCTTCAAGGTCAGCCGGGGTCCAGCCTCTCACTCCATTCACACCACCGGCGGATGGAACTCACAGGAAGACTCCCAGCATCTGTGCACTGCATCCTTGAGCTCCACGCCTTTCAGATGGAGGGAGTTAAGATGACTTCTGATCTACTAAGGAAAAAAAATAGATGGAAAAAATCTAAGAGCCCTAGAATGTGAAACTGGCGGAAACACACATGCACGTGCACATACACACTTTTTTGGGGGAAAAAAAATTCTAAGTGTGTGATTGGGCCCATTATAATTCCATTATCCAAATATCATGGTATTAGTGATTTCTACCAGACAGAACCCCAAATGCAGAGCTGAAGGGACTCTTCAAATCCAGCTGGGACCCAGGAAGTGGCCAATGCTCCGGGCAGAGCTGTGTCCTAGTCAGGACGTCACAGCCAAGCGGGGCTCCACCATGAACGGATGGGCTGCTTCCTGCATGGTAAGGACCACACACGGGCTTCCGAGACAAGGTGCTGCCTGGAGCAACGAACCCTCACTCCGTCCTGCAGCAATCCAGAAATGGGGACCATGGAGGCCACTCCCCATGCAGACCCAAGAAAAATCCCCTCCCTCCCCCGGCAAGACAAGGAGGGCTTTTGGAAGATCCTGCATTCTTTTGAGAGAAGGCTCAGGAAGAATTAATCCTCAAATCTGGAGGGCGATGATAATATTTTGAAAATGACTTACTTTATTTTTCTTCCAAGTGGTGCAGGTGAGAAACACAGGGCCTGATCTGTCACACAAAAATTCTCCCGTTTATCTCCGAACACCCTTTCCGTTGGCCCTGTGATCAACTTCAATGCTTTCGTGAATTTCATCCACAAGTTCTCCAACATGGACACCGAGCTGGAGATGGAGTCCCTGTCAAACAGTTGCTGGTTAGTGGGGAGAGCAGATGGCTGGGGCTTCAGAAGAAATGCACAACTATCTTTGACAAATACGTGTAATCGCTACCATTTTAAGAGCATCCTCTGTGCTCAGCGAGGGGCTAAGTGCTTTATCCTGGGCCACTTCAGTTCTCATCAGCAACTCTGCCAGGGAGAGCAGGTGCTCCCGTGCTATAGGAAACAGGCACCCTGCTCCAGTGACTTTCACAAAATCACACACGCTGCCTCAAAAAAAAAAAGGGGGGGGGGTGCTTGTTTTTACTCTCCAGAGACCTCCATCAGTCACACGCAGAATCAGACCTTGGACATTCCTTGCAATTTTAAAATAGAGGAAGATACACCCTTCTGTAGGGGTGCAGAGGGAAAAAAGAAGAGCCCCTGCCCATGCCATTTATCAGGGAAAGGAGATGTGTAATTTGCACAGAGGAACCCCTACAGGTTCTCCCCTCCCTGTTTCCAAGCAACCAACTTGAAAAAGCACCAACTGGGCTCAAGAGGAACCTTTGGGAGCGTCTTTAAGAGTGTTCTGCATGGTGGAGAAAACAATTAGGATCAGAAAACAGTAGAGTTGCTTTTGCAAATGCATCCGAACACATCTTCTATAACTTGTTCTGTTGGATTCTTCTCCATCCTGTCTCTGTGACTCTGAAACTAATATCTCTTCCCACTACCAAATTTACTAAATAAGGTAATAAAAGGTAACCTGGCCCCATGCTGTGTACAGAAAGCAGTCTGAGCAGTCCCTAATTAGGTCTGGCATGATCTCACTGCCTCAGTCGGATGCTCAGGCGTCACACATTTAGAACACCTCTGAAGGGCCCCACGGTGCTACAGAAAAGCCAGGGACCCCCTCCCGCCACACACCATGCCAGAGGTCCTGTAGGGAGCTCAGCTGCAAGTTGACCTAGGACCCCATCACCAACCACAGGCTCCCTTTTTTCCTCCTGAGTGGTTCATGTGGCCTTGGGACAGGTTACAATGGGCTCTCAAAAACTAGCTGTCCCTCTCCTCCCGCTCTGCGCCCCAACACCTGGAGTCTGGGAATGCACGCGACTTCCCGAGACCCGGGGCCGCAGACCCGGAGTGGAGGAAGTGGCTGGGAGCTGTCCATGGTGGCGCCGCGCCTGGGCACGCAAAGCCGCCGGCTTCCAGCCCCCGGGCGCGCCCGGGATCAGTCTCCAGACCGCCGGAATGGAGAGCCTCGCTCCCAGGCTCACCCTCTCCGGGATTGGGGCTGCAGCCAGGCACTGGCTCATACATCAAAAGATTACTTTCAAAAGAGAGTTCTCACCTGTGGGCAACGTTGGCTGCGCGGAGAAAGACTCGGGACCTCAAACCCGGCGGCTGGAGGCGCGCCTGGGACGGCCGTGGCGGTGTTCGACCCTTGGAACGGCGGCGGTCGCTGAGAGCGGAGAGTCTGCGGCTGAGGACCTCGGGCGCACTGAGCTCCTTTCTCAAGACCACATGCGTGCGCCGGGCCCATTCCAGGAGGTCTCTGGCCCTCGTTCCCAGAGCGGCGAGCTGGAGACCTGGCCGGAGCCCTGGCTCGAACTCCGCACTCCGCCAGGTCTTTAACCTAATTTAACCCTTCTTGGGGCCGACGTCCCTTGCCAGGCACCACCGAACCCTCTCCCAGCAATGCCGGGTTTGGAGTCTCAGTCTAAACATCAACAGGGGCCGTCATGTCTATTAACATTTCATTGCACCCACACACACACACACACGCCGCGCGCCCCAGCACGCCGCTGGGGAGCCCCGCGCTCCGCGGGAGTGCGGGAGCCGGAGGCAGCGGGAGGCCGAGGGGAAACCAGAGCGAAGACGGTGCGGGGCCCGAGCAGCAGGGCGCAGACCTGTTGCCAGGCGCACGCCCACTAGCGCGCAGTGCGAGCCGGCTCCCCGGCGGCGGGACTCCGCGAGCTGGCCCTCAGAGCGGTCCCTCATCCGCAAGCCACTGTCCCGCGCGCAAGACTCCCCCTCCCTCAGCCACTGAGAGCGGGGGGCTCTACGGAAAGCAGCCCCCCACATACACCACTGGACGCGCTCCGGGGACGCCGGCGCCCCGGCACCTGCGGCTGGCAAAAGACCACACGATCTCGGAGAAAGCTCCCAGAGGACAGTGACAGGGGCGCGTGCCCGTCAACAGACGCCCGGCCGGCCGGCCGGACAGACCGACAGAGACGGCCCGCAGAGCACAGAGCGGACGCACGGGCAGCCGAAGACGGGCAACGTTTTCCCGTGACCAGTGGAGGCGCCGGCCCCGCGCTCTTCCTCCCCTCCGAGGCTGGGCAGTCCGCGCAGCCTGGCGCGCCGGCCCGGCCCTCTTACCTCGCGGTCGGGAGCCCAGGCGGCGGCACGTCCCGCGGGCCAGCGCGCGGCGGCCGGGGCGGGCCCGGTGGCACAGCGACGGGCTCCGCGAGCTCCGGGGACGTGGCCGGCAGAGGGGGGCTCGTCCGGAAAAGTGGGGCTCCGCGCGCGGCCGCGCTCCGCCCGGGTGCCCCGCGCCTCTCGCGCCCGCCAGCCCGGCCCCTCTGCCCCGCGGCGCTCCGCTCGCGTTCGGCTCGCGCTCCCGGCGCCCGCCCGAGCGGCGGCCTTTATAGCGCGCGGCGGCTCTGGGCGCAGCGCCGGCCGGGCTGGCTCCTCCCCGGGGCCCCAGACGCCCGCCCCCGGCCGCCCGCGCCGGGCCGGAGAGGGGCGGGGCCCCGCGGCCCGGCGCGCCCCGGGC
>NW_023270464.1:27107946-27166885 GCF_011800145.1 Mirounga leonina
GGGAGGCGCAGACCCGAGCCCGCCGAGCCGGGGCGCGCGGCGAGCCGGCCGCCGCGGCCGGGCGAGGGCGCTGGAGCCCAGGGCGCGGCGCGAGTTCCCGGCCCCGGGGGCCCGGCGGCCGGCGCGGGCTCAGGACCCCGCTGCAGGGGGAAGCCCTGCGCCTGCCAGGCCGACCGCGACGTGGGGTTCAGGGCTGTTAGGTCTCCGGATCTTTTTTTTTTTAACTTATCAAAAGAGTGGCCTTGGAGAAAGGTCCTGGTATGGGGACCCAGTGTTTCTCCAAGAGCAACGCGTTCAAAGAGAACTCCGTTCGCAACCAGAGTCAGACACCCCAGGTTACGTGGCTGCAGACTAAGGTCTTAACCTCTCTGGGCGTCAGTGTCCTCATCAGGGAAATGGGTTCTGTGATGCTTCCTCCCGGGACTGGTAGGATGATTGAAATGAGGTGGTAATAATACAGATACCTAGCACATAGTAGGCGCTCAATAAGTTAGAATCTTTCCGGCATTGTTCTCTTTAACTGCACAGACCAAGGTCCTGGGGTCAGAGCACACAGGTATGACTGTTGTAGATAGTTCCCTGCTTGAGGAAAGTGCAAGTAGAAAGAGCCCGTGACAGGTCCCTGGGGCACCTGGAGTCTTCTCTCCATTCTGCCACTAACTTGCTGGGTGACCCAGCGTCATCTACTCCCCCTCTCAGGGTCTCTGTTTGCTTGTTGTTTGTAAAATGAGGGCTTTGATACCAGTTCTCCACCTGGTCCACTTTTTTGTTGGGGTTTACGACTCAGCCCTTTCACCTGGCTAGCTGGAGCCTCCTAGAATGTCCATTTCTTCCTTCCTTCCAGCCAGCACCCCGTGAGAACCAACTCTGCGGGCAAGGTCCTCATTCTAGGCGCTCCATCAGCCCCATGAGTCCACCGCCCCATGAATCCACCGCCAAGCGATAGTCAGGCAGAAGCTGCTGGAGCCTGTTTCTGTCTTCAGAGCTGGGACAGAGCCCTGATTATTTGGCTAAACTAGGGAAGCCCTGCATTCCTCTCCAGGCCCTTACCAGAAAGCTGGTCTTGACCCTCACTGGGGTCAATTAGAATCCTCAGCCTTTCCTTGACTTCTTCAAAGGTAGCCAGCTGGGTCTTATGGCAAGCATCCCTCCCCCACCTCTCCTTTCCAGCACACCTAGATGGGACCCGCCTATGTGCCCTCCTCACCATACCATAATTTCTGGTTCCTTTCCTTCCTTAAGGAGGAACCCCAGACACCAGGACCCACAAACACCTGGAGGAAGCCTGGCTGAGCATCTGGCCACGCAGAGAAAGGTCAGCTTTGAATCAGCCCCACTCCCGTCAGCAGACAGTAGATCTGAGGCCTGCAGGGCATGTGCTCTCTGCTGAGGGGCCTGCTCTGCACACAATGAGACACAAACAGGGAAAAAAGACTCTCGTCTGGTGATGGGCCCGGAGAATGACTTAGTCATGTTTTCTTGAAGCACAGAAACACCCAGCACATTCCTCTGGTATCCGGCTTTCTTTATCACAGACCCATGCCCAGGGGAGAAAGTGAGGCTGATGGATTGCAAACAGGCTCCACATGTCTGAACTCAGGCTTGGCCCAGCTCCATCGGCCCTTCCAGTCGGCATGTGGTGGACGCCGTGCGCAGGGCGACCCTTTGTGGCCCAGTGTCAGCAGCGTTGGTCTGGTGGAGTGCCTACCAGACTTGCCTCGATGCTCAAGAAGGGCTGTGCTGGTTTTCGGGTTCTTATCAGAATCCCCGGGGAGAGTCTCCAGACAGAAGAAGTGGTGTTACCCCACCCAGAAAGCCTGCGCTTTTGCCTCAGGTGGAGGTGAGATGCAGCCGCTCAGCCACATCCTGCGGACTGAACGGCCTGTGGGCTCATGGCTCCCACAGGCTGCCCGAGTCCAGCATTCTCAGTCGGCTGGTGGGGTGCAAGCCTGTCCCTCAGAGTGGAAGTCACTGCCGTCCACCTGCTGACCAGCAAAGCCCGTCCCTGGCCTCACAGCAGCCTCCCTGTGAGAAAGGCTGGCCACACCTGTGGCTCCGTCCCCCAAGCCTCCGGACGAGGTTTTCCCAGGAAAACGGCAGGCTGACCCAAAGAAGGGGAGCATGGGGGAGGGGGACCCCACAAAAAAATCAAACCGCCGGCATCCCATTCCTGGGAGAAGAGGCTCGCGAGCCACGGGCGTACTTAATTTCCACCAACAGGGGTCGCCCTTGGACACCAAGCCTGAAGCTGGCTTGGGAAAAAGGGGAACTCCCAGCCTGCGCCCTGGGGCCTGATTTCCAGGACTAATAGCAGCTCAATTCCTGTTTTGTTGCAGGCAGATGAGGTTGCCCAGCCAAGAAGAGACAAGTCTTTAATTTTTCTGGTGAGTGGAGGTCTGTGTTGGAATTTGGGACGGGAAGTCTTAGAACAGGGGCCAACCACTTGCAAGCTCTGAACATGGATTTCTACATCTCTCTCTCCAAACTCATCATTATTGCCATAGAGAAGGAACATTCTTTCCCGTGTTTTTTAATATCTGACATACTTGCGTGTCAGATGTGATGTTTTCACATCACATGCTTCTTTTTCCTGAGTGCAAAGATTATGTGTGTTCCTTGCAGGAAAAAAAAAAACTTGGAAAATTCAGAAAATGGACAAAGGAGAGATCACCTCATTGCCAACCTAATGTGTGTATATTACCAAAAGTTTGAAAAATACAGAAAAGCACAAAGGAAAAAAAAATCACTGCTACTCAAAGATCATCTGTTAACTTGCAGTAGACAGCCAAATATTCTTCCACGTATAAGTTACATAGATGCACGAATGTGTATGTGTAAGTTTTCTGTAAGTAGTTCACTGTTTAGCCCAAAATCCTTTTTTTTCTCCATCAGCTTGCACATCCTGGAGGGCAAGAGCCGAGTCCCCCAATTCACTCCTTTACCTACAACAGCCCCTAGGGTGTCCTGCAGAGAGCCTATCCCTATGGAGGAGGCATTTACATTGTGAATGAATGGATACACAGAGAAGATTTTCAATTAAAATAATATAATGTACTTAATGGGAAAAGAAACCCAAATGGTGGGCGCCTGGGTGGCTCAGTTAGTTAAGCGACTGCCTTCGGCTCAGGTCATGATCCTGGAGTCCCGGGATCGAGTCCCGCATCGGGCTCCCTGCTTGGCAGGGAGTCTGCTTCTCCCTCTGACCCTCCCTCCTCTCATGTGCTCTCTCTCTCATTCTCTCTGTCAAATAAATAAATAAAACCTTTAAAAAAAAAAGCTAATTAAATTATGTTACGTCCGTGCAGTGGAATACTATGCAACTATTTTTTAAAAAGAATAAGAATACATTTTATATACTAAAATAAAAAAAATTAGGGGCACCTGGCTGGAAGAGCATGTGATTCTTGATATTGGGGTCATGAGCTCAAGCCCCATGTTGGGTGTAGAGATTGCTTAAATAAATAAATAAACTTTAAAAAAATAAAATAAAATAGGGGCGCCTGGGTGGCTCAGTCAGTGAAGCGTCTGCCTTCGGCTCAGGTCATGATCCCAGGGTCCTGGGATCCAGCCCCACGATGGGCTCTCTGCTCAGCTGGGAGTCTGCTTCTCCCTCTGCCTCTGCCCCGCCCCCTGCTCGTGCTCTCTCTCTCGCTCGCAAATAAATAAAATCTTAAAAATTGGGGCGCCTGGGTGGCTCAGTCGGTTAAGCGTCTGCCTTCGGCTCGGGTCATGATCCCGGGGTCCTGGGATTGAGCCCCGCATCGGGCTCCTTGCTCTGTGGGAGGCCTGCTTCTCCCTCTCCCTCTGCTGTCCCCCCTGCTTGTGTTCCTTCTCTCTCTCTCTCTGTCAAATAAATAAATAAAATCTTTAAAAATAATAATAATAAATAAATAAATAAATAAATAAATATGTAATAATTAAAAATTCAAGTGTGAAGCAATGTATACAGCAAGCTACCATTTGCACAAAAGAAGGGAAAAAGGACATATGTTTGCATTCACTTATAGATGCTTGAGAAATCATCTAGAATGATACACAACAAACTAACAACATGGTTTCCTGTCTGTTCTGGTGGTGGTTTTGGTGGGCGTAGGAAGATGAAAGACAGGAATGGGAAATAGACTTTTCCTTGTATGAGTGTTTGTACCTTTTCATTTTTGAACCAAGTATAAATTTATTACCTAGGAAAAAATCAATTTTTTAAATGGCAAAAATATCACATTATATATAGTAATAAGCCCTTTTTTCACATAATGATATACCATAAACACTTCCCCAAGACTTTTCTTTTTAAGTAAATTCTACACCCAACGTGGGGCTCGAACTCTCGACCCTGAGATCAAGAGTAGCACACTCTACCGACTGAGCCAGGCAGGCACCCCCATTTCCCCAAGTCTTAAGTCTCTTTCAACATTAGTTTTAAGTGGTATACCATTTCTTAATATGGACATAATTTATACAACCAACCCTTTATTCTTGATTCTAGTACTCTAAATAAGGCTGTTATTTTCAACATATTTGCACTTCTCTCATCATTTCTTTGGGAGAAATTTAAATTTGCACCATCTTACAGCCAAGTTACCCTCTAGAAGAGTTAGACCAATCTCCATGCCATCGATCCCCAGAGGAGAGGACCTGTTCCCCTGTGTCCTAATGCCCAGGATTGTTTTTTTTAACCCACTGCCGATATGGTAAAATAAAAAAATACCCTCTTTCATTGGAGTTTTAGTTTCATTGCTTCTACTTCTAGCCCAGTTGAACACTCATGTGAGCATTTATAGTCCTTCCTTTGGAAACTGCCTGCTCATGGAAGAGAACGTATCACGGGCTGATCACGCCAAGGATTTGTGAGCTTAGTAGATGTTACCAGAGAATTAATGCGGGGGGTGCTCTAAGTCCCCGTGATGTTGGACAGTGTCCTGGTGTGCCAATGAGCCACTGCAGGTTTATCCAAAGAAGACATCCAGATGGCCAACAAGCCCATGAAAAGATGCTCCACATCACTCATCGTGAGGGAAATGCGAATCAAAACCACAATGAGATAGCACCTCACACTCATTCGGAGAGCTACTATGAAAAAAAAAATCACGGAAACGAGGATGTGGAGAGCCTACACCACTGGTGAGAATATAAAATGATGCAGGCGCCATGGGAAATAATATGGCACTCTCAAAAAAATTAAAAGCAGGGGCACATGGGGGGCCCAGTCTGTGAAGCGTCTGCTTCAGTTCAGGTCATGATCCCAGGGTCCTGGGATGGTAGCCCCAGGACAGGCTCCCTGCTCGGCGGGGAGTCTGCTTCTCCCTCTCCCCCTGCCCCTCCCCCTCTGCTCACGTGTGCTCTCTGTCTCTCATTTTCTCCCTCAAATAAATAAATAAAATCTTTAAAAAAAAATAAAAACAGAACTACTATGTAATCCAGCAATCCCACTTCTGGGTATATGTCCAAATGAGTTGAAAGCAGAGTATGAAGAGATATTTATGTGCTCATGGGCATTGCAGCATTATTCCCGGGAGCCAAAAGGTGGCAACTACCCGAGTGCCCGTCAGCTGATGAATGGATACACGAAATGTGGTACATACATACAATGAAATATATTCAGCCTTAAAAGGAAGGAAATCCTGACACCTGCCACAAGGTGGAAGAACCTTGAGGACCTTACGCTCAGTGAAATAAGCCAGTCACAAAAAGACAAATACTCTATGCCTCCTCTTCTATGAGGTACCTAAGAATCAAATTCAAGGGTCGAAAGCAGCATGTGGCTGCCAGGCACTGGGGGGACAGGGCAAGGGGAAGCTGGTGTTTAACTGAGAGAGAGTTCCTGTTCTGCAAGATTACAAGGTTCCGGGGCGCCTGGGTGGCTCAGTCGTTACGCGTCTGCCTTCGGCTCAGGTCATGGTCCCAGGGTCCTGGGATCGAGCCCCGCATCGGGCTCCCTGCTCCACGGGAAGCCTGCTTCTCCCTCTCCCGCTCCCCCTGCTTGTGTTCCCTCTCTCGCTGTGTCTCTCTGTCATATAAATAAATAAAATCTTTAAAAAAAAAAAAAAAAGATTACAAGGTTCCGGATACTGTTTGCACACCTAGGTGAAGATACTCATCACTATCAGCTGTACACTTTTAAATGGTTAAGATGGTAAATTTTGTGCTATCTGTATTTTACCACAATTTCAAAAAGAAAAGAAGCATTACAAAGAAATGATGGCTAGAGTTTTCCTTCCAAAACGGACGATCCTTCTCTACTCAAAACCCTCCGATTTACTTCTCACTTGGAGCAAAATCTGGAGCGTGGACGCTGCTGGGACCAGTCAGTCACCAGGCCGCTCCCTCAGCTCTCCTTGCTTCTCCCTGTTTGCTCAGCACACCAAATATGCTCCAGCCTGAGGCCCTTTGTCCTGGCTGTTCCTTCTGCCTGAAACGCCCTTCCCACAGCCTGCCCCTTGCCAGAATTCTGCGAGTCGCCGTCCCTGACTTAATTCGGGTGTTGGCTCAAAAATCACGGCGAGAAAGTTCTTTTCCATCCTCCTACATACTTAGTCTCCATCACCATCCCTCCCAGCCCATCCCCTTACCCTGACTTATTTTCCTTCTCTTTTTCCTATCTCAGTTGTCCCTCTACCACTGTAGTATGAATGCCGGTGGGTCAGAAATACATTCATTTTATAAGCTGCCGTCCCCCTGTGCCTAGAACAGGTGTCTCCGTAGAAGAGTAGGCACTCCATAACTGTCTGTTGACTGAATAAACTTTGATTACTTCATTATAGCATCTGTTTTACAGTAACACATTGACAGTGGGTGGATATAGTAAACATTATTTGTCGTCAATCCTTAGACGTTTGGGATCTTTCTCCAAAGATCAGCTGAGTCATTTCAACTCCATAACGGCAGCACCGTGACTGCCTTTCAGGAAAATTAGGGCGCCACTCCAAAAGGCCTCCTCATCTCTTTTCTGCACGGAGAACAAGAAGCCACCCTTCAAGACTCAACACAAACGTTGCTGCCGTGGGGATCTCTCTTCTAATCTCTCCCACCCTGAGTCCTCACGGAAGCCAGTCGAGAATTCTGTCCTAGGAGCACAGCAGTGCGCATGCCCCTCTCTTCTCTGCGCCCCCACCTCCGGCACAGATGCATCTCACCCATCTCTCTGTCCCCCGGGGCTAGGGCCAGGACAGACTGAGGGAATGCTCAGTAGACGCCCAAGTCAATAAAGAACATTTCTCCCCTGAGATTTATACAATACGCCCAAAGAGAAAGCCCCCGCATGAAGAATAAATATAAACCACACTGTTGCAGTAGTCCGTGTAATTCCTAGACAACCTAGAAGTGCATTTGCTAACACCCTTAGCTACAACGGCACTCTTCGTGGTTTCTATGGCAACATACCAAGCACACTGATCACTTTTTATGATGCCACAGAACCTCTGTCTTCTTTCCCAAAGTATAGAAAGTGCACCCGTGTACGGATGGACTGTGTTTGACCCGTCACTAGTGAGTCTCCGTTCTTGAGCAACTGCCTTCCCTTGGATCGCCTCTTGGACAGAAAGGAAGGGGCTGGACTCATCCAGCTGTTGTGGACTGAATGCCTGAGCTCCAGGGTTGCAGGTGTGCTTCCTGTGGCCCACGAGGTGTGTGGATGTGTCATAAAAATGTGACTGCCTCCCCAGGACACCGCTTCCTGTCTTGCTTCACGCCCCATCCCCCCCCGCCAATGCACTCACAACGTCTGCAGGTGTCAGGGGGTGTCGGCACCTCGACTAAGTCCAGCTGCTTGCATGGGGTGTTGAAGGAAGACGTCGTCACTGGATATCTGAAGCAAAAAGCTGGATCCATCGCTTGCTAAGCAATGCACACAGCAAATGCTCATCTTTATAGAGTGGGAAGTGTGGGGCTCAGGGATTTGTGGATTCTTACCAGTGGGAGTTTTCAGGGATTAAGTGACCTTTTGCAAAGGAAGCTTGGTCCCTTGGAGCAAGGCTGTTGCCGATTGGCCTTCAGAAGCTGTGTACTAACTGAAGGAAGTTGTCACTGATGGATTGGGACAGCTTTAAAACCTGTGCTCCTGCTTACTGGTTGTTGGGGCCAAAAACAGTAAGTGTTTTCTCAAATGGGGAGTATAGGAACTATTCTCAGTAGGACCCCTTTTTCATTTAAATGTCAAATAACCTAGCTCAGAGGTTTTCAAATGTGAACATGAATCAAATCAGATCACCCACAGGGCTTGTTAAAACGGACTACTGAGTCTCCCGCACCCCCCCTGCCCAACCCTGCCAGTGTTTCCGATTCAGCAGGTCTTGGGTGGGTACCAAGAATTTGTACTTCTAATGAGTTCCCAGGTGAGGCTGACCGCTACGGGTCCAGAGACCACACTTTGAGAACCACTGGTCTAGCACAATAGGATTTGTGCTTATTTGCCGGTTTAAAAAATACTTAACAGTAAAATACCACTGAGTCTAAGAATTGGGTAAATGGATTTGTAAAACAGTTATTAATAGCAGCCACAAGTGGAAAATAATGGTAAATATATAAGAGAAACAGAAGAGTTACTCCATCGACAGATAAAGAAAGGTCAGAAAGTAAGAATTTCGGGACATAGCCCAGTAAATGGTGCCATTTCCCCCCATATGCTCCCAAGAGGCTTTTTACTAACATTCTATTCCTCCCGATGGTAATAGCTAGTGTTTGGGGGGAGCTCAGTATGTTCCAGGCTTCTATAATCCTCACATTAACATTACGAGGGAAGTACTAAACCATCCGTATTTTGCAGGTGAGGACACGGAGACACAGACAAGTGCAGTGCTGTCCCTGTGACCCACAGCTAGGAGCTGGTGGCAGGAACATTCAAGCGTCCGGCAGACGGGCTCGACAGGTGGATGACGAACCACTCCCCCTTCACCCGCTCGGAAACCTAAATGCTTGATTCCCTTACTCACATCCACGGCATGTCTCTTGTTTCTTCCATGACACGTACCATGGCCAGATTATTTTTATTTGTTCACCTGTTTTGGGTCTGTTTCCCCGCCTAGAATATAAGCTCTTGGAGGATAGGGGCTTGGGAGTCTTCGCTGCTGCATCCCCAGAGCCAAGCTGGGCAGAGCGTTTGGGGTCACAAACGTTGTGGAAGGAAGAACAAATGGATGGATGAGTGAATTCTGTACATCATCCAGCTTGAAGGATGAGATCTGATTGAAAGAGTGTCTATGATATTTTATTTTTTTCTAGTGGCCACTAATTATGCCCTGAGTGGTCTTGTTTTTCAGAGACGCCCTCCTGAGTCTCGCACTGGGAGGGACAAGGGTCATCTTTAAGGGGCCAGCAGACTGTGCAACGACAAGTGCCCAGCTCGGATAGTCTGTCCTTTATGTTTGTCTTTCCTTAAATTCCTCTGGGAAGTTGATGGCAGGGGCACGGCTGTGTGAGGGAGTCCGAGGTTCCTTCCCAGATGGAGGCCGGTGTGTCTCGGGTCCCCTCTGAGGAGAGAAGAGGCAAGGGACTCTCATCTTTTTACTCTGTATTCTCCTGGTTGGCTGGACTCTTTCCCACGCATTGGTTTTGGAATGAAACACAACCGATAAACCACATTAAGAGGAGGAGAATTTGTGAGACAGGGTTGGGCAAACGATAGCCCATGTGCCAAGTCTGGCCCACTGCCTGTTTTTATAAATCAGGCTTGATGGGAGCACGGCACATCCCCTCACATACATGTCTCTGGTGTCTTCAGGGCAACCCGGCCGCTGGAGAGACTGAGTATGGAGACCACGTGGCCCATAGAGCTGATCTGACCCTATAAAGAAAACATTTTCTGACTTCTGAACTAAAATCATTTATCGTAAATTCTTTGCAGGTTTTCCCCCACAGGAACAAGGTCCCATGCAACAGTTAGCAGAGCTCAGTTCTCTCTGCCTCTGGGGAAGGGGAAGGTAGCCACTCGAGGTATCTTGTTCCTTGATCCAACAGCTTACAGGCCTTGTTCTGTGCATCCACAAAAAATGCAAGATAATTGCTCAGCTAAACACCGAAACAAACCTTTCCTATCATTCCCAGGAATACAAAGTCTGCTCGCATGTCCAACAAGGCTTAGAATAGTTGGAGGTGGGGCTTTGTTTCGAGCTGGACGGCAGACTGACTACCCGGCTGGATTTTTCTTCCCAGCACCTGGTACCACTTGGCATTTTATACATTTATTTATTATCACCCGCTGTCCTACTTCTGCTGGAAGGCTCCAGTGCCTTACCAGGTTAGGGGCGTAGTCAGTATGATTTATGGGTAAAGAGCATGATACATCCAGATATTGGTGCTATTGGATTTATGTATTTATCGATTTCTTCTTGTGGTTTTGAGAAAAAAATATTTTTATGTACTTTGAATCTTATTAGGTAGTAATAAAGAAAAAAAACGCCCATTAAGGCTTACCCAAGTATATTAAGACCATCGGTCCCACAAAGGACGTCATGAGAATAAGAAAGCCAGGAACATAACAAGAGGCTGTATTTGCACCATATGAGATAAATAAAGGATTAGGGTCCAGGATATATAAATAATCCTGTCAAGAAGGAAAAGATAAAAATCTGTCAGAAAAACGGGCAAGAGTCACAGACATTTCACAACAGAGAACTTACAAAGGGTCCATATGTTTCTGAAATGTTGCTTCTGCTCCTGAGTGATCCAGGATTAACATCTCACATCCACTGTTTAGGCAAAAATTCACAAAGTCCCAGGATGTTGAGTGTGGAGCTCTGGGGTTTCTGTCCAGGTCTGGCAGCGGAGTGGGGGGAGGGCAGACTGGGGCACTGACTTTGGAAGTGACGTTGCATTACGTGGAAAATTAAACAATCTCCTCTGACTCAGCAGGACTCCAACTGGGGCTAAGAGTCAGCATCATCTAGCCTGTCTTAGAAACAAACAACCTGGGCCCCACCACGGACCTACTGAGTCAAAATCTGCACTGAGTTGCCCACTGGAAGCTCTCGGGGAGCTTTAAAAAGTCCGGGTGCCCAGGCTACCACCCAGACCAGTTAGATTGGAATCTCTGGGGATGACAGCCGGGCATCAGCATGGTAAAAATCAGCCTCTTACTGGGGCTCCTGGCTTGATCTCGGGATCATGAATTCAAGCCCCAAGTTGGGCGTAGAGATCACATTAATGAGCGTCTCGGGTAATGCCAACATGTAACCACGGTTAAGAAGCAGCAACCAGAAATCTCTCATATCACAAGAAGTACAAAAATACGTGGGGTTTTTAGTTTAGTTTTGTTTTTTAGATTTTATTTATTTATTTGTGTGTGAGAGAGGGAAACAGCACAAGCAGGGGGAGGGGCAGAGGGGGAAGCAGACTCTCCGCTGAGCAGGGAGCCCGATGCGGGGCTCGATCCCAGGACCCCGGGACCATGACCTGAGCCGAAGGCAGACGCTTAAACAACTGAGCCACCCAGGCATCCCCCAAAATATGTTTAATAGCAAAGTCTGGAAGACAACTTAAATATCTGCAGTCGTAGATCACGCATGGGCACGCATGCACACACACAACACACATGCACACATTCCCACTACAAAGGAGACACGAGAATGACTAACAGGAAGCTCAGGTTAGTGGTTACTCTGCAGGTGCAGGAGGAGAGGCCATGTGATTGGAGGGGAGAGTGGGTTTCTAAGACCCCAGTAATATTCTATCTCTTGGGTTCAATAGTAATATGGGTGTTCATTCCCCCCCCACCCCCAAACCATGAAATTATGTTTCATCCACCGTTTGGGATAAAATTTTTAAGATGTTTTAGGAGGGCATCTTTCACGTAAGTTCGTCTGAGATCCCTAATCTTAAATGCCACCGACCCCACCCCAGACATCCTGGGCTGCTGTCCTCCAAGCTGATCCTCTCCGCCCGTGCTGAGCGCGTGGCATGGAGAAGACCCACCTCTCTGCCCTCCTGCCCACCGCCCCGGGGTGTCTTTCACTCCAGGCCCCACCTCGGAGTTCTGGATGGGCTCGACAGCCGCTGAGGGGCATCTGGAAGCCCAGAGAAGGGAAGCGTATGGGGAATTGGGAGAGGAGACAGTTTGTGAGCCCCTGGGCTGGTTTCCACTCGTACCCAGACGGAGCCAGACAGCGTGGGGAGTGAGCAAGCTGGGACCAGCCAGACGGTAAATCTTTTAGCAGCCGAGTACTGATTAAGTCTCAGTGTGGTGAGGGCAGGGGCAGCGTAGATAGGCTGTCTTAACCTGGAGCTTACCAAGTGCTCTCCGTTGTGTTCTAAACCCAGACCCCAGCCATGCCTTTAATGAGTGGGTCCAAGTGCCCATTACCTCCTGCAAAACGTTTCTACCCCCAGAATTTCACCCGATCCTCCCGTGACTGGGTGGGCGGTGTTACTGCGGGTTGGAGATGAAGAGTGGGTTCAGGGCAGGTGAGGAGTTGTCCCAGGTCACGCAGTTACCATGGCACCCAAACTCAGCGCCAGGCCAGCTATGTCTCTGTGGCGAGGGCTCTTCCCACGGGCTCCCCTGCTGTTCTGGGCCTGTGAAGGCATCCGTGCTCTGCGCTCCAGCCCACACCTGCCAGGACTCCCCCTCCCCGCCCTCCGCAGAGAGCGACCTCCGCCCAACCCACGCCCCTGCCAGGCCCGCCTACGGGTAAATCCGAGCTCCTTCTGCTCTCCCAAAGCCTCACTCAGTTCTCAGAAGTTGAAAATACTGGTTTTAAAAGAACCTGTGGCTACCATGTAGTTGTGTTTTTAATCTTCCACAATCACTGATACCTTGGAGAGACTGCTGACACTGTGGACCTTCTCCCCAGAAAAATGCCCGTAAGTAAAGATGTCCAAAGTGGGCCATGCAATTTCAAAAGGGTCGCAGACCCCGAGATTCCTGCTAACAGAACTGCAGATCAAGTATGGGGTTTCCTCCAAATATTAAACACAGAATTACCACGGGATCCAGCAATCCCCCTTCTGGGTATTTGCCTAAAAGAACTGGAAGCAGGGACTCAAACAGATACTTGCACACCCATGGTCACAGAAGCACTGTTCACTATAGCCAAAGGCTACAAACCAGCCAGGCGTCCATCAGCAGACCAGTGAATGAACAAACACAATGTAGCGTAGCTGCATGCAGCAGAACACTGTTCAGCCTTGAAAAGGGCTGAAATGTTACCATGGATCAACCTTGACAACCTTACCCTAAGTGAGTTAAGCTGGGCACAAAAGGACACAAACTTAGGTACTTGTGTGTGATTTGATTGCACCTGTGTGAGATATTTACGGTAGTCAAATTCGTGGAGACAGGAAGAGGAATGGGGGCTGCCAGGGTCTGGTGAGGGGGGGATGGGGAGTTAGTGTCTAGGGGGACAGGGTTTCAGTATGGGATGATGACAAAGTTCTGGAGATGGATGGGGGTGACGGTTGCACAATGTGAACATACTTCATGCCACTGGGCTGTGTGCTTAGAATTAGTTAAAAGGGTGAATTGCATGTTACATACATCCTCCCCTGGCTGGTAAGGATTAGGGACAGGGCTAGGCAGGCCGCCTTGTTGTAGGGCTGCGCCCGGGCCCTCTGCCATGGAACACACCCAGTTGGGCCAGCTCCCGGAGGACCGGCAGTCTTCTCTGAGGAAACCCTGGTGGGTGGGGCCTCAGGGAAGAGGCGGCATGGGAGGCGGGCGGCATGGGTCATGCTATTCATAGGCACTTCCGCTTCGGGCTTCGTAAACCTTACACACGAGGGGATGAGATCCACCCAGGTTGCCTGTCCCCTCCAGCCAAAGCCACATTCTCTCAGGAGTGAGATAATGCCACCCAGCGGGGTCCCGGGACCAATGGCAGCAGGGAAAGATCTTGCAGGTCCCATCCCATAGGCACTTCACGTGCGTCCTGAAGGATGGGCTCAGGCTTTCCTCTGTAGAGACCCATTGAGCTACACCTAAATTCCAGCAGAGATGTACATCTGCAAACGTTTTGGTGCATACCCAGCTCTCTGGCCAGGTGTGAATGGACGGAGGGGTAGGGGCGAAGAGAGGAACCATGTCACCCGAAGGCCTTGGGGACCGGTTTATCTGTCGTCAAGATGCGCTGTTATATGACAGAACTGGTCGCTACTATCACTCTGCAGCATCCTTGAGGGGTCTGAGCAAGGCACGGCGTGAACCTAACAGTAACCAGATCACGGTGCTGGAGACAGACCATTCGCCGGTTTCCACTCTAACAGAGTCCCTGAGATTATCCCTCCAGACCCATCTCATCCTCTGGATTATTTCCTAAGGATAAATTCCTAGGAGCTAAATGGCTAGATTAGACTTTTGGTTCGAAGTATACTTTAGAATGTTTGTACTAATTTGGTGGGTAAAATAAAGTGTTTTTTTAAAGTGCCCATTTAACCGCACCTTGACCACCCATGGGTATTCTACTTCAAGTGGTTACACCAACTCACAACTTCAAATGGCATCTGACTACTCAAATCTCCTTAGCTGATAAAATCTATGAGTGATTAGGGGCAATCTCTTCAAATAAATACTGATACCAACTTTGTAATTAACATGGCATTGCATTAAATAATGAGACATTTAATGTGTACTTATTGGATATATTCATTTGATTATTTGATTTCTGAATCTACATGCGATTATTACAGACAATATCCCTGATGACGTCCCTTCATGTCCTGTGCTCTTTGACAGACTGCCTTGTCCTTTGACCATTACGTATATATTTACATTATCCCACATGGTTGATAATGTTCCCCTCAGTGTGTCACTAGATTAGGCTATGTTTTTTACTACGGAAGTTTTATATTTTTAAATAAATCA
Organism: Mirounga leonina; assembly: GCF_011800145.1. Classification (NCBI taxonomy): domain Eukaryota; kingdom Metazoa; phylum Chordata; class Mammalia; order Carnivora; family Phocidae; genus Mirounga; species Mirounga leonina. The sequence goes on from NW_023270464.1 coordinate 27,122,735, forward strand.
AATCTGTAGACTCATTCCTCTGTGGTTTTGAGCAATAATGGTATCAACTATGTCAGCAAATACAGAATATTGAAGCAGTGCTTACTGGGGGGCATTGAACCTAAGCAGGGGACCAGGGAAGGCTTTCTAGACTCCAGAATCTCGACGGACTGAGGCTTCTCAGTCTTGAGATTACTTACCTGCAATTGTCTCTAGCTGGTAAAATATATTCCTCCATCATTTTCACTTTCAAACGCCCTGGCTATTCTTGGCCCTTTGTTGTCCCATATAAACTTGAGGCTCGCTGTATCAGGTTCCACAAAGAATCCCATTGGGATTTTTACTGGGATCCTATTAATCCTACAGCTCTATTTTTGGAGGGCTTAAAAATGAGCTTCCTTATCCATTAACATGGTATAGCTCTCATTAAATCAGGTCTTCTTTAATGTCTTTTAAAAGTTTTATAATTCTCTCCAGGATGTGTCTTATACATGGTCTGTTAGATTATTCCCAGGTACTTAATATTTTTTAATGCTACAGTAAATGATATTTCCCCCCTTTTTTGTGTGGGATTTTAAACATTTTTTACTGATTTATAGAAATAAGACTTTTGTGTATTTATTTTATGTCCAGCAACCTAGCTAAATTCTTATTACATCGAATAATTTGTAGATACTTCCAGGTGTTCTACACAATCATAATCTGAGAATAGTAGTTTTACTTGCTATTTCTTTTTAGATTTTTTTATTGAGGTGTGATCTACATATCATAAAATCTACTCCTTTTAAGTGCACGTTTGAATGGTTTTCAGAAAGTTTAGTGAGTCGTGGAACCACGTAACAGTCTGGCGTTAGAACACGCTCATCTCTTTTTTCCCATGTCTTACACCTTTTCCTTTTTTTAAAAGATTTCATTTATTTATTTGAGACAGAAAGAGAGAGAGGGAGAGTACAGAGGGAGAGAGAGGAGAAGACTCCCCGCTGAGCGGGGAGCCCAACACGGAACTCGATCCCAGGATCCCGAGATCATGACCTGAGCCAAAGGCAGACGCTTAACCGACTGAGCCACCCAGGTGCCCTTCTTACACCTTTTTCTTTTCTTCTTTTCCTCCTTCCCTCCCTTCCTACCTGGCTTCTTCCAAATGGAACCTCGGGTCTCTTACAGAACAAAAGCATACACCTTGAGAGAGGTAGAAAATCTGTAAGCCCCAAGGGTTTCTGCTTCAACCAACGTGAAGTGTTTTCTCATTCGCTACTTTCTCTGACGGAGGAGAGACGGAGGAAAAGACCACAGGAGGCTGCGCATTCTGATCCATGCATCCTTTATTCCATGACCGACCGCTGTGCATCCAAGCACAGCACACAAACTGGAATCAACCGCAATCCCGCTGTACAACAATCTGAGGCTTACAGTACATTTAAGGCTTTTAAATTTGAAAAGAAAACTTAAAATAAAACCAAAGAAACCCCCCGACCCCAGACCCCCGCCCAAGATGAGTCGTGTAGCAATGGTGAAGCATCGGGCATACCTGATGCTTACTTGGTGCAACTCCAGTGTCAAAACCCAAAGAACTCTTAAACTAAAAAGATTAGTTTAGTGAAATTTTCATTACATAAATTCTTCAAAGCATAAACTTGTAATTTTTTTTTGTCTTGGAAATGTTATAAAATTTTTTTCGATAGCAAAACATAGGAATAAAAACATATTAACAAAATGTATTCAATCATTTACATTACAAACAAGGGATCTGCAGTTCATCGTGGTAGCCTGACAAAAGAAAAGTACCCATTAAGAATCTATGCACAATGTGATTGCAAATATGTACAGTACTTTAAAAAAGCCTACAAGGAGGACTTCACAGAAGGAAAGTTGGCTAGGCTCTTTGTTAGACCAACCAGACAATCAAAATATTAAAACTCTGTTGACTAGTAATAAATTTACACTTAAAAAAACCCCAGTTTCCTTTTAAGAATATTCCAGTTATATTTATATGGTTCCAGTTGATGAAGCTGTTCATGATAGTTCCAGTAAATTACCCTTCCGTTGATTTGTTTGTTGGGGTGGGGGGCAGAGATCTGCATGGTCACGAAACTTAACAAAGGAATTTTCATCACCCTAGTGTCCCAGTTACACGATCACGGCTTCACAAATGGATCGAACCCATGAATCCAGAGGCTGAAAAAGAGCTGCATATCAAGTACTGAGAACATTGGTGGAGACAGGGCTGAGTCCTGCGGGAATGAGTCGTCAGCCGTGGGTACGGCCGAGCAACCGATGTGAGCATCGTCTACACAGCATGGGGCAAACCGACCGTGCCCGCGCCCAGCTCTCATCCCCACTCCCGCCAGGCAATGACGCTGGGTGTCACCACCGTTCGGTGCCACGTGCTGTGAGGAGTAGAACGACCTCGAGGGACAGAAGACGGGGACTTGCTCAGGTCTCTGATCAGAACACCAGGAGGCGGGTACCTCCTCCGGGTGATCCTGCCATGACCGCTTTCCAGTTCGAGCATGTGCAAAACAGAGGACTCGTGTGTTCACAGTTAAGTGAGGTAAAATCACGGTGTCTCGTTCAGGAATTCGGCAGTTCGTGGGATATGAACTGTTTTAGTCTTTCTAGGTATTGTGCATAAAGCTCTATGTCGTTGTGCCCAGCCCCTTCAACCCACAGGGGCTCCACAGCTCGGGGACAGCGCTCGTACATGGCCAGGCCGTGGGAGAAATCGATGACCTCGTCCTCTGTACCGTGAATAACCAGCACAGGCGAGGTGACTTTAGAGATCTTGTCGATGCTGCAGAACAGAACAGGGGCGGGGAGAGAGAGGGCTCCGTTAGTGACGACCACGGACTGCGCACGTCGCACCTGATGTCCCTGATGGTAACACTGGGGGGGGGGGGGGCTCCCTCGTTTTTCTAGTGATTCTTTTTATTTTCCTAAATAAACTTTTCAATTGGGGGGTATAATTTTGGCTTTACAAGAAAGGTGCAAAGATAACAGAGATCCCGTTGGCCCCCAGCCCGTCTCCCGTAAGGCTAACACCCCACATTGCTAGGACATGTCTGTCAAAACCAAGAAACCAGTGTCAAGGCGCCACCATGAACAAAACCCCACACTTTGCCTGGATTTTGTTAGTTTTCCCACAGATGCCTTTTTTCTGTTCCAGGATCCAGTCAAGAACACCACGCTGCATCTGGCCATTGCGTGCTCGTTAAAGTATGTTATTAAAAACAGAACTCCTAAAAGCCACCAGACTAACAATCCAGTAGCTAATATTTCTGATATATTCATATTTTTGAGAGAGGATTCTTAAAAAATAAATAAATAAACAGGCCAGAACTTGACATGTCCAACAGAGCGTCTCTTCTGAAAGCTTGAACACCTAATCCTCGGCTGCCCGCGTTTGCAGTCTTCTTGGCAAGATGACTTCAGAATCAACTCAAAAGATCCTCAAACCCCATCTCATAAATGCTTATGCCTCATTTTTTTTTTGGTAAAAACTGTACTACTTCGCTTGAAAACATAATGCAATGCCTAGCTTGGAGTCTGAGTGATCTCGGATTGTTTATGAGAACGGAATCTACCCTCAAAGGATGAGTATTTGAGGATTTTCAAAAGAATGTGCTGCAGGCTCTGAAAACATTTCCCAAAGAGGAATTCCAGACATAAGCCCTGTTGGCAGGGCGTGCAGGCAATTTCGCCCCCAGAGGGGACCGCTGTTTAACCTACGGACGCAGCAAGACGGGCGGATCCGGCCACCTGTCCTGGCACCAAAGCCCCCCCACCAGTGACTGCTCTTTCTGTGTCTGATGCCAGCCAAAGCTACAGAAGGATACCAACGGCAACTATCTGCAGGGACCCCGCTGCTCACAGGAACGACTAACACTGATGAAACAATTTCGACAGCCAGGTGCTCTGTGCTTTCCATACAAAAAAACCTGACTCTCCAGCGGGACACAGGAGACAGGACAGCCCAGCCCCGGGCAAGCGAGGAGGGCACCAAAGCCAGCGAGGATGAGTACCGCCGGCCTGAGCTTGGGCAGGTAACAAGGCCCTCGCATCAAGGGCACCGCCCAGAGACCTACAGACAACTGTCACAGAACCTTGATCAGCAGCTCGCGACAGCACCCACCACTTCGGGACACCCCAGGGAGACGGCAGAACCCCACCGGCAGTGGGATGTGCCAAGATCAGAGCCTCGGGTGGCGGCATATGCAATGCCCCAGATTAGCAGTCGTGTTTAGAAACCCGTTTTTCTCCGGTTTCATGTTAACAAGACTTCTTCTGAGAATGTGGGAGTCCAATTATATTCAATTAAAATGATACGTACTGGCAGAACGGGCCTGGGGCTGTGCTCCATGCTGCACAATTTAGCAGGAGAATCTCTACAGCCTGAGGGTGCATCTCAAGCTAAATGTGAGCGTCTAGGTGGAAAGCAGGTAAAGGAAAAGAAGCTACAAACCAAACAGTGATCAGGGCTCCTCTCACATTGTTGGTAATATTGAAAGGAAGTGGGAAATACCTTCCTTCAAAGAGAGGAACACAAACGGAGACAATTCAGACACTCGGTAGCAACAGGCCCCGTAACAGAACGTCTACCGAGTTCAATTAACGATGAGGGTCCGCGTGACTGTTCGTGGTCCGAAAGCTACCGTGTTAACGCTCCAGGGGGAGCTGTTTAGCGCTACGCCTGGCGGATCAGACAGACCCAGGGAAGACGGGTTGCTGGTTGACAGTTAATTAATAAGCTGCGGTTAGTTTCCATGGCTGTATTTTAAGGTGTATGCTAATTTAAGAGTCAGGAAACAACCTAGGCGTTTTGTTGCCACGGTAACGCCTAGCAGCCCTCCCACAAACACGCTAAACCTCTCCCTTTCCACAAACTGGCCTCTCATTACCCATTCGGCACAAACACGGCCACATCTGAGCTGCACATTCGCCCTACTTAGCATGCCCGGCCACACCAGCAGGAATTCGCCGCTAGGTCAACTTTCTTATGAAGCTGGAGTCTGCCCTGAGTGTTGGGACCAACTGCACGGAACCGAAGTTCACCCGACGTGTTAACAGAAGGCTTCTTTTTGTTGCAGGAGGACAGGCTGTGCGACAGACGTTGACGTTACCAAGCGATGCTCGCTCCCCGCGGCGAGAGCAGAATGACAGCCAGGAGTGGGTCGATCAAAATCCTGAGACCGGGCTTTATTCCTGCAGGGGGTGTTTCCCACAAAATGGCAACACGAGCCGGCCAGTCCTGCCCTAACGGCCTCGGACTTGCTTTAGCAACGCACAATGGGAAAGGTTTAGGGGGCAAATCGTGTTTGTGGAAAACACTGTCCTCAACTTGGATTTTAAGAAAGAAAAAAAAAAAAAAAACCCAAGTAAAATTTTCAAACGGAGGTATTCAAGAAACCACTAGCTCGCTGCTCTGGCATTTAGAGCACGGTGATGACCCACTTCCCTTCCTTCCGTCAGTGGGATGAGCAAACGGCAGGCCTGGGCCGGGAGGATCCAGCCGTGGGCTCCCGTCCACGTGCTCCCACAGGCAAGGAGGCCTGTGGGAGGAGCTGGGGAGCAGGCTGGAGCGAAGGGCTCCCAGGGCTGTGTTCCCTGCTACTGGGACGGTGGCCTGTCACCAAAGCACAGAAGTTCTGGCCTGCAGCCCACCTCCCCTTTCCCCTCACCTGCACGGTCTCACCGAAGGAGGAAGAGGTTCGAAAACTGAGCACGTCTGCAGCTTTGTGTGCGTGTGCAGACCGCTAAGTGCCTCATCATGCGTTTTGCATGCAGCTCTCTGCAACTCCAGCATCCACGCCCATCTGCGTGAACGAGCGAATCTGGAACGGCACTTTTTTCCAGGATACGTGTGGGCACTTGTGTTTCCATCCTGCACGTACAGCCGAGTCCATTAACCCTGGATGTCAGTATGAGCAAGGTCCCTACACGTCATCCGGGGGACTCTACAGATGAGTCAGGCCCGGAGGACCAAGTCTCTGGCTGGTGTGACCGTCACCTCCCCGAGGTGCCCAGCACAGGGTCTGGCGCGTGGCTGCATTCAGGAAAGACTGTCAGTGGTCCGCCATTCGCGGTGGCATCTGAGCCCGGGTCACCGGACGCCCCGGCGCCGGCTGACACGTGTGAGCTTACCTGGGGAAAGCGTCGAAGCAGTACGTTTTCCTGGTGTCTGGGAAAGCCACGCGCAGCCCCGACATCAGAGGCGAGTGCAGAATGACGGCGGCACACTCGTACCTCGAGGCCAGGTCCACCGTGGGGACGGTCCCGATGCTCTGGCCATACAGGATGATGTTCTCAGGACTCACGCCGTACCTGGAGAGAAATCGGGGGTGCTCGCCGTTAGCCAACGGACGGAAGACAGAAGAGACACAAACCGTGATAGCTTCAACTCACAAAACCCCCACGGCTCCTGGTTTAAAAAGACATCATCTAACCTGCACACTGGAGCTGAGAAGAAACGTGAACTTCACACAAACACATGTCAGGGGCCCGTCTCAGGAGGAAGGGACTGGGATTCTGTCTTCCACGACATTTTGTAAAGATAATGAACGCAACACGTTTAGGGGTGGGAGTTAAGAAACAGGTGCATTGTAAACAAACTGAGGGTTGCTGCAGTGGGGGGTGGGGTGGGAGGGATGGGGTGACTGGGTGATAGACACTGGGGAGGGTCTGTGCTCTGGTAAGCGCTGTGAATTGTGCAAGACTGTGGAATCTCAGATCTGTACCTCTGAAACAAATAATGCAATATATGTTAAGAAAAAAAAAAAGAAGAAGAAGAAGGTAGCGGGAGGGGAAGAATGAAACGGGGGAAATCGGAGGGGTAGACGAACCATGAGAGATGATGGACTCTGAAAAACAGGGGGTTCTAGAGGGGAGGGGGAGGGGAGGATGGGTTAGCCTGGTGGTGGGTATTGAGGAGGGCACATTCTGCATGGAGCACTGGGTGTTGTGCACAAAAAATGAATCAAGGAACACTTCATCTAAAACTAATGATGTAATGTATGGGGATTAACATAATTAAAAAAAAAGAAAAAAGAAAGATGCATCGTAAGTCCCATTTCGTAGTTCCAGAGTCCTCTCGTTTCCTATCCTCCCCTCTTCAGAGTTTCTCTGATAATCACCAATTTCAATATTTCTGAAGTAAAAGGAAAAGCACGTCCGGCCAATTGTACTAGTTTTATGAAGAGCCCTTCAAGTGAGGTTTTAATAAAACATGAAAGGTACTGAGAGACGATTCAATGAGACAAATCGAGTGTCTTCAGCCTCTCCCTGGGGCTAAACCCTTCGGAGCCTTCCTGAGTGGTCTCCCGAGCCACTGCCTCTGGGCGTTTAGTTGGTGCCCGCCACACTCCCGGTCCCCGCGCCTGCCGTGGGCACAGGCCGAGCTCGGGCCGGAAGAACGCGAGCAGAAGGACGCGCGTGCAGCTTTCGAGAGAAGGGTGTGCTCTCCCCCTCCTCTCGGCGGGAAGCCGACGGACGTCACGGGGTGGGGGGTTCCTGGCCCACGCGGAAGAATGCAGCGAAGGTGAGGACGTCAGACAAGGTCAAGGGAGAGCAAGGACGTGCGAGGGGAGCTCCGTCACGCCGCTGAGGGCGTACAAACCAGCACGAGCGCCCGGGAAAATCATCCCTTATCATCCGGTCGAGTTGAAGCCCGTGATCAACAATGTCGCTCTTCGGCATAAACACCTACCGTCGCTCCCAGGGCCACATGAAGTTCGCTCTGATAACAGCCTTCAGTGACAGGAACCGGCAGCCAAGAACGGAGGGGACGGCAGGATTTCGGCCCGGCTTTCTCCCCCCCCAGCTCCCCGAAACGCCACAGGAAAACGGGGGTTCTTAAGAAGGAATTCAGGGAGGGAATGGCTATTTCTGGAGGGGACACACTGTGTTCATGGAGAGCCAGCATCGGAGCTGTGCCCTGGGGGGCAGACAGGACCTGAGCACACGGGGGACAAGGAGGACTTTCTCCCCGAGCAGGGTCAGGTGCACACGGCACAGCTCGGGAAAGTGCGGGAAAGCAAGGAGCAGGTGCAGAAGCCAGTGCGGGGCCCAGGGGGGCGCATCTGGGAGCAGCGTGAATGTGCTAAGGGTCAGAGCTTGTCCTGGAGACGAGGAGGGACACGGGAGGCAAGGGCAGGTGACAGGAACAAAGTTAATGCTGTCTTTACTAGACTATGTGACAACAAATGAGGAGCTGGGGAAGGGGCCGGGTGAGGAGGCAAGTGCTTCTTTGAAGGTATCAAAGATTTTCGGTGGCACATGTGAGGGGTCCCTGTTCCCCTTTGAGGAGGAGGACACTGAAGTGTGTTCTCTTCACTGTACCACCATGGGTTTTCTTTTTGGTAGACTAAAGGTACAAGCTTGGTAACTTCTGTACCAATGGTTCCAAACTGAGAAGTGTCTGAATTTCTTGGGAATTAAAAAAAAAATGTAAATTCCCTGACTGAAAAATTTTCCATACGTAGAAATTCCAGTGGGTTTGTGGATTCCTAGACTACACACTGATGGATACAGAGTAAAAAGTGTAGGATCAGACCCTAAAGCCCCTTTAGGTCCCAAGTTAAATAAAAAGAGGGAACACAGAGCCAGTAAACGGAATCTACTTATGGAGCCCGCGTGAAACACAGGGCATTCTAAGATCGTAGCTTTAAAAACAAACAGCAGGATCAAGTGAAAAGCATTCGTTCAAAAACATCACCGATCCCCAAGTCCTGCGCCTCCATTCTGAAATGAAGCATTCGTGAAGCCCTCCCACCCGGAGCCGACGGTTTTGCGGCGGGCAGAAGCAACAGAGGCTCAGAACCGGGCAAGCTGCGGGTCCGCGCCGGTGGGGAGGCGAGGGCGGACCCGGTCCCGGGGGCCGGCGGGCGGCGGCCTCAGCAAGGCTGCGGGTAGGACAGGGAAGCCAAATACACACAAGCGAGCCCGGGCACAGACGGGCGGCAGGGCCTCCGCCACCAGGGCCGGAGGGAGAGCCGCGCAGAGGTCCGGACTCACGGGGCGGGGGGTCTGCGGAGCAGGTGCAGAGAGGACAGGAAATCGCCTGCACAGGGCCAGACGCGAGTCTGAGTCGGGGAGAACTGGCGCGCCAGCTCACAGGACACCTGGTGGCACCAAGCCACGGGGGCAAAGGCTGGGTGGGCTCTGATAAAACCCCAAGGGAAACTCGGCCCTCGCGCCTGTGATGGAGGCCGCTGGGGGTCGGGATGGGTGGCGGGGTGCCAGTCGGGAAGGCGTCACTACCTCCCACGGTGTGAGACCGAAGCGAGCGGGCGTCGGGGAAAGGTGCGGGGTGGCCCTTCAGGCCCATCCTAGCGCGCCGGCGACTTACTCTCCCCTCCTTCCTTCTGCTCCTCCTGGCCCACCTCGCGGGGCCCCACCCTGCCCTGCAGGCCCCTCTCCTCCCGTGCGCTCCCCTGGGGGCCTCGCCCAGCGCCCACCTGCTGCACAGGAAGGGCGCCGTGACCCTCCACGCACCGAGGACGCGGCCGGCGGGGGCTTCTAACCCGAGTTCTTGCACTGACCCTCAGCTCAGCCCGGCCCTTTCTGCCGGCATTTCTCCCCGACGGCCCCCATCGCTTCACACTCGCCGCCGCCCACACCGACACATGGTCCTCCCTCCCCAACGCCTTCCCTCTCCCCCCATCGCCACAGCCTTCAGTGCTCAGGCTTCGGGATGAGGGCGGATTTCTCAGGCCTCTCTCTCCCCTGCTCCTCACAAACTCTCGGTCACTAAGTCCTGCCCTTTCTGCCTCTGAGACGTCTGCCAGACGACGGCGTTCCCGACACCACGTCTCTGTGGTGCCTTCCTGTGCTGGATCCAACGGATCTGTCGGTCCGGCACATGAACGAGCACGAACACCAGCTCAGGCACCCACGGTCTGTGGCTCACAGGTCTTTCTGCAAGGCTCGCCATCACGGCCTCTCCCTACCCCGTGAGGCTCACAGGGCCCAGAGGGCCCCTGACTGCTCAAACCACCCACTGTCCCACCCCATCCTCGGGGTTTGTGCATCTCATGCTACGGCTGGTGAGGAGGCAGGTGTCCTAGTTCCCGACGGCTGACCTGGTTTCCATCCTGCACGCACTTGCTCCTCGCTGAGCCTGGGAACCCCCAGGCCTGGCCACCCCCACTGCTGACCCCTCCTCTTCTCTCTCGGACCGTCTGAGCTGCCACACGACGACATTCCATCCCTATGGGAGGCATCTCCCTCCTCACTTAAAAAGAGAGACAGATGGGGCGCCCGGCTGGCAGTCCGTGGAGCAGGCGACTCTTAATCTCAGGGTTGTGAGTCTGAGCCCCACACTGGGCGTAGACGTGACTTAAAGATAAAATCTTAAAAAACCAAAATAAAAGAGAGAGAAAAGAAGAAACCCATGTCATGTTGCTACTTTGCTAATCACACCCCTTCGGCAAACCACCATCCTCGGGGTAAACGTCCACATACTCACATTTACCTCCACAACCTGGCCCCACCTCACTATTATAACCTTTTATTTTCTCTCCAAATGAACCTTCTCCTGCAGTTAGACTCCTCGCTGCATCATAAACAGCCCCTACTTGGAAGACTCCGGGGTCCCACCTGCCTCACACATGCCTCCTGAACACCGGTCTGCCGGGGTCCTTTCCCTCCTGACCACTCACCCGACGACAAAGTGGTGTGACGGTGTGTGCGACTGACCACGATGAGATTGTAAGCCCCACACGGGGGGAGGCAAACAGTACCCACACTCGGGCGCCCCCGGGTACCTCAGAGGTACTTCTTCCTTTGAATGGAACATGGCTCCAGCCAAAGGCTATTTTCCGACCAATCACAACTGAATGCCATATATAGTTATCATTCCAACGGCTAGATAATGCCCTCGAAGCTCAGCATCTTCTTGAGGATCTGGGTAGGAGCTTCTGGAATCTCCTGTCTGCAAACTAGCAGATGAGTCGGTCCATCAAGGATCACAACAGTTAGTGAGCGCCGTTTCTTAGGCGTGAGGTTAGATTTACTCAAGACACAATGCAGGAAACCCAAGCCTCCCAAATTTTGCCAGGGGAGAGCCACGACCCCGAATAACCACACCCTGGAAACCTACATCCACCCCCCCCCCCGCCAACCTCTCCAAGTGTCTACCACCTTGCTGCATCACAAGCGACGTTGGGTTCAGGCTGGCCACCCCCAGCGTAGGTCTCTGCTCCCGTCGGCACCCAGGACGTGCCCCAGGAGCCCCCGCAGCCCGGGCGAGCCGGCAGCATGGGAGGCAAGAGCCCGAGCTGGGAGGGCGTGTCCTGTGGGAACCAGCCCTTCGCTGATAACGTGAAACCGGTTGTTTTCCTTTTAACATAAGGCTTTCTCTTCTGTCTACAAACGCGAAGAAGCAGAGCCTCCCCGAGACACTGCATCCTGTTTAAGTTAATGGACCCTGACTTTGCCCTGTGTCGAGAGCATTTCCATTTATCTTCACAAGAAGCGTGCTTGGCACAGTTCCACGGACTTTGAAGTCGATATTTTAAATATTTCAGAGTTAGAATTCCTGGTGGAAATGTCTTGAGACGTAGGATAAAGATAAATACACAAGGTAACGTGAATGTTAATTGAAGGATGAGGTCGGGATGCTGAGAAACCCCAATAAACTTTAGGGCAAAGCCTCAGAGTGAAAGCCTCGCCCATGTAGGGGAAGCAGTGCGTAAGCAGGACCCGCCAAAAACCACGGGCACAGAAAATGGTAAACCAATCTTACTTTCTGTAGCCAAAGCTTAACAAATGTGCGCCTTATATTATGAGGAAGGTGAAAAAAGCATCAATCACCCAAAACATGCTTATTTTCCCTTTCTAAAAATACACCTGTGTAGGTCTAGACTTTTTTTTTTTTAATGTTATACATGATGTTTCATAAACAGATTTCTATCGGTCATTAACTCCAATGGTGGAGAGCAAAGGAAACACATTTTAAAGTATCCATTGCATTAGTGCTGTTTGAGAAAATTAAAAATCTTAAAGGTTGGTGATGTCAATGGTGTATTTGTTTCTTTTCTTCTGATAAAGAGAATTTGGTTAAAAGAGACATAACCTCTGGAAGTTTTACTAACCTGAGCATGTTCAAGGTATTTTCCCAACACTGGTTATAAAATAAAATGTGCCAAATGCAACATTAAAAGTGGCCTCATTCATTTGAAGTTAACAGTGAACTGGGGAGAAACAATGTGCTCCCGGGTTATGAGTCTTTGGGGAAATAAAGAACAAAATGTGATTCAAACCAAGAAAGAACACGAAAACCAAGTCGAAGTTTAGGCCAAATGAGTATCATGGTCAGTAGGTTTATCAGAGTACATGAAGGAACGATCAAAACGGGGACGGGGGTCGGGGGAGGTCAGGACTCACAGAAGGGGAGCTCAAGCAAGGAGGGGACAGAGCCTGGCCGGCGGGGCGAGGGGTCACTTCCAGAAGCAGAGGGACACCAAAGGAGGTGCAGTCCAGGACGGCAGGGTCAGGGAACATGCAGGAGATCCCAGGATGGCGCTCGGGGACAACGGGAAGGACGCAGCTGGTGGGACTGAAATGTTAGGAGTTGCTCTGATCAGATGTGTCTGCGGCAAGTTGGGGGGGGGGGCAGACCGGAAGACAATCCTACAGCTAAGGGTTGGGAAGATGGGCACAAATAGGGAAACTGGGAAGGAGACCATGGGCGTGTGGAATTTTGTTTGGCTAGAAAATAAATCTGGGAAGATACAGGCTCAAGTAATTGTGGAGCATCTCAGGAAGGCATTACACAAGTCAGACTCGTCAGTCACTGTAAGAAAAATCTCCTGGGGCGCCCAGCCGGCTCAGTCAGAGGAACATTGCCACTCTTGACCTCGGGGTCGTGAGTTTGAGCCCCACACTGGGGGTAGAGATGACTTAAAAACAAAATCTTTAAAAAAAAAAGCAAAAGAAAAATCTTCCTGAAATTGCTTTGATGTCTCTGCTAGACAGATCAGGCCCCGGGCACTCCTCATCCTCCTTCCTGCCAGGGCTCAGAGGAAGCCGAAGAGGGGGGAAGCGGGGGCCCGGAAGAGCCATCTGGGCCAGGGGCGAGGGGGCACAGCTCAAAGCCGAGGCTCTGGGCGGGACCAAACGGCCCTGGTCCCTCGGAGATGGACAGACCCAAGCTGACACCTGCAGACACAAAGATAACATGTCCTTTTCTTGAGTGGACCATGACGACGATGACAAAGGGTGGGGGACACCAAGGGCATTCCAGGAAAACACACCTTACACTCACTCACAGACTCCGAACACAGCAAGACGTGTGTTCCCTGGCATCCCCCTTCAGGTAGGACCTTCCTCCTATGTGGGATGTCAAGTGGGGGTGCAGGGAAGGGTTCTCTGTGTCCGGCCCAAACCCACCCTCAAGACAACTTCGTTCTTTCTGACATTCGAGACTGTTCTCTGCTTCCGCAGCACTGTCTCGGTGTCACGGCAAAAATAAACAAGACCAGCGTGACTTAACTTTAATTAAAAAAAAAAAAAAAATTGGGCGCCTGGGTGGCTCAGTCGGTTAAGCGACTGCCTTCGGCTCAGGTCATGATCCTGGAGTCCCGAGATCGAGTCCCGCATCAGGCTCCCTGCTCGGCAGGGGGTCTGCTTCTCCCTCTGCCCTCTTCCTTCTCGTGCTCTCTGTCTCTCATTCTCTCTCTCTCAAATAAATAAATAAAATCTTTAAAAAAAAAAAATTACTTTTCAGAGGAAAAGGTAGAGTCCTAAAGAATATAAAATCTACTCTTTAGATCTGTTACAATAAAAATGGAATAATTTGCTTGAACTTGTTTGAGGAGAATTGTGCATGGAGTTGTGCTAATGATAACTGAGATGCTTCTGGCATTTTCTAATTATCTACCATGTTGGAAAGGCCCGAAAATACTGCCCCACCCCCACCCCCAGCTGCACAAATACCTGGAAATGGTTAGAATACAACCTACTCTACTTTTTTGAGGGCATTACATGAGCGGGCTTAGGTAAAACATCTAGCAGAGGCATATGACCAAAAAAGCCATTTAATAAATAGCACTTCTGTCCCGCCAAATACAAACACAAACACTTGGCCAAATAAAGCCTTATGGGATCTGCCTATTCCATATCCAAGAAACACAGCCGAAAGGAAAGTAGACATCTCGTGAAATCTCTGTGATGGGGAGAAACTTAAAAAATCTAATTTCAGAGATGCCTGGGTGGCCCAGTCCGTGAAGCGTCTGCCTTCAGCTCAGATCATGATCTCAGGGTACTGGGATCGAGCCCCATGTCAGGGCTCCCTGCTCAGCAGGGAGTCTGCTTCTCCCTCTGACCCTCCTCCCTCTCAAATGAATAAATAAAATCTTTAAAAAAAAATCTAATTTCATGACCTACCTGGTCACCAAGGCTGAAGGTTATTTCTTAAAACTGGAGTCTCAAGAATCCAATTCCTAATTATTTTATCCCACCGGTGGTAAGGTGAGTTCTCACAACAGCTGTGGTCCACAAGACACAAGACCCAGGTGGGTGAGTCTGCCCGGCTTGACACTGACTTGCAAATACTGTGGATCTGGGAACGCCGCACCACAAAGCCTTTTCACCCTCACTAAAACTGCCGATGTCCACCAGAGAATTCTTGGATGGTCACAGCCCGGGACGGAGCATTTCTGAGCTGCTGTGTCTTTTCAGAGCACCACTCCATCTCCGTGCCCTGGAGCTGGTGGTGTGAACACATGCTCAGGGTGACCACCGCGGGGACGGGCGAAGCTGGAACCAGGACGGTCAATCCACATCCTCCCTCCAGGACGCCTGTGCCCTCTTTCTGCTGAGCCTGGGGGAGGTCACCTGCGTCCCTGCCCAGAAAGGCCCACCCTCCAAGAGGAAAGCGAAGCTGAGGGAGGGGGCCGGTGAGCCGTTCAAGTCCGTGTCCTCGGGGGCGGCCTGGGTGGGGCTGGGATTATCCCCCCAGAAGCTGGGCTAAAACCAGTCCTTTGTAAGCTCCTCAGTGCACGGTCATGACCATGGGAAGGTGTGGGGCTGGCCGTCTGCACAGCAGGCTAGAAGGAAGAGCGAGGTCTGACTGCTGGCCCTGCCCTGCACCAGTGACCGCTCTGTGGCCCCACTTGCCGGGCCGCACAGGGGGTGTAAGGCCCCCTTCCAGGCCTGAGGCGAGAATTAAAGGCAGTAATGAGCGAAACCCCACGGAGGACGGTCCTCCCCGCCCCCCAGGCTGTTTTCCAGTTTCCATGGCCAGACGAGGTGCGAGCAGGATCTAATGCAGCCCCTGCTCTGCCTCCGGAGGGCCGGCCTGCTCCCCAGCTCAGGCTGAGCACTGCCCGACTCTTCCTGGGGATGCCCTCCGGGATGTTTTGCATACACCCAAAATGCAAGTCTGTTAGGTAAGCACTCTCCTCCGGCGGACCCCGCGAAGAAGCCCTTTGTCCCTCCTCGATGGCATCTTCGCTTCCTCTCTCTGGGGTCGAATCCCCTCTTTGGGCCTATCTTGTGTCCTTCCTCCTCACGTCCCTACTCTTCCTTCTGCTTCCAGAACCTTCCATCCCCCCCCCCCCCCGCCGCATCCTTCTTAAGAGCACGGAAAGTCCACAGCATCAATTATGGAAATACGGCAAACCACAGGACAGGGATGGAAAGGCCCTCAGAGATCATACAGATGGATCACTTTATAGATAAGAGAACTCGAGCTTTAAGAGGTTACTAACTTAACTCAGAATTGTAATTACTAAGACAGCTGCTACCTTATGGCCCCAGAATATGGGCTCAACTGCGGGAAGAAAGGATTTCTATGAATTACAACCAAGCCAGCCTTGGAAGGGGGCAGGCCTGTCTGAATCTCGCCTTGTGACTGGTGAGTCGGCTGCGTGTTTGCCAACCTGCTCGGGATTTTCCTTCTCTCGTGTGTAACATGGGCTCCTGCCCAATGAGGCTGGTATGGAGCTGCTCCGTATTGCGAGTTACCACCCCTTTTAATGCAGACGTAAAGCAAGCTGGTCCTCCGCCCTGGCCTGAGCATTTCAGGTGTAGTAAATAGTGCTTTCAAAGTGAAGATTCGGGGCGCCTGGGTGGCTCAGTTGGTTGAGCGTCTGCCTTCGGCTCAGGTCATGATCTCAGGGTCCTGGGGTCAAGCCCCGCGTCGGGCTCCCTGCTTGGCAGGGAGTCTGCTTCTCCCTCTCTCTGCCCCTCCTGCCGTTCATGCTCCCTCTCTCTCTCCAATAAATAAAATCTTGGGGCGCCGGGGTGGCTCAGTTGGTTAAGCGACTGCCTTCGGCTCAGGTCATGATCCTGGAGTCCCGTGATAGAGTCCCGCATCGGGCTCCCTGCTCGGCGGGGAGTCTGCTTCTCCCTCTGACCCTCCTCCCTCTCATGCTCTCTGTCTCTCATTCTCTCTCTCGCAAATAAATAAAATCTTAAAAAAAAAAAAAATTATAAAATAAAAAAATAAAAAATAAAAAAATAATAAATAAATAAATAAAATCTTAAAAAAAAAAAAAAGTGAAGATTCTGTTTAATGGGAACAGTGTCCATGGAGGATCATGGAGAGTTCTGGAGGTAGATCGTGGGGATGGTTGCTCGACACTGTGCATGTGCTCAGTGTCCTAGAAGGGCACACTTAAACATGGTTAAAATGGTAAATTTAATTCAGGTATATTTTATCACAATAAAAAGGAAAGAAAAAAGTGAACATTCTTCTTAAATCTGACTTGTACTAATTATTCCCTGTTTGTTTGTTTATTTATGTTAAGTAGGCTCCACACTTAGCTGGAGCCCAACACGGGACTTGAACTCACGGAGGTTGAGACCTGAGCTGAGATCAAGAGTCAGACGCCTAACTGAACGAGCCACCCAGGTGCCACCCAGGTGCCCCAAATTATTACGTTTGGAGAAAATCTCTAAGTGAGATTTTTACTATAGGAGTAGAAACAATAAGTAGTAATATTAAATGATAGTAAAGAGTAAAATGTGGTGTTTTTTAATTGTAAAATCTCCAAAACCCAAAGGCATTGGAATTTACCAGTAACAGGGAGAAACAAGATCATGCAGGTACACATGTCCCTCATACTGCGTTCTTGGACACATCGAGCAGACTGTCCTACCCACGCTCTTTCTCAGACGGGAGGTGTAAGCCTGGGGGGGGGGGTCCAGGGATGATAACAAAGCTGGGGTCTATGTGACAACTCTACTTGAGTCAAGCATAATTTTGACCTCCTTGTACCAAAGACTTTGTTATCCTTCCCCTTAGCTCTCCACCTTGTCCGGATTTTTGTTTTTGGTTTTTTTTAAAGCAAAAACAAAGGAAAACCACTCCTCAGTATGGCCCTGCGATTCCGTTGTCCTCCTTCTCTTCTGGGGATAAAAGCAGACCCTCGGGATCACCCCAGAAGGAAGCCAGAACAGCACGTGGAACGGCGGGGACAGATGTCTTTCGCGGCACCCGTGACCTGAATAAAACCATCACAGAGTTCCCAGTTCTCGATCTGAACACTCCAGGGCAGTCGCTAACGAGGTCATTCTACCTCACGGCCCTCTGGCCCCAGCCGGTCAAGGACAGGGGGCCGGGGGACGCCAGCCCCGCAGCCCTGGAGCCTGGGAGCATCGCGGCCGCGCAGCTCCGGGGCCCCCCCCAGGCGCGGCCCCACCTTCTCCCCACGTCGGGCTACAGTGAGGCCTGGACGTAACTCCCACATGCTATGTCAGTTAAAATACTGTGTTGTGGGGCGCCTGGGTGGCTCAGATGGTTAAGCATCTGCCTTCGGCTCAGGTCATGATCTCAGGGTCCTGGGATCAAGTCCCGCATCGGGCTCCCTGCTCCTTGGGAGCCTGCTTCTCCCTCTGCCTCTGCCTCTCTCTCTGTCTCTCATGAATAAATAAATAAAATCTTAAAAAAAAAAAAAAAAATACTGTGTTGTGTATCAACACAACGAAGCAAAGCTATGTCCTTATCTGTCGTCCGCAGGAAGCCTGTATTTGGCCGCCGAGAACACCGCGGGCCGGGACACGAGTAACTGAGAAGCGCCCCGCGAGCCACGTGCCATCCCGTCCGCTTCTCGGGCCGGACGTGTCCCCACAGCCTCCCCGCCCGGGTCCGGCGTCTCCCGCGGGCCCAGAGACGCCCAGCAAACACAGCCCGCTCTGCTTCTCGCACACACGCCAGCCGTGAGGGAGCGAGCTTGGCCCCTCGGGCCCGCGTTTCAGCCCAAGCTCCCGACCGGCGCGTCTCTCACTTTCCCTGCTGTGGCCCTGGCTTTTCCTCGGCAGGCTGTGCAATACTGCGAGTCTCCGGTTTGGTCATTTCGGAAACTGGGGGGTTTCATACAAGGTGCGTGCCCATGAGGTTTCAAACAGGGACAGCCGCAGACCGGGTCTCTGCTCTGCAAGAAATCGTTTTGTCACTGCAAACACTTCAGACCACGACACCCCCCAGACGCACATATCTGCCTCCCCCTCTGCCCAATAGGAACCTGGGGAGGGCAGAGCAGGCCAGGCCACCAGCAGGGGAGTCCCTGCATTCTGTGGGACAGGGACCCCAGGACCCACCGGCAGAGGCTGGGATTAAGAGGCCAAAAGAGAGGAAAGGTAACGAAGAGGAGCACCTGGGGGTGCCGCTAACTCAGGGATCTGGGATCTGCTGCTGGTTGATCTCCTGTCTTTGTTCATAAGTGGATTCCGCCCCCCCCGCCCCGGGAGGCTTTCCTCCTCCGGGGTGCTCACCTGGACCTTTCCCCACCCCAGCCGTTCCCACCATTGCAGAGGGCACCCGGTTCCAGGTCAGCTGGCCTGCTGATCCCTCCTCCCCCTCCTCCTAAGCCTGATGCACCTCAGACGTCCCGGTCTCCTGAATTCAATCCAGGACGCCAAGGGGCATTGGGACACACTGAACTTTCAAATCCCTTCCTTCAGGCCTAGAATGCTCCCAACTAATTATTCCTAATTCATCTGACTCCCTATTGACAATTTACCATGGTTTGGGAGTTTGCACCAAAGCAAGACAATTCAGAAAAGGAGGATTTTTATTACAAGTTTTCAAAGTTAGTCAAGAATTGTGTTTTTCATCAAAACCTGGAAGAAATCGGGGTGCCTCGGCTCAGTTAAGTGTCTGCCTTGGGCTCAGGTCATCATCTCAGGGTCACGGGATCGAGCCCCATGTCAGGCTCCCTGCTCAGTGGCGAGTCTGCTTCTCTCTCTCTCTCTCTCCTCCACTCCCCCTGCTTATGCGCTCGCTCTCTCTCTCAAATAAAATCTTGTAAAAAAAAATAAAGTATTGGGCGCCTGGGTGGCTCAGTCGTTAAGCATCTGCCTTCAACTCAGGTCATGATCCCAGGGTGCTGGGATCGAGCCCCGCATCAGGCTCCCTGCTCCGCGGGAAGTCTGCTTCTCCCTCTCCCACTCCCCCTGCTTGTGTTCCCTCTCTCGCTGTGTCTCTCTCTGTCAAATAAATAAATAAAATCCTTAAAAAAATAATAATAATAAAATAAAGTATTAACAAATGTTTTCATTACCATAGCTCTATCTGTATTTTTATCTTGAAAAGAAGCCTATGTTCACTTTCTTCTACAACGTATTAGAATTCTTCAGATTTAAAAGAAAATGTGAAACGATGTGGCCAAAATGTTTATAAAAACATTAACCATTCATTACAATTTAATACTTGCTACTTCTTCCGCATAAAGCAACATTTACAAGCAAGGTTATAGGTTTCTGTGAGTATCTGAGTCAAGTATCCCACACTAAATCCCTCAGCTGAGGTTTTTTTTTTTTTTTTTGCCCTCCGGGTGTCATACCCACATGCTGACCGGTTTCTCTCAGTAGGCTTCTCAGGAATCAGAGAGAGAGAGAGAAGGGAGTAACATACGCCCCTCCAGGGAGCAAGAATGAACAAGGAGGATTTGGGTTTTGCCCTCATGGGGCGCTTATACGCTCACAGTCTGCTTGTACAGGCTGCTTTTATTCTAACATAAGAATGCCTGATTTTAAAGATCTGGCAGAGACAGATCTGGGCCTAACACACTCCCCTCACTCCACAGATCTGAAGTCCAAAGACAAGTAAATCCCCTCTGGGCCAATGTCCCGACGTGTTCAATGCCTCCAGGCATTTTTACAGGGCGTCAGAGTCAGGATTGGTGACCCGTGGGCTCAGGGCCCATGAACTCACTTTCCGAGGGCATTAGGCCCACACCTGCCCTCTGGCCCCCTCTCGTCCCTGTCACTTGCTCCTCCAGGCTCAGCCCTAGCAGGTCATAAGCCACAGCCATCAGGCCAGACCAGAGGTGCTCACTCCAAGGAAGGCTGGGTCGCACCTACGTGTGGACAACAGCCGGGAACCACTGGGAAGCCAAGCTCCGGAACAGAGGGGCCGGCTCATAGCCATCACAAAGCAGCAAGACACACATGCCACCTACCTCCTCTCTGACCCTAATGACCAGCAAGGTGCCATCATCCATTTCTTTAAACTAAAGTTCCCGGCACTTAGGTGAACTACCCGAGGCTGCCAGGCTGGTAGGTGGCCGATGCCTGCCTCCAAGGCTGAGCCCCTCTGCTCTGAGCCCCCCATCTCCACAGACACGGAGCAGCCCCTCTGTCCCTCGGGGGCCAGGGGAAGTCAGCGACGCAGGAGGCCTGACGACCCACCCCTTCACCGATGCACTAGGGGAGGTCGCCCGGCCTGGCCTCTAACTCCATATTCACGCCTATAAAGGACGGAGCACCATAACAGGTGATCAGAGAAAAACCACAAGTCATGTAAAGAGATCCTACAAATTCTGAAAAAACATCAATCTTAGGACTCAGAGTGAATGAGGGCTAGGATGCATCCTTTCACCCCAATGCAAATGACAACAACAAAAACAGAAGCAATTAACCAAGAGAGGAGAGATAGTCTTAAAATTAAAAGAGAAAAATACAGAAAAAACTTTTTCCGTACAACTCCTGAATCAAGAAGTCAGAACCCCGGGCGCCTGGGTGGCTCAGTTGGTTAAGCGACTGCCTTGGGCTCAGGTCATGATCCTGGAGTCCCGGGATCGAGTCCCGCATCGGGCTCCCTGCTCAGCAGGGAGTCTGCTTCTCCCTCTGACCCTCCCCCCTCTCATGCTCTCTCTCATTCTCTCTCTCTGAAATAAATAAAATCTTTAAAAAAAAAAAAGAAGAAGTCAGAACCCCAATGATAGGCTAGTAAAAAATAATGATGAGACCATGGGCGTTGAAAGGCAACATAATAATAAAATCATCATCATCATCATCATCATGACCGTCAAATACCCAAATCGACAGTACCACTGAACTAGAAGATGAAAACCAGACGACGGTTCACGAATATGCAGATGTCACACCTGCTAATGCACGGAGCAGGAATCCTCGACCTGCTGTGTCTGCCAGAGCCCTTCCTTCCCAGAGAAGGTCCGAGTGAGAAAGGCTGCACACAACCTCCCTTCCGAGGGTCTGGTCATTCTCGGAAACGGCAGAGAACGCTTCCTGTGCAGATGGGGAGCGTGTTTGGGGCGGGTCTGGGTTTGTTAGATTCCGCTCCTTCTTGTGTCCCCTACCAGACAGAAGCTGGTACCCAGGGGGGCACCCACCGCTCTGAGTGAGCCCCCCACGCACGGCAGGAGCTGCGGGGGGCACACCTCCTTTGCACCTTGGTGCCCCCTCCTTCCCGTTCCGTGGCCAATTCTGGTCATTCTCCCAGAACCCAGAGGACAAACACACAGGAACAGGGGTTCTATAACTAAGTTAACAAGGAAACACCGCGCGGTATGGGATTTAAAAGACCAGTGATGGACTTGTCGTAAAAACAGGGAAAGGAAAGGCATGTTTCTCAACTCCCCCGCCCCCAGAAACCCACTCAAAATAAGAAGAAAATTTTAAAATAATAATGAGATGATGAAAATAAAAAAGAAGGCAACCAGAGAGCTTAGCGTAGGGTGTCCGTGACCCCCAGAGGCCCCCAGAGTTTGAGGGCAACGCCCCAGCTGAGGCAGCATGGGGCAGCCAGCCGGTCTCAGCGGGAGGCATTTGGAAACCCCACTCCTGGCTCCATTTTATGTTTCTGGCCATCTTTTTATTTTTCCCTTACTGTAGTATCTGCCTTTGTATTTTGTGGATTATTCATGACAAGACACAAGTCAATCAGTCAAAAATCACTACACAGTACAAAACCTGATTTCCATAGTGATGACCCTGGCTCATCGATGTATTTTCTGCTTAGGACAGAAAAGAAATACATGAAATATTTACAAATATTTCATCACAAATTGTTAGAGAAGTTTGGGTGCTTCCAATAACACACCCACCAGGCTGCTCGGGAGCTCTGAAGCCCAGAGGCAGGCTGGGGCTGCCCATGGTCCCATCTCTGAGCAGCACCATGCACATGCCAACCCACAGCCTGATCCTCAAAACTTCACCTCCACCTCGATATTAGCACTTGGCTTGGGGAAAAGTTCAACGTACCCCAAAGGCCTATCTGGCTGGGAAAACTTGTAACTGCCGGCAAGACCTGCTTCTCAGATACCTGCTGGAGGTGAATGTCTACCCACCTCCTACCTTGAACGCTGACGTGAGTCGATCTCATCCGGACGCCTGTTCTGCTGGCTTCCTCCTCAGCTCAGGATGAGGCCCCAGTTCCCAGAGTCCAGGCGGAAGGGCTGGAGGAGGGAGCACCCCACAAATGCCACATCCCCACATCCCAGTGCCCCTCGGTTTCCTAAAAGCCCCCAGGGTTAACCTACTTCAAGCCCTTGGCTTTTTGAGAAGCCATTTAGAACATAATACACAGAATACTTTCCAACACTTTATTTTAAAAATCATTGAACACGAACCTTGCTCGAAGGAAGGCCTGAGCACCACCACGGGACAGGTGTCCCTGACAGGTGAGTGTCTCACCTGTGGGATGAGGAGGGACCAGTGCTAGTCACCAAAGTAGATGCAACTCCTCTGTGGAGACTCCAGGTGCCTAAGGAACCTCCAAAGATGCTTCCTTTGAACTTCACCTACACAGAACCAGAGCAAATACCTGCTTTACCTCATATCTCTCACTGAAAATTAACAGTGTCTTGCTCATCACTTGGCATCCCCTGGCTCTGTCTGGTCAACGCTGGGCCCCTGACAAGATGTACTTTTGGAATCCTCAATGTGACCCATGGTGAATTCTCGTTGGATTGCGGCAATTCAAAAAGATACAAAGAGGGGCGCCTGGGTGGCTCAGTCGGTTAAGCGTCTGCCTTCGGCTCAGGTCATGATCCCAGGGTCCTGGGATCGAGTCCCACGTCGGGCTCCCTGCTCGGCGGAGAGCCTGCTTCTCCCTCTCCCTCTGCCTGCCACTCTGCCTACTTGTGCTCTCTATCTCTCTGTCAAATAAATACAAAAAATCTTTAAAAAGCAAAAACAAAAAGATACAAAGAGCAGAGGTCCTGACAGCATGATCTAGGCTGTTCCTGCACTAGGGGGGGAAACCAAGTCAGACTGGAGGGCTGCTGACTGACCAAATCGCGGGAGAGCGTCACGCGTGCGGAGCCTCCCCGCCACGTGCAGGACGTGCTCAGGGCCACTCGGGGGGCTGTTCACACAGGCTGCAAAGTGAGTGGTGCTCACGGGTCCTGGGATGAGGCAGCCCTGCTCGGCAGCTCACAGTGAAAAACACTGGCTTATGAAGCTGTCATTTAAAAGATTCCTCTGGCTGCTAGTAGAAATGAGGACCCGAGCCTCATTTGGTTTGGTCCCCAGCCACCCCAGACCCCACTGACAAAGAAGCATTCCGGAAAGGAATCAGCCCGCCCAGCAGACAGGAGGATGGGGCAAAACCGGAGGACGGAAGATCTCGGTGTGTTTCTAGGTGACAGACGGTGAATGGAAATGTGCTGATGGATGACACCGAGTGGAGAAAGCTGTCCAAGATACAGCGCGGGGGCTGCAGGGAGCGTGGAAGCCACACGGATCACAGGCTTCTGGCTCAGAACCGGCACACGACGAGGTAGGAAAGCTACAGAAAGTGTGATGGGGAGTCACACAGAGCCACCCCCTCCCCAACAGAGACGTCAGGGGAACCTGCGTGAGCCGAGACTTCTGGTGAGCACCCTCAAGAACACTCATCCTCATTCAGGTACGGGGGGCCTCTTGCCACCCCAAAACAAAGGCTACCAGGGAGCTCGCCCAGGCTGACCCTTGCTCGGGGAGAGACCCAGCAAGGAACAGATCTGCTCACACCACGTGGAGTACACCCAACCCGATGACCCAATTCTCCGTCCTTCAGTGTGAACAGTAACCACACGATGGTGAGGACAGCTAACATGTACCGAGCACGGGCTACGTCACGTTCTCCAAACTCTGCAGGTACTGGCTCAGCCTACCCGCAACACCCCTCGCAGGTCGCTGCCATTATCCTTAGGAAAGTATGTTACATCCAGAAAAAGGAGAGTCAGCATTCAACCTGAGTCCGAGCCAGAGACCCAGCTCCCAATCACTGAGCTACACCAACATACCAGCAGTACGAAAAACCCAACGTGCACCTTACAGGAACAGACAAGTGAGGGCCCAACAGTTAGAACTTTAAAAAAAAAAAAAAGGATACTAAGAAAGACAGTATCCTGACGGGTCTGGGAACGTACACCCATAAAACAGGAACAGGATGCTCTGGAAAAGGGAAGTCAAGGGTAACAACGAACTCAGGGATGAAGAACGATGCTCACACAGGAAATCTAACTCAGAGGCTACAACGCGAGGTCCAAGAGGCCTCCCGGGACATCCAATGAACTAGACAAAGAGATGGGATACCATGGGAGGCGGGGGGGCCTGCAGGTCGGGGTACCAGAGGCCACACAAGAGGGTCTACGCAAGCAGACCCTGGCCCTCAGTGAAAGCCCGGCTGGTGGGGGGCAGGGTGGAGATGGTGCAGGCTCACTAGAGAGGATGCGGCAGGACTGGCGCTGACGTTTACTTCCTGAGATCACAACCCCGCCAACGAAGACCAAATAAGCCCCAAACACTAAAACAGCAGAAGGAAGTCAGCAGGGGTGGATAACCGAGAAAACGCCCCGTATTTCTCAGCAGGAAGTCAGGAAGCGCTGACCATGGTCCCTCCTGGGTGCTGGCGGGGGGAGGGGGGAACAGCGGGGCGACTGCTGCATTTTGTCCCAATCTCTTCTGTGTGATTTATTACTCTGTGCATGTATTATTCAAGTCACAATGTTCAATTCTGTCATGAAAAGGTTACTCACCTCTCCCGTTGGTTTTTGTAAGTTTTCCCACCGGCACGCTGGCCTGACTTGGCGCCAACGGTGAATCTCACTGCATTTACCGAGGCACATCCTCTAGGAGCACCCCGAATGCTCTCTTTCTTTACGAAAATGAGGAGAGGGCTCCCCCCGCATCGCACCAGGCACAACGGTCAGGAAACGAAACGCAGGCAAGACTTGCACGGATTCGAGAAGTCTCTCCCTCCCCTCACTCTGCCCTTGACAAGTCAGCCACGCCTCCCGCCAGCGCGAGGGACGTGTGCACCGGCCTCGAGTCACCAGCTGCGAATTTACAGTAATTACACTGAAGAATCGAGTCTAAAAATCAAGACTGAATATATTAATAAGGTCAGTGGCAAGGAGACCTTGACGGACAAAGTGCGGGGCTTAAGATTACAAGAAGGCATTTAAAATCTTCAAAGCTGGTTTCAAAGACAACTCCCCCAGAAGCTTGAGACCTGAGCTGGCAAGAGTTCACGTGAAAAACAAACAAACAAACTTGAGGGGAGGGTCTTAAAAGTAATCAAAAGCTTTAATTGAGGCTCGGTGCTGGGGAGCTGTCAGCACGGTGGCAACGGCCAACTCTAGAACACCCTACTCTCCCAGCCTACGCCCCCTTCCCGACCACCCACGTGTCACAGTGCGCACACCACACAACAGTGACCGTACCAGCTGAGTGTCCGGTCGGACCCCTAGAAAGGGAGAAGGTGGGGCCTCCTACCTGAATACCTAAGTGCTCTGAAGAGAAAGGGTCAGCTGACAAAGATTTTATTTTTTTTATACATTCTTTTTGGAAGTTTTTATTTATTTATTTGACAGAGAGACAGCGAGAGAGGGAACACAAGCAGGGGGAGTGGGAGAGGGACAAGCAGGCTTCCCGGTGAGCAGGGAGCCCCATGTGGGGCCCGATCCCAGGACCCCGGGATCATGACCTGAGCCGAAGGCAGACACTTAACCGATTGAGATTTTAAATCCACTGTTTAAGTGCATATCTTGCTCTTATTGTATCAAATGAGTGGAAGATGGAAAAAACGAGTACTAAAATTGACAGGAAGCACAAGCCTCGTGGTTGAAGCAAAGATGACAATATTAGATGTATCAGAGCTTTGGAGGGTGGTTTTTGTTTTTTTTGTTTTTGTATTTTCCTCCATCAAATGCTCACTGGCCTCTCTGACAGAGGGTATGTTCAGTCACAAAGAAAAAAAGAAAGCACTTCAAGAACACATATGAAAAGCCAGAAATAAATGTCATTTTAAAGACTACGTGCACTTTCCTCCATCCTTCTGAGCCACTATCCCGGCATGCACGAACGTCCTGGCAGACACTCTCAAGAGCATCAACAATGCCAAGAAGACAGGCCATGCTCCAAAGTCATCGTCTGGTTCCCAACTGTGATGATGATCCACGGTCACACCGGCGGCTTTGAGATCAGTGATGATCACAGAGCTGGGAACATTGTTGTGACCCTCACGGGCAGGTTAAACACGTGTGGAGAGACCGGCCCCAGATCTGATGTACAACTCAAAGGTCTAGAAGATGGCAGAATAATCTGCTCACGTCCCACCGGTGTGGTTTCATTGAACTGACCACCTAACCTGGCATCATGGCCCGTGAAGAAGCAAGACAAAAACACAAGGGAGGGAAAATCCTGGGAGTCTTTTTCTGGGGATGTGATACATACATGCAAGCAGAATACCTCAACGGACCAAAAAAAAAAAAAAAAAAGATTTTGAAAATTGCAATATAATCAGGGAATTATTTTCTGTTAATGAACTCTCGATGAATATAAAATCTTCCTCATAATATGGAAGTCTACCATTCCACTTGATCTCCCACTTTCAGAAACGCATGCATATGCATCAGCAGGGTGTAGTCACTGGTGAGTCTAGACTGCAGGAGAGGCGGGTCCATTGCATTGCCCTGTGGTCAGGCCACGTGTGAAATGCCCATGGTACCCCCAGGCCTGTCTCAGAAATGTCGCTAAAGCAGACCACGTTCAGAGAGGAGGGCCGGAATGGCGAAGGGTCCAGATGCTCATGCACAGCATGGTCAAAAGAACTGGGGATAGTTAGCCTGTTAAAAAAAAAAAAAAAGGCAACTAGGTAAGAGAAGAATTTAATTTAGCCACCGTTTATTGAGGCTTTCTACATGGCATCAGATCCTGCGGGGAGTTCAGATGTGAGCAAGATACCACCTTTGCCCTGCTAGAGTCTACCTGATAGTGGTTTCCAAGTATCGATGGATGTTACCTGGAACAGCAACCAAGAATTAGGACCAACGAGAGAAAAGGAAAAGAGTTGAGCTTCACAACAGAAAATTGTTCTTCTTAGAAAGATTCAACTGTTGTTATCTAGATATGAACTTAATTATTCATGCAGACAACATCTGAAACAGAATGGTTATCAGTAATCAGGGAATTATCAGCAAGGATAAATCCAGGATTCAGGTGGTTGGTGACCCGGGACCTGGAGGGGGTGGGAACTGAGTGGGAGTGGGTGGTGAGCCAGGACCAGTCTCAGCAATATTGGACCTATTAAAAAGATCTGGAAACTACCGTTGTCCTTATTTTTCTTATTTTGCTGTGGATGAGTAAAAGTGTCTGCTTGCACCGCGGACCTGGACTGGGACTGCGGACCAAGTGGATCCCTCCAGTTCTCATGCCCCTTCCACGGATCATCTGACTACATATTCTATCGGCTTCCCTAGCAAGAGCGAGAGCCTTAAAATCCACTGGTAAACACAACGAGCTTTATAGGGCACAGCAAACTACAGAAATGACCATACCCCCTAATATCTCTGGCTCTAATTCAAGAAGACTCAGCTTCTGTGGGGTGGGAGGATGGGGGAGGGAGGGATATAAAATGGTTTTCCTTACAAACGGCGCCTTACACCAGGATCTATTCTGCCAAGAAACCTGCAGATGCTCCAAACTTCGCTCTTCTACCGCCTGAGTCTTCTTACTGTAGGCTTACGAAGACCCCCTCACTTTCAAGCCTGGTAAGAACCCACAAAGAGGGGGGTTTCCAAGGACTTCTCTTACTTGCTGCCCCGTGGCCGTTGAGACCGAAACATGTCAAGAGCCTCGTCTGGGATTAGGTCAAAAAGCCCTTCCTGAGAACTGCCAAGCACTAGGCTCTTGAGCAGCTGGTTATGATAAACATCCTACATCCTCGGAGCGGGCTGGAGGCCAGTAAGCCACCTGCAATGATCATTCAAGCTCCTGGAGGTTAAGAATGCCTTTCTTTGGTTATCTGTTGAAACTAAAGCACGTTGAGGAGGCTCCATAAACAGGTCAGATGGATTTGTAGGGATTTTTCACTCCCTATCAGGAGGGAAAAGTGGTTCAAGTTTAAATGCTCACAAATAAAACACTGTTCCATGTTATTAAAATAGGTCATCATGGCCCTTTAAAACCAATTTCAGGAATGACAATAAACAGAGGAATGAGAAATAAAACTCAATTACACTAAAAAAAAAAAAAAAAAAGTCAAATATGGAAAGACCATGTTGCTGGACCACAACACACTGCCTTCTTTACAGACTGACAAAAATCACCGGAGAGCAAACTATAAAAGTAACTACTAATGGAAACAAATTAAGAGAGGCAGCCCTGGAAAAAATGTAATAATCAAAAGAAATACACTGAAGCCTCCCACTCAGCTGCTGAACAGCCACATGGGCTAAGGTAAACCATTCCTCTCCCAAGCCTCCTCCTACTAATATACCAAGTTATATTACAGTACCTGTCACAGTACCTGTCCTACCTTTCTCCCAAATCACAGTACCTGTCCTACCTTTCTCCCAAAACTACCCTTAGGGATGGAGAGGGTACATGGGAACGTGCCCTCAGGCACAACACCCTATACAAACACAGTGGGTTGCTACTTCTCAAATCTTTAAAGGCAGAGGCTACAACATCTCCTCCGTTTGCATTTCTTCCCGTTTCCCAGCAGTTTTTTTAAACATTCATTTTGTCAGACTTACATACAAGCACTTTGCAGACATGTGCTCATTTATTATTCATAACAAACGTTACTATATACACGACTAGCATTTCCCCCTTCTACAGAAGAAGAAATTGAGGCCCAGAGGAACCCAGAGGCAGGAGCCAAGCCGGGGCAGTCTGGTAACATGATCCTTGCCCTTGCCCTCTGCACCTCCTACCCGCCAAAAGTTACAGGGGTTCTGTGTACCAGCCCCTCAGCATCTCCATCCTATCAGAATCCACAACGCGAAAGGCAGAGCGGTCAGAACCACCCATCTCACTAGAAAAGAATTGTTTCTTTTCCTCCTTTCAGCTGATTTACAAAGGTTCAGGAGACTTTTTTTTTTTTTTTTTTTTGTCTTCAGAATACTGTTAGACAAAAGTCCAGAATTCCATGGGGGGTGGGGGGAGAGTCTCTATGGGTATTCAAAGTTACCTTTTAAATGCAAATTGGAGGTTGTTGTTGTTTTTTTTTTTACTGTAAAAGATCTAGTAACAATGAAAGATTGTACCAAGCATCTGACCCAGCACCTGAGACACATCAGGCACTTGAATTGTTGAAGGGTTGAAAACTGTAAAAATTTAAATTTCTTATCGTGCTCAGATCCTGTGATTCTAAGAAAAGAAATTCAAAAAATGTTAAGTATAACAATATGAATCTAGACCACTGGTGTCTAAACTTTCCACCATGTAACCTCCCTTCCTAAAAATGAGAGCACGTATTTCTGATAGGTGTATAGATGTAGACTTATATATATATGAGTGTTTTAAAACATTATATAAAATCTTAGGAACATTTAAAATAAAAGACATTGGAAAGCAGTAAGTTATGAACAGAAATATAAGTTCTGACGTTTTCTCTTGGCGCCCAGTGCATAGTCTTGAGCACCTTCCAAGATGTTCAGCTCCCATCACCCTTGGGGCCCACGAATGTAGAGAATATCGTCTGATTTTAGAACCTGAGCCCCAGGGTCAGGCTGCCTGGGTCCAAACCCTGGCTCACCTCTTAAATCTGTGTGACCCTGGGCAAGTCACTCATCTCTGCTGGTCCCTGCCTCACAGATGTGATGATTAGAATTATGTACCGTAGGAAATGTGCTTAGCACAAAGGAGAGTGATGGCTAAACCAAAACTGACACCTAAAGCAAACCTCCTGTTTATGAACAGAGAAAACGGGGTGCAAACACAGTATATGACTCCCCAGGTCACATGTCCGTGCATGTCAACGCCTGACGAGGAGCCACACCTCTTAGCTCCAGACCATTGATATTTCTATGTTTTTACTGCACCCCACTCATTCTAGATAAGTGGGACACACCCCTGGAGTTCAAATCTATCCATCCCTCCATCTATCCATCCATCCACCCATTCATGCATCCCACTCATTCTAGATAAATGGGACACACTCCTAGAGTTCCTATCTATCCATCTACCCATCCATCCACCCATCTATCCATCCATCCATCCATCCACCCACCTACCCACCCATCTATCCATCTATCTATCTTTACAACAATGATGTTGAAATCAATGGCCAAGACTCCAGTGCTTTTCCTTTGAATACTATTTGGTATGAAATCTATTTAACATCTCCCTTAGACCTATTCTCGTACTGCAATCCATATTCCAATGATGGCAGGACACAGTGCAGTGCACCAAGGAAAGCCTGGGTCTGCAGATGGCTCCTCACCATGCCTGGGTGCTCATGCAAGAGACAGAGCAAGAGATTGCCAGGAAATCGAATAGCTGGGATAGGATCTGTGCATGTCCATGGTGCGAATTTTTCTTACAATAAAAGAGACAGGAGGGGCGCCCAGGTGGCTCAGCTGGTTAAGCGACTGCCTTCGGCTCAGGTCATGATCCTGGAGTCCCGGGATCGAGTCCCACATCGGGCTCCCTGCTCAGCAAGGAGCCTGCTTCTCCCTCTGACCCTCCCCCCTCTCATGTGCTTGCTCTCTCTCATTCTCTCTCAAATAAATAAAATCTTTAAAAAAAAAAAGAGAGACAGGAGAGTAACGATAGAGTGGGGGAGGGGATGGATGCCGCAAGTACGGTGTAATACTGATAACTGTTGAAGGAGGATGATGAGGACATGGGGTTCATTTTAATATTTTATTTATCTTGTATATAATAAAGTTAAAAAAAAATAAAACAATATGGCAAAGCAAAAAACAGAGCTGGAGTATCGATCTCAAGGTCCTGAGGAAGCGAAGGTCATCCACAGGCAGCCCAGTTGTTCCAATTCTGCATTCTCTGCATTACCAGCTGCCACAAAATACACAAATTCCCAGAAGAACAACGACCGGGTCTTCCGAAAACACATCAGAAAGCAGTGGCCCGCAGTGTGTGTGTGGGGACAGCGAGGCCATACTGACAGGACTGGACTTGTCCACACTCCTGCCCCATAACGGACAAGAAGGACAGACAGGCTCCGTCCTCTCTGCACTCCTGTCACCCTGCCTGGACCAGTCCCACAGTCAGGCGCCGCTCGGGAAAACAGCTTCATCCCGCAGAAGGAAGGCCGGGCATGCGGTGGGGGGGTGGCGGGCTGTGGGCAGCATCTCAGGTCCCCAGGGCCCGGCGGCCCCTTTCCCTCCCCGGGCCGTCTGTGTAAGCGGTGCTGCGCTGGGCTCTGCGTGAGTCCGGGGAGAATCGGAGCCGGGCCCTGTCCTCGGGGACGCCACAGTCCTGCCCAGGAGCCGGACGCGGGCCGAGCAAGCCGGGAGCTCTTTCCGGCAGGGATGAGAGCGGTGGAGCCCAGAACGCAACCCGGCCGCGCTAGCAAGGCTCTGCAGAGCGGCGGGAGGGACGGCCCGGGAAGGGCGCGGGGAGCCGGGGCGTCTCATCCTCGTAAACACACCTGCGGCAGCCCTTCCTTCTAACCCCCCTGTTGAGAAAAGAGCTGAGGATGCAGGAGACCACTCCCGAGAGACTCGCGCCCAACCGTTCCAAACGTCCCGGGCGTTAGTGCACTGCCTTTGCAGTTCTTTGTAAACGTGGAGACGAGGGGACAAGGCAAAAGCCATGGAAGAAGGGGCCACGGAAGGTGCAGGTGTCCCCCTTTTGGCTCAGAGGGGAAATCTGGGGGGAGGCGGGCAGGAGCCACCACACAAATGACCACGGTGGTCTTCACCACACCCGATCCTGCAAAGGTACTTGAGGTGCCCTCACACTGCCCACGTCCTGCAGCGCTCATCCCCACTCAGGGTCAGGCTTTCCAGAAACTAGTCTCGGCGAAGCCAGGAGGCTGGCAGCACCGAAGGGACCCCAGGGACGGCAGCAGGGCGTAGGAGTGGGCAGCACCTCCCACGGGGAACCACTGCGATGCCTGGGGTGCCACAGCTGCCCCCCTGGGTGCCTCCGAAGAGATCACAGGAGGGCCCAGCTCTCCGGACACAGGAAGTGACCCAGGAGCCAGCAGCCAACACCACCTGACACCATGGTGCCCCCGGGGAGAGAGCCGTCATTCACGGGCGCATGGGATCCTCCCACATGGGGTGCTTGCAGAGGCCTGGTGCACCCGGGGTGCAGACTGAACGGGGCTGGACTGGGGGGTTGGCCGGAGGCAGGGTTCTCCCAGGCAAACGCCCATTCCCCCAAGTTTGCTTTTGGTTTCGTGGCTTTCCTCCTTGGAAGGGACAATTCCCAAATTTATCCAGACCTTGCTCCTGAAATCCAGGCTCACGCCCTGTCTCCTGCTCCGTGTGTCCCCCTAGATGGGCATCGCAAAGGCAACAGAGACAAAGCGAGACTCCTGGCCCAGCCTCCCCACTCGGGAGCCTCTCCAGCCCTCTGCCACCTCAGTGAGGAGGGACTTCCTGCGGCTCAAGACAAAACCCCAGGACTCATCCTAGATCCTCCCTTTCCCCACTCGACTTGGCAAATACTGGTGACCTACCTCTAAACGAACACCCCAGATCTGAGCACCTCTCACCACCCCTGCAGCCACGTGTCTGACCCACACCACCATTGTCTCTAACCTACAACCCTTCAGGTGAATCCTAACTGGCCTACTTCTTCCCTCCCTGGGACCCCGGCCTTCCATTTGTCATCCACACAATCATCAGGAACCACCGAAGCCTATCAAATCCGGTCACTTCTGTCCCCAAGGCTCCCATTACAAGCTGCACAAGCCCAGTGCAATGGTCTATGAGGCCAGATAGGAGCCCCAACCCCACCCGGTGACTCCGTCCGGGTTCCCATTGCCCCCACCATGCACCTCACTGGCCCTGCTCCAGCCACACCAGCTTCCGGGATGTTCTGTGAACCTCAGGGCCTTTGTCCCCTGGCCCTTCCTGCACCGAGCCACAGGGCTAACCCCTCACTGCTCTGGGCCGGATGTTCCCTGGATGAAGCCCCTTCTCACCTTTTAAAACCGCACTGCGCACGCCCACTCCCTCGGTATTCCCACCACCCGACTCTCTTCCACGTTCTTCTCCTTTCTCCATAACATTTATCATATTCTAATCAAATACAGTTTACATAACTATTAGGATGACTGTTTTTCCTGGGTATCTGCCCCCTGTGAGTGAAAGCTTCCAACAGTAGGGATTTCGTGTTTGTTTTGTTCCGGAAGAATGTCTGCCCATGGCAGGCCCTTAATACATTTGTTAAATAAACAGATCCAACAGGATATGAGATTGAGTCAGAAAAGGATATTTCATAATTCAAAGGCCGGGCAGTGGACCGTTGCCGGAGATGACAAGGTACGAGGTGTGGCCGCGGACGGGGGCCGTGGAGGTGCGCAGGTGGAGGGGAACGAGGGCGAGGGACGGGTTGGGCAGCCAGGAAGCAGGGGTAAGGAGCAGGCTCTCCACGTCCGTGAATATTTCGGCTGCAGGGGAAGTTGGCACGGGCGGGATGGCAAAGGAAACTGGGATCCAGGTGGGCAAGATGAGTCTGCTGCAAGGTGTGGCTGGCCAGACGTGTGGACAGACAGGAAGGCCCCAGAGGGGGGCTGCAGCTCAGGCCCGGAAACAAGGAAGGATGATGGTGGTCAGAACGATGGTGGGGCGTGTTTCCAGCACGCGGACTCTGAGCTGTGGCAGGGCTGGAGCCCCAGGCCTGCGAGCTCCCGCTGAGCTTTGGGGACAGAGGCAGACCCGAAATCCTCCCCAGTGAGGGCAGAGCCCGGCCATCTTCATCCCTCCCTTATGACCATGTTCTTTCTGGGGTTTTCTTGAAGCTTTAGTAGGAAAAACCAATTTTTTCCAATTACATATATGAGAGCATGCTCATTTAAAAAATTATTTCCTCCAGCCTGGTTATATAACATAAAACACGCAAAGAAGTGTTTAATATGTGAATGGTCCTTTCTTTTCATATATATGAAAACTAAAGTGATCTGAACACAAGTTTACAAGGATGCAACCAAACACAGGGAATCTGAAATATCCTTGAGTTATTCATGACAACAGGGAGAAATCAAAATATTTAAGTTAAACCAGCATATAAAACCCTTGTGCTGGTATTCTAGACCTTTGCGGCAACATAATTATCACCGTTCATGGTTTGGTTCTGTCCATGACAATCACTAAAAATAGTTTCGGGGAAGTTGGAATTCTCATTTGATTACTAGCCATAATAACAGAGGGGTTAACCAGCAGTTATAATTAAAGTCTAGAAACTCTCACTCTGTGGATACATCCTGAATATGGGCTTGCTTCACTTTCTTCCCCCAACCTAACTGCCCAGATTTCATTTGAACCCCTCAAAAATGTAAACTAAAGGAATAAGCTAATAATCAGTACCAGGATTCTTTTGTGCTCCCTTTTTATTTGAAAATCAAAGCTGTGCTCTGTTAACAAGTAATCCTGAGGTAGGGCTCTGCTCAGTGATTCAGCAAATCATTGACAGGCATCCGTTAACTAGCAGTCTGAATCCGAGTGACCTAGACTTTCTGGAAACAGAGGTTTCCAGTTTCACCATGGTGCCACGGTCCTCGAGCGCTCTGAAATAAATCAATAGTGTGGAAGTTATCAATGAGCTCCATTACACAAAGCCTTGAAAACTCAACAGGAATCTGAGGTACAAGGCATCATGGGAGCATTCATATTTTAAAAGGAAGTGTGTGATTCAGGTCCCTTGCCCGACTTTAAGGGAAGGATAACTATCTACTGAAGGTCGTCCCAGTAGTTAAGAGCAACCAGCATGTCCTGAGTGGTGGACAGGGACTGGGTTTTACCTTCTCGTCCCCCTCATCCCTGACGCTATGTCCCAAGAAGTCTCCTGCCAGACCACACGGCCCACACCCAAGAGCAAGGCCCGCAAAGGGCATGGTGGGGCGAGCGAGAGGGACAGGTTGCAAAGTAATTGCAAGGTGTTGGATTACAGGTAAAGTTTCCTCTCCCTTTAAGTTCTCCTCTGGGCATATAAACACCTTGGTAGATGAAGTGCCATCCAATCTGAAACACTAACGCATACTACTCCCCAAAGCACAAAGGTGATACACCGAGCCCAGAGGAATAAATTCAAACAGCCTCTGCCCCTTAGCGGCATATACAGTCATCCCCCCACTTATCCGCGGTTTCCAGTTCCTGGAGCTCAACCACAGTCCGGACGCAGGTGATCCTCCTTCCGACGCCTCATCAGAAGATCACTAGCCGCCTGACGCCACGTCCCCGCACCCACGTCCCCCTCCTCACATCATCTTATCATGTGGGCACCGTATCATTTCATGTCCCCATAAGGAGGGTGAGTGCCGCATAGTAAGGTAGCTGGAGAGGGAGAACACATTCACACAACTTTCATCATAGCATATTGTTCCATTGTATACTGTTACAATTGTTCTATTTTATTATTAGTTATTGTTGCTCGTCTCTTGCTGTGCCTAGTTTACACATTCAACTTGATCACAGGTACGTGGGCCCAAGACAAAGCCCAGCATACACAGGTTTGGTACGATCCGTCTCAGAACAAATCTCCCACGGATGGGGGGGACGCCTGCAGAACTCAGTCATCGCTGCTGTTCTCTGCACCCACAGCCACCGAGCCAGGCCTGCCCTGAGCGCTGTTCACGTCCACGCAGGGTGGGGAAGGAAGTGAGCTCTCTAACAGTCCTCCTGATCTAAGTGCCTGGCCTTCAGCATGGTCTGAACATGCGGTTATG
The DNA here is from genome assembly GCF_011800145.1 of Mirounga leonina. NCBI lineage: Eukaryota > Metazoa > Chordata > Mammalia > Carnivora > Phocidae > Mirounga > Mirounga leonina. The sequence continues at coordinate 27,159,030 of NW_023270464.1, forward strand.
ATAGCTCTAATAATGTTATTAATGATCGTGAACAGGAACAGCCCATTTGTGGTGCTCTTTCCGTGTGGGAGGCACTGGGCTAGAGCACCTCACACAGGAGGTCACTCCCATTTTATCATTACTGACACGGTGAGTGACCAGTCCGGTCATGATGATACCTGAGGTCCACACAGGTTAGGAGACCTGCCCGAGGCCAAGCAGCTAATCTAAACTCGGGTCTGCCTGCCTCCAAAATCCCTGCCCTTCACACAGAAGCATCAGAGAAAGCTCAGACTCACAGGAACATTCCTCGCCAGGTCCCCCTTGAGGCAACCTTGCTGGGTTGCTCTGACGTAAGAGCCAGGAATCTGCACGGCTGTAAATCAGCTAAATGAAGAAATAAATCACCAAGTCGTCTCGAGCTGGAGACCTCTGACTGGAGCGGCATGGAGGGCCACCCCTGCGCACCTGCGCCCGTGTCCCCCGCCGCCTTCACCCAGCCCACCCACTCCCCTGGGCCCCAGGGGCCGCGCACGGCCAAGTCCACAACCCCGGCTACTGGCCACCAGCTGCCCGCCGTCCCAGGGGGCGGCCATCGGCTGCAGGGCAGGAGAGGAGAGGAACGAGGGAGGGGAGGCCTATTTCCCTACAGCCAGTGGCCTCCAGGCCAGCCACGGGAGCCCACATGGGTGGTCACAGAAAGACAACGGTGTCACTGCGCTACTCACAAGCTTTAAGGAACCAGCTGTGGGCTACTCTTCAAGGTCCATGCTCTTTTGTCAGAGTGAGCCTCGTAGAGGCCGGGAGCTCCGTGGAGGCTGGGCCTCGCCAGCCCTGCAGCCAGGAGGGGCGGGAGCCTGGCGGGCAGAGCCCCTGCAGGTGCTGGGGGAGTGGACGCCCCGGGGCCCGGCCCCTCTGCCGGGATGTGCCTGGTTCAAGGGGACATGAGGGACTGGAAGATGTGCCGGAATCAGAACGAATTTCCCTCGCTCCAAAGGTTCTGGGCTTATCTAACTTCTGCAAATTCAATCTCTTAGGCGAATCAGGAAGCCTATTATTTAAAGCAAGCCTGGGAGGAAAAAAAAAAGAAGTCATTCGAACAGCCAGCTAATGATCTCCTAAGGGTCTCTTGCTGAGATTTTGGATCCCTGCGCGAAAGGCCTCTTCAAGTGCAGATTCATAGTCTCACCACGAGCTAAAGCAAAATACCCCGGGGAAGGCGGGTGTGCTGCCCGTGCTAACGCGGGGCCCGGGGTCTCCTGTGGGATCCAGGCCCCGGACACGGAGAGGAGAGGAGCCAAAGCCGCGGGGGAGGGGAGGGCGCCCCCTCGGGGCTGCGCTCTCAGTCCCCTCGGGTGACATCCTTGAGGTGACTTCTCCAGAACGAACAAAGGGAGGAAAGGCCCCTTCCGCCAGCCGGGCACCAAGACACCAAGCCGACGACGGGCGCGAAGCCCGACCCTCCAAGGGCCCCTGAATAAATACAGATGCGTTCAGAAGGCGTGGCTGCCCCTTCCCACAGAAACACGCACGAGCCCGTCGGGTCTTCTGCAAGTGGGTCACCCTCGGAACAGAACCGTGGAGAAGGAGTGATGAATCACGCACACAAAAGCTGGGGATCTGCTGGGGCTGGAGAGAAGCGCTGCCCGCACGGCGAGGCCACCGCCACGGCCCGGCACGCGTGCTCCGAGGGCCCGGAGGAGACGCCGAAGCAAAGGGCGCCCTGCCGACCCCCAAAACGCACTTCACCCACTTCGGCTTCAACAAGTCTATTCCGAGGAGCTGCACTCTCCCGAGTGGGACAGTCCCACACTGGCTGCCTTAAATTGCAAGCCAATACCCTGTTCCCTTTCTAGAAACACCACCCTGCCTGTGCCTCATGTCAACCACTCTTCACGACACGTTCTGTTTTCCTCATTCCCCGTCGGTCAAACCCAGGCAGAAGTCCTAAGCGTCCCTCCCTTAATGGCACCGTCGTATTCTCCCCGGGAAAACTGAGAGCAAAGAAGTCAGGTCTTTAACTTCACCTTCGCTGGGAAAGGAGCTGCTTTGCTCCTCCCGGGAGAAACCCATCCTGAGAGTCAGAACCATAAACACCATTCACAACCAGCACACGGATCCCACCACCCGAGGGCACCCACTACAGCCTTCCTGGGGCTTCCGAATCGTCTAGTTACGGATCCTGTGAATCACAGACACAGAAGTTATAAAACAGCAACACAGGGTTACGTTTTCAGAATGCTTCTGAAAGCTCTCTCTCCTTTCCACCACCACCGTGGTGTGTGCGGCGGGCTGACCCTCGCCACGTCTTCTCACGATCTTCCAGGATCAAGAGATTCCTGGCCAAGAGACAAAAGCAGGATCGGCCCACTCCCCGGTGGATGCGGGTGAAAAACGGTACTAAAATCAGGTACAACTCTGAGGAGGCGATGGACACATATTCGCACACTTACTAAAGCCACATGAGGGTCCCATGTTCCTATCCTATCACTCTGCAAACATTCCTACTCCTCTCCCTAAACAATCCCTAAGCCATGGACATGTTTTACTGGGGAAATGGTTGTTCTCTGTTACTGTGCCCCCACACCAGTAGGTTGGTTCAGTAATAAATGTGTGAGACCTTCAGCTGGGGAAAAAAAAAAAAAACAACCTCCAAAATCAAGTCCATCCTTTCACAAAAAAGAAACAGAAGCAAGCAAGCAAGAGTTTGGGATTAGTGATACTCAGAGGGAACCTCCGCACCTCCCCCAGTGTCTGGTATGAGCGGGTGCACACCTGGTTAATGGTTAATGGCTTGCTGGTAAAGTAAATACACGAGTGAATCAAATATTGTCTTCGGTAATTTGCCTTTGGCACCGAGGCACCGAAAGTCAGTTCTCTTTCCCTCTGCATTTGCTTTCTCCAACTGGGTCAGTGTTTCTGTCATCAAACACCTCGCCCTTCCACAATCTCTGCATCAAACGGAAGGTTCGAACAACTTCTGTGGATGGCACTGGTAAACACTGAAGATAAACTGAATCACAAATGCCTTCTCTCCTGTTTCTCTAGATTAAAATGTTTCAGCCAAAATACCCTCCACCCGTCTTCCACCTCATGCTCTGGGTTATTTGCTTGTTTGGGTTTCTACTTGCAAATCCGCTTGATTCACACCTTCTCGAATCCGGGGGTCCACTTCTGTAGCTGCTTGTGTCCAGAGGACCCCTGAGGACTCGGACACCTGAGGACGTGTGCTGAGGGGCTTAATCTGCCTACTCCCACCTTAACCCACACGGAGTAATCACTGCCCCAGCTCAGGTTCCAACACTACCTTCCAAGAAGGCTGCGCTGATTTTCAGCGTCCTTTCTACACATTTATTTATTTATTTGAGAGAGAGAGAGAGTGAGAGCGAACACAAGCAAGGGGAGTGGGAGAAGCAGGCTTCCCGCCGAGCAGGGAGCCCGACGCGGGGCTCGATCCCAGGACCCTGGGATCACGACCTGAGCCGAAGGCAGACGCTTCACTGACTGAGCCACCCAGGCACCCTCTACAAATATTTCTAAGGGATTCCAACGCATTCCCTCAATGGCTTGTATTCACAACATACTTAACAAAGTATGTAACACGAATGGAAAGCACGTGCTAACCTTCAAGCTTTCAGTCGGGCTTAGGTTCTCAATCGTAGAGAACCTCTCCTCATTGTTTCCATACCAACTGCAGGAGGACTAGATATTCACGTCCGCTCCCCCAAAATGCACATGTTGAAACCTAACCCCCAGAGTGATGGTACCAGGAGGTGGGGCCTCTGGGAAGTGGTTAGGTCCTGAGGGTTAGGGTTTGGAGCCTGTCTGGGGTGGGGGGGTTAGTGCCCTCATTAAAGCTGCCCTGCCCAAGAACGCTCCCCCGTCCCTTCTGCCGAGTGCAAATGCAGTGAGAAGTCAGCAGTCTGCAACCGGGAAGAGGGTCCTCTCTCTGGACCCCAACAACGCTGGTGCCCTGATCTCAGATGTCCAGCCTCCAGAACCGGGAGGAATACATGTCTGTTGTCTATGGACCACCCGGTCTGTGGTTATCTCCTTATAGCAGCCCAAATGGACTAGGACACCAACTCACTTCTTCCACATTAGGTCCACACTCTTCCTGAATCCTTCAAAGCTACTTCTATTCCACACCTTTTCTAACAATTTCTCAAATGCTTAAAATAATCATCTACTGGCCAAAGAGTAATGAACACCCTTCTTGCCTTCACGTTTACTCGAACCCTAACAAACCTTTGTTTTGGACTACTTGCTCACGTCACCATTCCTTGCTGATGTCCCCCACGCACGTGGGTAGTACCCATACTGGGTAGTATCTATGTGGGAAGTCCTCCCTCAAGGACCGGGCAGCACGTTACAGCATGCGCAGGGGCTAACGCAGACAGGGGCTGGACACAGATGAAGAGGAATATAAAGGAAGGGTTATTGTTACTCTTCTGTTTGAAACAGACACTTCACTGTCCCCAGAACAAACACATAATGGATCAGACCTCAGGTCAATACATCGTAAACCACCCCCCCTTTTTGGTCTATGGTTGTGTCCAAGGATATTAAAGCTTTGGAGGTAAAATAAGACCCAACTCTTGTTTGTAAGAGTCCAACTTAGGAAAAACTAAATTTATCTCATTATTGACTTATGCGGCATCCATATGTGCTATTCATTAAACAAATATTTAACGTGTACCTATTATTTAGGGCATTGTTGGACATAGAGAAGACACAGAGTCCCTCCCTCAAGGGGCTTCCAATTTAGTGGGAAAGACCATTAAATAACAAGACATAGTAAAAAAAGCATAAGTGCAGGTCAAGGGGCTGAGTACCAGGTGTCCAGGAACACAAAGGGTCTCCGAATCCAATCAGGACCCAGTCAGGATCGAGTGTTTCCGACACAGGAGAAGGGCACACGCAAGAGGCTACAGGTGAGTGTGAGGAGGGAGGCAAGCACGGGGCCAGGTACTCCGGGGGAATGCAGCCTGAGTACAGAGACAGAGACCACGCAGGACAAGGCAGGCTCTCCCATCAGGATCGTGAGCAGTGTGGACCAGGAGGTCAGAAGAAAGATCCCCAAAGAAGGAGGTGGAAAAGGGGGTCTGGCCCAGCCACAGAATGGGTACCTGTGGTGGAAGGCACTCCTGCCTTGGCGAGGACCTGAACAGAGCTGTAAACGGGCACAGAACAGGGCACCTTCCAGGCAAGGTGAAGGCAGGAGAACCGGAGAGAGCAAGAGAGTCGGCTGAAGGAAGGCAGTGAGGAGACGGACCGGCTTCAGGGTCGGGTAACTCCCATGTTATTAGAGTAACTGAAACACATAAATGCACCTCTTGAGAAATCTGATAAACGGGAGCAGCTGGTGTAGTGGGACGAGTGTGAAACCAGCGGTCAGGAGACCTACTGTGGACACACCGTGAGACGGCCTTCCCGGGGCCTCGGTCAGACGCGGTGCATGCACAAGAGCAGGGTCCAGAAGTCAGGAAATACATTCTGTGCCTAGCAACCCACATTCTTCTGCTTTTCTAAAATATGAAATAGAATATATTATGCCATGCACGTTGCCCATAGAAAAAAGAGGGGTTTGTGAAACATCTGCTTCAGATACAGACGTGTACAGACAGATCTGATGTATACGTGTGTGCCTGATCGAGGCGTGACCTATATGTGTTACTGTGGGGTCACCTTCCAAATAGTTGAAAAGCACACAGCAAGACGATCTGGAAGTTTCTTCAAATTCTAAGACTCTCACCGCAGCCTTTAAATTCTACCCCACTTTACAGATGTGTGAATCAATCTAGATACGAATTCTGCTGTAAAATTAAATAAATGGTAGGCAAAATTTAGCTCTATCATCAGATGTTCCAAAATCGAATCGAATTGTTTACCCGAAAACAATGCCCTTAAACTAAATATGACAAAAGTCTCCAGGAAATAACTACCCCTAGCCTATTTTGTAACACCTAGCCACACCTGTATATTCAGGGCAAAAGGCTGGCCTCATATCTGACAGGCTTTTGTTCTAACGTAGTTACACACACATAGAACGATGGTCTACAGAAATTCTCACATCTGGATACTCAACGTAGGGTTTTAATGGTTCGTTTTTAAGAGATTCAATGCCAACCCTTATTCTTAATGCCTTTATCAACAGTACACTGTCGCAATGTATTGATTGTGTAGGACACAGAGTTTTGAAACCCTTTACTGGAACCGGTGGCTTTCGACTACGTGTGGATCCCGACTCAGTGGATCTACTTGGATACGTTCTCATGTGCCCAAACCACTTTCGAAAAACCATCATCCCAGTGAAGTCCTTCAGGACTCCCAGAGAACACAAATAACAATGTATACGAAATCCTAAATACCTTCCTGCCGGCATTTTCCCCAAAACGCAAAGGGTAATTTAGGAGCACAGGCATGAACAGGAGACATCATTCGTGTTGGCAATCTGCATAAGCCACGCAAACGTATTTTAGAAAAACACGCAAGTGCCGGTTGCCAGAATCGTGCCAACGACCGGGGACTCTTTCAATGGGAAAAATCAGATAGCATTATAGACATGATCTCAGGTATTTTCACCACCATTGCTCTAGGGTAGGTGGGGAAAAGTCACAAATACCAAAACCAGAGCACAAACAGGTGATGTGACTTGCGCACTTGCCGGAGGTGTGCCTAAGATGAGACTAAAACTCGGGTTTTCTGACCCAGGAACCAGGCCGGCCATCTGGGCCTTGCCCATCAAAGGCTCTCCCACCATAAATGCTTTCCAGTCCTGTGAATGCTAATTCAAGGTCAAGCGAGTCCCCAAACCCTGCCAGGTAAGATTCAAACTCTGCCCGGGCCTGTTTCTGAGGCTCTGTGGAAGGTGCCAGGCCGACAGCCACCAGCTACCTTCCTGCCCACACAGCACCAGCTCCTCTGCACCCTCCCCCCCGGGAGACAAACTTCACACCGGGCGCCCCTCCAGCTGCCTCCAGGGCCGCCCACCCATGGCCCCGCGGAGCCCTTTACAACGGGAGCAGAGTCTTTGGAAGTCATCCCGTCCATCACACGCTGTGGGAGCCCGAGGTCGAGAGGCTGCAGTGCCTTGCCCAAGGTCACTTCGGTCTGGGGACCTTCAGGCTCTGGCGGCCGGCTCACACAAACTCAGCGCGAACCAAGTTGCTTCTGCCCAGCACTTAAGCCACCCCCACGCCTGCACTTGCGGTGACCAGAGCCACAAAAGAGCCGGCCAGCTGGCCGGGGGCACCCAGGCGTGCCTGAACAGGCAACCCCCCCCCGGGTCTGAGCTCACAGGGGCCCTGAGGGCTGGTGGGGTTTGGGGAGGGCATGGGAGGAGGCCAGGCTGGAGAGGAAAGGCGAGCGCCCGGGGCCGGGGCGGGGGGCGCGGGGGTCACACTCTGCGGGCGCACGGCCGGGGAGGAAGGGCCCTCTCCCCGGGGGCGCCCGCCGCGCTCCCCGCCGCACGCGGCTGCAGGCCGGGCCCGGAGGCCCCGGGGGCTCACCGGGTGCGCAGCGCCTGCCAGGCGGCGTCGATGTCGGCGTACAGGTTCTTCTCGGAGGGCTTGCCCGAGCTGGCGCCGTAGCCCGAGTAGTCGTAGGAGAAGATGTTGCAGTTGATGCGCGAGCCCAGGCCGATGTAGAAGCTGCACATCTGGCCCAGGTCCACCGCGTTGCCGTGCGAGAAGAGCAGCGTGTAGCGGCTGGAGGGCGCGCAGCGCACGAACATGCAGCCGAGCCGGTTGTCCCGGGCCGTGCGCGAGAAGAAGACCTCGACGGCGTCCAGCTCGCGCTGCGAGTACTGCCAGTCGGCGCGCTCGCTCAGGCGCAGGCTGCACGCGCCGGGCCCCGCGCCCTCCTCGGGCGGCGGC
>NW_023270464.1:27167285-27227347 GCF_011800145.1 Mirounga leonina
CCGGGCTGGGGAGCGCGCGCCCGCCGCGGGCCGCCCGCGCCGCCTCCGCTCCGGGGCGCGCTCGCGGGGGAGCCTGGAGGGGCGCGCGCCCGGCCGCGGGACGCACGTCCCGGGACGCCCCTGCCTGCGGCGGGGTCCGGACGCCCCGGAGGGACGGCGCGAAGGGCGAGGGCGTTCCCCCGCGTCCCCCTGGCCCCCTCCCTCCCCTCCCCCCACCCAAATCCAAGTTCGGTCGTGGGTGGAGGTTCTCGGGAAGCTACCAGAAGAACACTACTGGGTGCAGGACAATGGACACGCACTGGACGTACTTGGCTCTTGGTGTCTGCGCTTCTCAACTGCCCCTCCTCGCGTCTCGGCGTTGGGGGTCCCGCTGTTGAGGGCCAGTCAGCGCCGCGTGCCCCCGTTACAGGAGGCGGTTTCTGCATGGGGAGCACCGGTGTTACCTTCCTAGGGGCATGATTGGGTCTTTAGGGCGTCCCTCTGTCTGTCGGAGCGACACAGGTCACACCTCACCCACCAGTGTACCGTGCGAGGTGGCCATTTCTGGCCCCGCGTGCGGCGGGTGTTCTCCGTGTGCTCTACAGGGCTAGTTTCTCGAGACTCGTCTTGGGTCCAAGGTTCTTAAGTGGTCCTCATCATGAAAGATCTCTCACAATGACTTAATCCACTGTAATCTTGGCATTCACCTTTCAAGGGATTTTTCTTTTGTCAAATATAACTCTCAGTGCTTGAACCTGAGCATGCTCTGGTGCCAATTTGACCGAGCATCCTATATCTCCTTTTTGTCCCCTCTTTTGGCAGCTGAGCCCCCCTTTCAGGAATTGACAGGAGATCCCCTTCCCGGACTGCCAGCAGGACAGTCAGAGAAGTGGAAGTTGGCAGCATCACCAGGTTGCACCTGTTGTTCTAACTAACAGATGTCCTGAGAATGTTAACTTTTGGTGTGGCTTTTCGAGGAGGAGTATTTTTAAGCACCCTCATCTAGATGAATTTGCTATTCAGATTGCAATAATCTTCAGGACCTGGTTTTTTTTTTTTTTTTAAGATTTTATTTATTTATTTGAGAGAGAGAATGAGATAGAGAGAGAGAGCATGAGACGGGGGAGGGTCAGAGGGAGAAGCAGACTCCCCGCCGAGCAGGGAGCCCGATGCGGGACTTGATCCCGGGACTCCAGGATCATGACCTGAGCCGAAGGCAGTCGCCCAACCGACTGAGCCACCCAAGCGCCCAGAAAAAAATTATTTTTTATCCTTTGGTTTTTTATTTCTTTATATTATTTTTTAAGATTTTATGTGAGAGCGAGAACGAGTGGTGGGGTGGGGGGAGCAGACTCCCCACTGAGCAGGGAGCCCGATGCGGGACTCGATCCCGGCACTCCAGGATCATGACCTGAGCCGAAGGCAGTCGCCCAACCGACTGAGCCACCCAAGCGCCCAGAAAAAAATTATTTTTTATCCTTTGGTTTTTTATTTCTTTATCTTATTTTTTAAGATTTTATGTGAGAGCGAGAACGAGCGGTGGGGTGGGGGGAGCAGACTCCCCACTGAGCAGGGAGCCCGATGCGGGACTCGATCCAGGGACTCCAGGATCATGACCTGAGCCGAAGGCAGTCGCTCAACCAACTGAGCCACCCAGGCGCCCCAGGACCTGGTTTTAAAAGACCATTTCTTCACTGAAATAATTCTGGACGTTTTTGAATGATCCAAAAACTTAGGGAAAACCTGGTTGGTAAATCCTACAGACAAAGTATTTCTGAGTCTATTTTCAAGTTATTCACACTTGGTGAAGTTTTACCTAAAACCAGAATTTTAGCTTCACAGAATTGGGTTCCCTTCTTTAAAAAGGCTTATAACTCGGTACACTTCTGTATACTTTCCTTGGGTATGTACTTTGTTTCTTGTATTCAATTCTTCTGTACGTGTATGTAATGTTTTTTTTATGCTCACAGCACCCAAGACTTTTGTGTGCCACAGTTACAAAGATGAGTAAGACAGTCCCTTCTCTCAAGTACCCTACAATCTAATTAGAGCCTTAGGAGAAGATTCAGAACAGTTTTTCACATGCCTTTAAAGAAAAAAAAAATCAACTCCTCATAAAAGCTAAGGAGAGCATCTTCAGTCTTGGCTCAGTGGTGGTATTTGTGTGGGGAGCTAAGTGATAGCCCAGTATTTTATTTCCTAATCTAAGTCAGAATAGGAACAGAATTTGGGGAACTGAGATGAAAGAGTGTCTAGTGGGCCCCTTTGTCTTCCTCAAATACTACTGCTCTCACGGGTCTTGACAATAGTTGAGTAACATGGGGTTCCCATTAGGGTGCTGTGAGGAGAGTCTCAAGGAGATGTGCTCTGCGTGGCTGATGGAAGAGACAGGCTCAGTGTTCCAGATGGCCCGGGGCAGTGTTCACGTTTTCAGGAAAATTAAAAAGCCAGATATTTATTGACACCCTGCCTCGTTCCACAAAGGATTTATGGAGGGTCATGCAGTAGAATACCAGTGCATAAATAAGTAAATAACTAAAAGCTTGGCTTTTAGAAGGGATGCAGAGGTGGGTCGAAAGGGCAACCTTTGCTCAGAAAGCTGTGCTGGCTCAAGCTTGTGCAAATATTAAATTGAGACCCTCCAGTTGGGTGCCATAGAGCAGAGCTACCAAACCTTTTTCGCCTCATGCTACACATAGTCGTGGTAAAGTCTGTGCCCTGCCCTGGGGCTTGGCCTCCCCAGGCCTAAGGGGTTCGATATCTCAGCACACCTCTAACACATGCACGACTGGTGTGTCCGTGTGCCCTGGCACGTTGATGGGAAAACTCTCACATGCAACGCAGAAAGAATACATTTTCCCTATAAAAAGCAAAGGTCGGAGGTTACTAGCTCTTTGTTTTGACCTTAAAGAATTTCTATGTGGCCCCTCACCTGCTACTAGAGAAAATCTAGCTTTGAGTTTGGGTCAGCAAACATATTTATTAGGTATTTACCAGTAGTCAGTCACTGAGCTGATCTGGGGAACGCAAAGCTGGCCGAGACCCAGCCCCTCCTGCCCTCAAGAAGCTGCAAGTTGGCACAATTGCATCCTGCTAAACCAGCCAGGACTGGTAACCCGAACAATATTCCCAGTAGCTGAGTGTGCTGGCTTGTTATTTAATTGGCCCTTTCCACGCCCAACTTTTCCCGAGCATTTCTTCCATATTAATCTGCCTGACGTCAAGTTGCTGGAGATCTAACTCAGTTTATCAAAGTAAAACTGTGTCAATAGTATAGAGGAGAATGATCGTTTTTAATTGGCCATAAGAGAAGGATACTCGTGCTTAAAAAAATGAATCTGGCTGTTCAGATGGATGATAAAAGAGGAATCTAAAATACATGGCCTGTTTTAACTTAGGAGATGCTCTGTGAAGACAAGGATCCTGTTTATTGTGCTCACCACTGCTCCCCGCCCCCCACCCCATGCCTGGCAGAGAGAAAATGCTCAGGAAATATTAATTAAGTTGACAAATCAAAGAACGAACGGGTGATTTGATGAGTGCACCCAGAGACAAGCCCCGTGCCTTCTGGCTTGCGTGTCACTATTATCAGACAGGCTTTGAGGAAGATAAGTGCAGTCTGTAGCCCAAGCCAGCATCACAGTGTGTTTCTAGCCTGTGCCCGTCCTCTGGCTAAAGAGCTGTGGCCTCCCCCCATCTGGCTTACTCGCAGAGCTGGGGTTTTGTTCTGGGTGACAATGCTCCCAGTTCAGAGACGCAGTCATCCCCCTCCCCCGCTGTGCGAGTGGCCACGTGACTCGGTTCTGGCCAGTAGTCTCTAAGTGGAGAACTTTGGGGGGGAAAAGACTGAACAGAGCCAGACTCATCTGGAATGTTCGCCTTTGCCCCCTCCGTTTCTTCCCCCTCGGCTTGCAGGAATTACTGGAGCTACAGCAACCACCTTTTGCAACCATGAGAGCGAATTTCATAGCTGAAGATGGTGGACAAGAGATGAGAATCTAGAGGCCTCATGGCAGTGTTGAGTAGCTGCCCAGCCCGCCTTTGTCTGGGCTTCTTGTTAGGTGAGAACAATAAACCACGTTGTCATTGTAGTTGGATATTTTGTTACCTGTCGCGTGATGTAGTGATTAGGAATCCGTTCAAAAATTAGAAGCAAAAGATCTTACGCTGTTCTCACCTGCTTTCTCAATAAGGACAAGGACTACTCTGTCGTTCAAGCGGTTACTCCTGGATCCCGCTTATTTCCCAGAGAAAAATATTAAAGTATGACTGGAGGTGGGATAGATTTTGGAGGAGATATCTATTAAACCAGCACATCTGAAATGTGAAAAAGAAAATAAAAGCTTATACTTTCGGAAAAAACAGCATAAATGACACTTCGAGGCTATTTCAGGGAACCTATACGGGTGTTCATTAGGGGCAGGGGTCTGCCATTCAGCGAAGAGCCTTTGGAGCAAAGTGTCTTTTCCCAGAACCCTTTTCAGCCCGAGGGCTCTTATCAAAAGTGTTGTAAATGAGGTCGCTGGAATCCAGCTGGGGAGAGCTCATAGATCCACAAAATGCTGAGAAAGCCCTGCAAGAGATAAGGACTGAAAGAAATAAAACAACCACCACCCACAGATAAGTGTTTTCACAGTTCCATCCGTTGCCTGGATGACTGTCTTCAAACCTGCCTTTGGTTTTAGTCCCACCCTTAGCCTCCTACAGGAGGTCCAGCACCCCTGAAACTGATCACACAATCCAGACTGGGTGGAACACTTAACATAGGAACGGAGTCGGTCCGGTTCCACCCTGTGTAATCAGCACCAAGCATTATGTCCTACCACATCATAGAGCTCAAAACATCTTTGTCAACTGATGGGAATTCAATTGCTGATAACTTCTAATCACTTTTTAAAAATATGCAAAGATGTAATAGACAATGTTAAACAAGTAGTCTTTTTAAAGTGGAAAGTGGGAATGACCTTTTTTTTATACGCAGAGCTTGCAAATCTAATTTATTTTTTTTAAAGATTTTATTTATTTATTTGAGAGAGAGAATGAGACAGAGAGAGAAAGCATGAGAGGGGGGAGGGTCAGAGGGAGAAGCAGACTCCCTGCCGAGCAGGGAGCCCGATGCGGGACTCGATCCCGGGACTCCAGGATCGTGACCTGAGCCGAAGGCAGTCGCTTAACCAACTGAGCCACCCAGGCGCCCTTTTAAAGGTGATAATAATATCATGGCGTTAATTTTAAGGTGGTTTTCTTTTTCAGAATTTTGGATAGCTACACATTAAAACAGGGTACATGAATGATTAATCTGTAGTGTTATTTATAATAATAATATAATAATATAATATAATAATCTCTAGGAAATTTATAATAACAAATACTAAATACATACTTTAAAAAATAGTAACACCGAAAAAGAAAAGTAATACCAGCATAAGACCATGCAGAGAAACCAAAATGACCTAGCTGTTGATAAATATTTACCGTATGAGTAAGTTGATATATCAGAGCAGTGGGGATATGTTAATTCATTCAATCATTGGTTAAATATTCAAAAAAAGATAAAATTCAATTCCGATGGATCAAAAAATCAAGGATGTTTTTAATGAAGCCAAAAGACAACTGGAAATAGAAATGAAAATTTACATATTTTGAGCATAATATCAAAGGCAGAAGCCACAAAAGAAAAAAAAAAATCAGTGATTTGACTACATAAGTTTTCAGTCTTCTAAATGCAGAAACATCTACAGATGATGTAATGTGGAGGATATGCTGAAAAAAATCGTCTAGGGAAGAGAGGAGGGGAGATACACGTGAAGCTAAGCTGATGAGCCCTGATTTGATAATTGAGGCATTTCAGTGATGAGTTGATGGGCACATGAGGCTGAGATGTGTTATTCTCTACTTTAGATAAAAGTTTGAGATTCTCCATACTAAAAAATTTACATCCTTTAATCTTCAGAATTCTGAAGAACTAGGCAAAAATATTTGCTATAAGTTCATTTAAAATAAAAAACTCTGGGGCACCCAGGTGGCTCAGTCAGTTAAGCGTCCAACTCTTGATCTCAGCTCAGGTCATGATCTCAGGGTCTTGAGTTCAAGCCCCAAGTTGGGCTACACGCTGGGCATAGAGCCTGCTTAAAAAAAAAAAAAAAAAAAACAGGGAAAAGGGGCAAAGTACACGGACAAGCATTTTATTAAAGTGATCAATTGGTACTATATGAAGAAAAGATTAGACTCCTTAGTGGTTTTTTGTTTTTTTTTTTTTAGTTTTATTTATTTATTTGAGAGAGCGTGTGCATGAGGGGTAGGGGCAGAGGGAGAGGGAGAAGTAGATTCCCCACTGAGCAGGGAGCCCACTGAGGGCTCCATCCCAGGACCCTGGGGTCACCTGAGCTGAAAGCAGACGCTTAACTGATAGAGCCACCCAGGTGCCCCCAGACTCTTTAGTTTTTAAAAAGCATATTTTAAAAATGTATTTTTAACCTTCTTAAATTGATCCCAAAAAAGTTTTAAAGGGTTAACAACCCCTAGTACTCTGTGGGACATTTTGTGGAAAAGTAAGCACTGTGATCTACAACCTTCTGGTGGGAGTGTTAATTGATATCACTTTCTAGAAGGAAATTTGACAATATATATCAAAAGACTTAAAAGCATACCACATCTATAGCTGAGTAATTCTGGTTGGAATGTAGCCTAAAGAAATAACTTGTTTTGCACATAGATTTTTAAATTGTAGGATGTTTATGACAGCCTAGTTTATAATAGCAAAGAAAAAAAATGGACAACATCAAAGCCTGAAGTAAGTGATAGCATGTTCAGACAATGGGCCAATGTGTGCCGTTAAAACAAATTGAAGGACCGCATTTAATATCATAGGAAAATATCTATAATAGGTTGAATAAACACAGAGCACAAAATAGGTACAACACCATGTAAATGTACTTTTAAAAAGTTTAACCCCCGGGGGGGATAAAAAACTGTCCCTGGTCAATGAGATTATAGAGATTTTATTTTGATTTTGTTGGTTGTTCATTTCTGGTGTCTGTGTACATTCCATACGTTCTGGGCGTGTATTATTTTTATAATTAGGAGGGAATAATAAAGGTCATTTTAAGCCCAACGGGAAAAAGAAAGAGGAAAGAAAGTACTTTAGAGTAATGAAGATGTTCCAGCTATTTTAAGTTACTTCAAAAATTAGCATCCCAAAGATAAAGTAACGTTCCATTCACATGGGAATAAGATAATGTTAATACAGCTCATATCAGGGCACCTGGGTGGCTCAGTTGGTTAAGCGACTGCCTTCGGCTCGGGTCATGATCCTGGAGTCCCGGGATCGAGTCCCGCATCGGGCTCCCTGCTCGGCGGGGAGTCTGCTTCTCCCTCTGACCCTCCTCCCTCTCATGCTCTCTGTCTCTCTCTCATTGTCTCTCTCGCAAATAAATAAAATCTTAAAAAAAAAAAAATACAGCTCATATCAGCTGAGCTCTGTTAAGACCTACTATGCACCAGAAGTGTGTCATTCCTGCAGCAAATACAAAGACAGACGAGATCCTGAGATCCCGGAGGACCTGTTTTCCCTGTCTCCTTTGGAGTCTGCATTATCTGATGGTAGGCCCTTCCTCAGGGCCGGGCTGGTATGTGCACTGGCTCCCTCCCTCCCTCTCCATCCACCCTTCTCTGACTTCCTTTCCCTGGTGATGAAGCTGGGGCTCGGTGACAGTGACAGCACTTTGGACGAAGAGCCTGGACTCACCGTCCTCTGTTGGCTCACGTCTCCTGACCTATTCCTGCTTCCCTACTGAACTGCTCACAAACGCTGTCATCCCCTGGACCTTGTCATCGTGCAGCGCTCTGTCATTCCTAGAGTGTGAACTTCCCTTCCCTGCCTGCAAGTTCCTCTTCTTCTGCCCCTTGCCTTCCCTCTGGCTGAACCTCCTCCACATTCTCTTGCTGCCCACCCCTTCCTCCATCAGATCGCCCAGAATGGCCTAATGGACGGTAACTCATGTCAATCATATTCTTGTTGGCACATTCATATGCACCCCCCGCCGTCCTTGTTGTCCCTCTGCTGTGCCCACTTTGCTGGGTCCCTTCCCTGGTTAGATCAAATGTTATTTAACAAAACATTATCAAGCACCTGTTCAAATCAGTAAAGAGCTGGGATACCCAGCTCTCGTCCTTTTTACAAACTGCTTTTTCTATGATTAAGTGTAGTAGGGTGGGAGGCAGCTTGGTTCAGTGGAGTAGGCCAGGATGGAGCGTGAGACAGATCTGGATTGGAGTCCCGGTGTTGCCACCTTGGGCAGGTTACTTCTCTGAACTCTAGTTACCCCATCTGTAAAAGGGAGTGACAGTACCTCTTAGGGAAAAAGTACCTTGTAAACTGATAAGAACTCAAAGGTTATGAAGGCAAACACTTGTGCAGGCTTGAACTCCAGCCCCTCAGAAACAGCTCACTGCACCTTCCCCCTGTCCTGGGCTTCGAGAGTGATAAGTCTTGTGACTTTACTTCTTTGCGTGGGTGTATCGAAACTGCGCCTTCAGTCAAAACGACCCTGGTTTTCAAGTTCCCAGAGTGGGGAGCCCAGATACAGAGGCAGCTACTTGCCGACCCCGTGGAGGTGGCCTGGGCCTCCTTCGGCACGTCGTAATACATGGTCTTAATCTGATACAGGAGCTCTGGCTTCCCAGCACAGAGATGCATTCTGTCCCTCCACCTCCTTGAATTCAGGTTCACCCACGTTTGCTTTGAGTAGCAGAACAGGGTAGACGTGATTCTGTGAGACTTCCCAGGCTGGATTCCAAGAAGCCTCCCAGCTTCTGTCTGACTCTCTCGATCGGTTTCCTTTGGGGAAAGCCGGCTGCCATGCTGTGAGGAAGCTCATGCTATCCGCAAGGAGAGCGATGTCGGACCACCCCCTGGGCCCCTCCAACCCTCCCAGGCAGGGTGTCAGACACGCTCCGTGAGAGCAAAAGCCTTTAGATGGTGGCAGCCTCGGCCACCAGCCAACTCAACTTGAGGAAGGACCCCACGCGGAAACCACCTAGCTAAACCCAGCAACCCATGAGAACGATGAGAGATGATAAATCGTCTTGGCCGCCACGTTTTGGAGTAATTTGCTATGTGCACTAGATAATGGGAACAAGAACATTTTTCATCATGCCATGGAAAATCGTCTCTGTTAGAACCCATTGGAAGAAGTTTGCTTTGAAGCTTGATGCCAAGAAGACTTGAGTGACTAATTGTCCCTCTGTCATCCACTCACTTCCAATGAACACTGTGAGTTTTACGGTCCAGATTCGGTCCTTTTACATTAGCTGGACCAGAAAGCTCAGAGCCACATGCTGCCCTTTTTGAAGTTGGCATGTAGGTGATCTTTTGCAAGTATGGTTTGTTTTTTATTGTGGCCTCTCTGGTTTTTTCCCCTTTACTTTTAAACCCCCACTTGCATGCTAACTTAAAATTTCCATATCCCTGTAAGCTTTCTTAAATCATTTCTGTAAAAAGGTAGGGGGTAATTCATCTAAATAAATGTAGTATTTTCCAGGAACTGCACGGGACTTACAAAGAGGTCACAAAGTTGCATGAGGCAGGGTCTTGCCATCAGGGAGAAAGATTCTTACAGAAATGACTCTCGTGGATATTATATAACCCTCATTATAGCAATGACAAGAGAAATGCAGAAAGTGTTCCAAGAATACAGAATAATTCGCTCCCGTGTGGGGTTGGTGGTTGACACCTGCTCTGAGCTGGGCTTTGAAGGAACAAGGGGTCATTCTAAGTAAAGAGTACAGTACAAAGAATACGTTTGTTTCTCCTCCTAAGATAAATCCCTCCACTTCTGCCACTGACCCATCCCCTCCAGGATTATTCTAGAAACTTCTCGCTCTATCAGCTTTCATCTCTACTGCGCCCTGGACTCTTTCCTTTAGCTGACAAGGATTTCGACGTTTCCCCACCTTGTAAACAAATAAACAAACCCTCACCTTCCTGGCACCCTCCTATCCCTCAAGCTTCTGTGCCTATGTATGCCTTCACTGCCAAGCTTTTGGAAAGAGTGGTCTCTACTCATGACCTCCACTTTGTCGATAGTCAATAACCCCATAAGCTGGTGGTTCTCAGACTTGTCTACCCATTAAAACTCTGTGAGTATTTCTTTAAGTATTTCTTCCAGAGCCCAGGTCACACCTCGGAGCTATAAATCACAATCTCTGGGGGCAGGACCCAGGACCCAGGAAATTCCAGTTTCAGTTGGGAGTCCCTGCCACGGCCTCTGGCAGCCCGTTTCCTCCAAGGCCACCAGTCACATGACTCTCTATTGGCTAAATCTAATGCTACCTTCTTATTCTTTATCCTGCCATTTCCCCAAAGCATTGGAAATAGCTGGCTACCAGCTAAGTACAAAGTCCGGGGATTCAAAGACTTCCGTGGCATGGCCTCTCACCAAACCCGAGCATGGTGCTGCTTAGATAAATGGGTTTGGTGGGACGGAAGAGAGAGCGCTGGGGCAGGACCCGGAGCCCAGAGAAGATGCACATTCTGTAATCTGGAACGGACACCAGGAGGGTGGACACAGCTTCCGACCACAGGGGAACATGCTGTGACGCAGGCAGAACGTGTCTGTTCCCTCCGCACCCATGCTGTTCCGGGTCTGTGCCAGCACTGGGAAGCGCTGATGCAGGCAAACAGGAAAGGCTGGGGGCGCCCAGGGCGTGCTCGCACTCCACCCCGGGGAAAGGCTCCTCAGAGACGGCGACTCCTGAGCCAGAAAAAGTATCCCGAGCGTGTAGGGACAGGCCATGTGAGTGGCAAGCAGGACGCTGGCCAGAATCTGGAGAGAGAGAATTCCCATTTGTGCAGCCCCACCTCCGTGCCAGGCAGTAAATAGGACATTGGCCGGTCGCCGTCCCCAGGAAGCAGACTCTGTCTCTGGGACAGAGATAAGCCTGCAGGAAGTTTACCAGGCAGGGCTCTTGGCATCGGCCCCTGCGAAAGGGACGGGAAGGAGACAGGAGTAGACAGAAGGGAAGCTGGTGGGTGGGGTGGGCTCGACGAAGCCCTCACTGCCTGCTCGGGGATCTCCGACGACCAGAGGGTTTGAACAACTTCTCAGCGGTCACACAGCTTGCGTGTCTCAGAGAAGAAATCCGCTTCTGATTCTGATTCACCCTCGTTCATGCAGTCTCCGTTCTGGACACAGAGTGGTATCACCTCCAAGGATGTGAAAATTCGCTTTTGGGGGCAAAACAACTTTAGATATCGCAGTGATTTGTGGCTCTCCGAAGGGGCCCAAACATGACAAATGTATACTATTATTTGTGCTATTAAAATTTCCTGGGGCGAGATAATTAGGGGGGAAAATGTCTAAAAAGGCTTGGGGAGGGGGACAGTAGTGGCACAAAGGTTGGGAAACGCTGCTCTGGGGGGACTCAGGTGGGGTTAAGAGGTGTAACGTAAAATCAGATTATACATATTGGGACTAAATTGTGGAGGAATTAGAAAATGTCAGGGCCAGGCAGTGGGGAACCATCTGGGACTTTCCATCAGAGAAGTAACATCTGTTTTAGAAATGTACCAGGAACAGCAGCACGAAGGATGGATCCGACGGGGACGATGAAGGCAGAGCAGATGGGAGGCCATCACCACACACCAATGGGAGGTGAAGAGCGTGAGAGCCCACCATTGACCCAACCTTAAATCCATGATTGCATCTAGAGATTCTTAACTTACTAATTCTTCAAAGGCTCTGTTTCTAAGTCAGGTCACATTCTGAGGTTCTGAGTGATCATGAATTCTGGGGGAATTGTGCTCAGCTCACACTTGGGTGTAGAATGTGGTTTAGAGCAATTGATGGTGAATAGTAGATGAGACATAGGGCCCTATTTTGTTTTCAGGGGAAGGGGTTATTTTCTAAGACAGAGGAGACTTGGTCTTTTTGCGGGCAGGGAGGTAGAACACAGTGAGAAGAAACTGAAGACTCCGGAGGGGAGGCTGACAGAGTGAGAGGAAAGGGAGGACAGTAGAGAATCAAAAGCACAGAGAGAGGACCAGCGTTGACCAAAGACAACAGGTCGCCCGCAAGGTCGGTTGCAAATGAGAGCGGGAAGGTGAAGACCTGAAGAGGATAAGTAGTGAAGGTGGAGGGGTTCTCCAGCTGGTCCATAAGCTGCACGCATGGTTCTCTGCCAAGGGGACGAGCAGGGGACAAGGGCTGGAAAGGCTAACATGGAAATCTGAGGTTTGAAACACTGCCTTAGAGTATGTGACAATGTGTGACCATATGCTGAACAGCAGTGAGGACCTGGCTGAGACTCCAGAAAGCCATTCATTGAGAAAGAACTTTGCTGAGTCACGACATTTATAA
Organism: Mirounga leonina; assembly: GCF_011800145.1. Lineage (NCBI taxonomy): Eukaryota > Metazoa > Chordata > Mammalia > Carnivora > Phocidae > Mirounga > Mirounga leonina. The sequence goes on from NW_023270464.1 coordinate 27,179,624, forward strand.
AACCAACCTTCCGTGTGCTTGATCAAACCCTGAGCTTTACGAGGGAAATCTCGGGACAGGTTCTTAGTCTTTGAAATTGCTCATCTAATTAAAAAAAACAAAGCCTAAACATCACGTCCACCATTAAATCAAGAGAAGAAAAAAATAGCACACGATTTAACATTCTGTTGGTTTCATGTTCGGTGCCAAAAAAATATTCCTAACAAATCCAGCCCTGCATTCAAATAATTTCCAGATCTGCGAACCTGGGGATGAGAATGACGTGTTACGATGAAAGAAGGAAATCTTGGGAGACTTGAGAGGGGCGGTTGTGCTCTCCAGTCAGATATGGAATGGCAGAGGGGTGTCCCTTCCATACGGATTCTGCCATAGATCCGGCGGATGGCTGGGCAGAGAACCTCATGTATCTACGTGCACCGCTATGCCCACTGACCTGGACGTGACTGCAAGAGCTGTTGGGACCCCCACCAGTATTGCTGTGGGGCTACTGCAAGTCACAGTGATAGTCGTATCCGTTCATGAACAAAATTTTGTCAGAATCTCTGCAATAAGGTCCCCGCTCAATCTATGAGGGGATAAGCCTGGAGAAAATGGTGGGATCCTACATCTGTATTTCAGATGCAGACAACCCTCCCTTCCCTGCCCCAAGCTCCACTGTCCAGTCAGGAGATGTGGAAGAGCCAGGACAGAGTAATGAGCTCTTGGACCAGGGGAGAAAGGACCAAAGACGCCAGAATTAGCTCAGCATAGAGGAGAGAAGAAGCCTTGTGACAGCTCTTGGCTTGATGTGCTGGTGGTCGCCAAGAGTGTAGGTTCTAGACGTTACACTGCTCTGGTTAGGCAAGTCCAGTCCTCAGAACTTTGACCTGAAGAGAGTATGTTTTTGCCTTTAGTCTAGAGTCTTAGTGTCCCATTAGCCTACACAACCTTGCCCAGAGGACCTTTGCCTTGGTTTGAATGCTCAACCACCACAAACCTACCCGAGTGACCTGGGAGGGTAACTCTCAGGTGCTGTCATTGGAACACTGGGCCATGTTCTGTTTCTCCATCTGGAAGATCCAGAGAACAGGAACATCTGGTATCCCAAGTATGTTGAAAGATTTAGATTAAGGCAACCCACATACAATATGATTAAAGAGCACTGTGAAAATGTCAAATGCTATAAATATGGATAATATAATGATAACTGAGAAGCAGCTTGGTTAATTGAAGCCAGTCCCCAGAGCTATCCTGTAATTATGGGATGCTTGTGTCAGATCTGCCCTGGAGCATGGCAGGGACCTCTTATGCAAACAGGCAGGTCACATCATTTGCATCTCACTAATTTCTGAGATACAGCTTAAACACAGAGGACGGTGAGATGCATTCCTACGAGTTCTGACAAGTCAAGAGGATTTCTTGACCTGAGCACTGTTTGTCTGTCTGTCTGTCTTTATGGCATGTGACCTCAGCCATGGATCGGCAGTTCTAAGAGAGACTAGGTCCTCTACAAATCTGAGTGTGAGGGTCCAGGAAAAGGTTTCCTTCAGCCTGGATAGATGCAAAAGAAATAAAAAACATCAGGGATGTGGGATATATACTTTTAAGGTCAACTGTTCCTAAACCAATAACTAGGACTTCAGCGTTTAACAACATTACCTTTTGTGGATGTGTTACTAGAACTCCCGATTCTCCATTCAGATCTTGATGTGTTGCCATGTCCCCCAGTAAGGCAACTGTGCTCTTAATTTGGCAGACTGGAACCACCAGAGCACCGAACCCTTGTAGATCTGTTTATTTAAAAAACGTTGTTGAGGAGTGAGTCTGGATGGGATTGGTGTTGACATTTGCACTCGCCCTGCCACGTGCCACAGATGTGGGTGCACATGTGGGATTTCATTGCAGGGCCTCTCGCTGGATGACCTCAGCTTCCAGGTCTTGAACACCAGCCCCCTCCTTCCCCACATCTTCTGTTCGCTTCCCAGGCTTCCCCAAAGGATCCCAGCCTCCTCTACTCAGCATGTCCACATCTGAGCTCAGTTTCTTCCCTGACCTCCACCCCACAAAGCCAGAACCTACTCCTATGTTCCCACCTCAGTGGGAACTCACTGTCCTGAAGCCAGAGACTGAAGTTTTGGGATTATCTTACATTTTTTCCTTTCCACCCTCTATCTCCGGCTAATGTGGGTTTTGCCAGCTCTAATTTCTGTCATTGAATCCATCCCCACCTTAATCCAAACTACGATCCTCTCTTGCCCAGATTTCTGTCTTCGTTTCCAGTCTCTGGAAACTTAATTCCTGATGCCCATTAAATTTGATGATGTCCCTGCTTCAATTATAAAATATAAAATCCTTCAGTCATGTCCCTCGATATCAGATAAGGTCTACATTCCTTCATATGGCCTCTGAGCCCCTTCTTATCTCCCCAATTCCATCGCTAATCACTCCCAAGCTCACAAGAACCTTCTCTCAATTCCGTAAACAGGCCATACTTTCTACACTCTCCCCACTAGACTGTCGGCTCCATGAGGGCAGGAATCGTGTTTGTCTCAAACATCATCACATCCCCAGGACCTGGTGCCTGCCCTCAATCCACGTTGTGCTCTATGCGCCTGGAGCCCTATTCCACTTTCCCTCCTAAGTGGTCATTTCAAAAAAAAAAAATTTGCCCTTTTTAATCCCTGTATACTTACCTTGTGTTCTTATCACACTGAGTCACCCTAGTGAGCCTGCATTTACTACACTCTATCGTGACCTCAAATCATGTCATTACCGGAGTTATTGGGCAGGCAGGCCAGACTGCCCCCTTCCAAATACCTTTCCCAGGTGCATGGGAGACTCCTCCTGTGTGAGTCAAACCTGTCCTCCACAACAACTGGCTACCCAGGTCTGTCTGGGTGTCTGTCTCCCTCTTCTTCTAAATCCAGTCTAAAGCCCTCCTGATCAGGTCACTCTCTCCAGGACATAAACATCCTCCCAACCCTCCCAAGGGGTGTTCCTTCCTTAGTCGAGTGGCAGGGGCCTGTTTCAAAGAATGTTGGTGTTGGGCTTGGTTGCACTGTTATTTAGAGACTCTGACAGTCAGAATTTCTTCTTTATGGCTACCAAATTCCTCCAGCTCTAATTCCAGCTATGCTTCCCTTTGAGACCATCAGTCGAGGAAGGAAGCGTTTCACACATCCTCCCACCCGATCCCCGCCTTCACTCCCAAACTAAGAGTAGAGACCCATGAAGGGACCAGTCCCTTCCTTCACGGCACCTGGACTTGGAGTCTGATTCTCACCCGTTTATAGAAGAACCCCGATCACAGGTGACTTAGAAACTCCACTTTATTTTTGCAAATCTAATGACATAGATTTATTTTGTTCTTTTATGTCATATCTATTAAAAGAATCATTAATCTATCAAGTTTTTTTAAATTTTATTTATTTATTTGACAGATACATAGCGAGAGAGGGAACACAAGCAGGGGGAGTGGGAGAGGGAGAAGCAGGCTCCCCACAGAGCAGGGAGCCCGATGTGGGGCTCGATCCCAGGACCTTGGGATCATGACCTGAGCCGAAGGCAGACGCTCAATGACTGAGCCACCCAGGCGCCCCTAATCTATCAAGTTTTAAGACAAATATTATTTGGAAAATAATGTGAAAAATGCCTGGTCGTTTGCTGTGTCAAATAAGGAGAAAGGATAGATTTAAAAAAAAAAAAAACAACAGATCAATACCCTCTAGCTCCATCCACGTCGTTGCAAATGGCAAGATTTCTTTTTTGGGATGGCTGAGTAATACTCCATTGTATATATATGCCACATCTTCTTTATCCATTCATCTGTTGATGGACATCTGGAGGGTATTATGCTAAGTGAAATAAGTCAATCAGAGAATGACAACTATCATATGATCTCACTGATACGTGGAATTTAAGAAACAAAGCAGAGGATCATAGGGGAGGAGAGGGAAAAAATGAAACAAGACGAAACCAGAGAGGGAGACAAACCATAAGAGTCTCTTAATCATAGGAAACAAACTGAGGGTTGCTGGAGGGGAGGAGGGTGGAGGGACGGGGTAAGTGGATGATGGGCATTAAAGAGGGCACGTGATGTAATGAGCAGTGGGTGTTATATAAGACTGATGAATCACTGACCTCTACCCCTGAAACCAGTAATACATTATATGTTAGTTAAAAAAGAAAGAAAACAAATAAAGGTACATTTTGCTTAAACAAAAAACAGATCAATAAGCTCTGAGAATGTAGAGCAGAAAATCTGAACAAATTTGCTTTAGATGCCACAGCCTTCAAGGAACGAAGGGACTGAGACAATGGTGTGAGGAAGATGGTATGATGGGCTGGAATGGATATCCAGAGTGGTTCTCTCCTTGGCCACCCTCCTCTTACCTGCCAATCCCCAGTCTTGGATAAATATAAACATCTGTCTCTCTTGTTCTTCATCGTGGACTGCCAAGCATTGAGATGAAAAACTAGACCACGTTAGACAACACCACGTATGCCCTCAACACCGCCCACGAGTCTTCTTAACTCTTTGTTGATGCCAAGCCAACCACACCTGAGTATTGCATGCAACTCCGGAGCCACAGATCCAGAGAGATGGAGACAGGTTGACCCATGCTCGGCTTTGAGGCTCAAACCCTGCCTTCTGAGGATTCTTGAAAGAATGCTTGATATTTAGCCCAAGGCACAGAAGAGCTGACATCTGAAGTCTGATAGTGCTTTAGGAGGTGGTAAGGAGTAGAGCTCGGGCTAGCCGGCCAGAGATGCAGAGAGCAGCACTCAAGGGTCAGTCTAGGGAAGGACCTTGCAAGAGCACCCCACAAATGGAGTGGGTTGTGTCAGGAGACAGTGCTCTTTCATTGGAGCCGATGTATCAGTCTTCTCTTCGACAGGCGGCTGGGCTAGTTTTGGGAACCCTCGTAATCAAGAGAGCTTATTCTGTGCTGTACCTTTCCAATGTATTAAGAATTTTACTCATTATGTACAACGGATAGGTTCATCATAACCGAAAGTGGGTCTCTGCATGGGGGTAGGAGGATACAAACGTGAAAAGGTCCCTGCTGTGTGGTATGGGAAGTGGAAGACCAGGAGGGTCTGTGAGACACCCGGTGGGAGGCTGAGTACAGCTGGAGAGGTCAGAGAAGGACTTTTTTTTTAATCAAGGAGGTGGGTTTTTAGCTCAATCTTGTCGAATTTGGACAATGTGTTCATAAAGAACAGGGGGCGCGTGTAGACGTGCAGAAGAATACGTGTGTGTATGTGTAGGTATGTGTGAGGAATGGTGCAAATGGCAAGAAGCTTTAAAAGCAGTGTAAGACCAGATTTTAAATGGCCGAGATGCCTTACGGTCGTCATGGGACAACGAGGCACAGAACAAAGTCATTACGTTGGTGTCGTGGGCGGCCGTGAGGGGGTGCATGAGCTAGTGTGGGCTCTGGGGCGGGAGGGGCCGGGAGAATTCTGAATTGGGGCGTGGAGCAGGGAGTAAGGAGGATGAGGTGGATTCGATAATATTTCAGAGGTAGAATCCGTAAAGCTGAGAGATGAGTCTGGGATGGGGAGGCAGGGTCAGTTGAATACGACTGAGAAATTTCTGGCCAGAGCATCTCGGTGGAGGAGGAGGAGACCAGCAGGACGGGGACGTGGTTGAGGCTGATTTTGAGCACATTGAGCTACAGCTGCCCATGGGACATCCGGCCGGGGCAGTGCCAATCCTCAGAAGTTTGGGCCCAGAGCCCGGGGGAGAGAAGCAGGTAACAAACCATCAGACGTCAGCATGGAGTGGGGGCCTCTGCCTGGGATCCCTCCTTCCGCCTTCCCTGGAGACAGAACCCCCTTTTGTCTGGGAATGGCGCTAAGCTTCCTGCCCCGTAGTCCCAGATCCCAGGTTCTCACCAGAGCCACCAAGTCCTCACGTCACCACCTGTCCTGCTCACTGTTGCTTGACCCAAGGTTGGATCAAGACAAGTGAACATGATTCCTTCGTGGGGCTTTTTATTTTTTAATTTGAAGAAAATTTCCAATATATGTAAAAGTAGGAAACACGTAGCGTAACAAAGCCCTGTGCACTTAATACTCGGCTTCAGCAAGGATCGAGTCGTGGCCAATCTTGTTTCCATTCTACCTGCATCTACGTCCTCTCCTCCCATATTATTTTGGCTTGAATTCAGACACCTGGGCTTTCGCTCTCTGGTACAGTCGGGGGTGGGATGTACGTAAAAGACGGGGATTTCTTGCAGTCATGTTGCTACTGTGTTTGAAACCAGTTTGTCATAAGAGAGGATGAAACTGGCCTGAAGAAATATTGGAGAGAAAGAGTCCTGGTAATTTGGGCATCTGTGCTTCCTGATATTCCAGAGGCCTCTTCACCGTTTGGAGGACCAACCTGTGGATTCCATGAGCCGAAAATCGCTCTTCCTGCCTTCGCCAGGTCCAGTGGGATTTCTGTCCCTGCAACCGAGCGTCCTAAGACACATCCGTGTTCCCCGACTGAATGCATCTATGCCGGTGTCCCTAAAAACACCTTCCCTCCACCCGAGAACGTACAAATCCCCCAGCGCCTCCTTAATGAGAGCTTCCGTCACCCCAGAGCGGGAGGACCTCTCCCACCTGCGAATCCTGGGGCCCTGGATCCCAGGTTCATGACTCACCTTCTGTGCTGTTCCACGTCTCTTGGCGCTCCGCCCCAGACCGGGAGCCCCCGAAAACAGGAGCTCATCGGTAGCTCTTCTCCCCATCTTCACCCTCCAACATCGCCCACAGTATCAGTTCTCATAAATCTGGCTGAATGAGAAAGCAAAGTTCAATCTTGTTAAGCAAAGGTTCAACGCCACTTAAAGCCTGAGAGACACGGACGGAGAGACGTTTGGGGCAATTTCTCTAGGGTTCTTTCAAATCAAGTCTGTGCCGAGGAGAGGGAGTCGGTGATGACGGTCCCGAAATAAAGTCCTAATGAAACCAAGAGGGCAGCATTAGTCACATAATACTAATTTAATGAGAACCCAAAGGCCACCAACTGCTGTCCTGCTCAGTAAAGCCCCACCGGGGAAATGTCCCAGACCGTGTTTTCTCCCGTGTCAAAGCAGGATTGCGTGTTTTCCATCCGCCGCTTCTTGGCCCGGAGCGTGAGCTGGGCTCCTCCGCGGGGTTCTGCGTCCGCTGGCCTGGCCCCCGTCCAAGACAAGGCCCGGCTGATGTCCACAGTGCCGGCTCGTGGGCCACGCTCTGTGGCAGCTGTTCACCATGCCCTCCACCCACGGCCACGTGCCCAGACCACAGGGAGCTCTTCCTGGCTCCTCACCCCAGATGCTGTGGTTTGACGGCCCGGGGGTGTGGCTGGGCTTTGGAAATTTTAAAACATCCGCAAGGGATGTGAGTGTGCAGACAAGTTTGGGAACCAGACCGAGAACTGGAGCCCACCGCTGCGACTTTCTGATGGCGGGTTGTCTTGGGCAAGTCATCCCACCTCCCTGAGCAGCACAGCGGTGATAAAACACGTATGTCCCCTCTCTCTCTCTCAAGGGATAATCTAGATAAGGCATGGGGAACATTCTGGAACCTCTCGAGTTTACGGTGAAGGTGAGGCGTTCCTGGGGCTGCGTCCAGATCAGGCACTCCAACATGATGCCCACTCACCCCACTTGTGACTGTCGACACTTGACGTGTGGCTGGTGCCTTGTGTTGAAAATATTTCAGATATTTTGGATTAAACAAAATGTATTATTAAAATTAACTTTGGGGGGCGCCTGGGTGGCTTAGTGGGTTAAGCGTCTGCCTTCGGCTCAAGTCATGATCTTGGGGTCCTGGGATCGAGCCCCGCGTCGGGCTCTCTACTCAGCGGGAAGCCTGCTTCTCCCTCTGCCACTCCCCCTGCTTGTGCTCTCAATCTCTCTCTCTCTTTCTCTCTCTGAAATAAATAAAATATTTTTTAAAAATAAAATAAAATTAATTTTGCCTGTTTCTTTTTTTCCTTTTGTAATGTGGCTACTGGATAATGTAAAGTAACATACGTGACTCGCCTTGTATTTCTACTGGAGAGTGCTGGCCTGGGCACTTGAAAGCAATGGCAGGTGACAAAATGTTAACTTGACATTCCTAAGTGCTAGCAGAGGAATTCTAAACTCCTCCATGGGAGCCAATAAATATTTAAAAGAATATCTTGCGATGAATGAGCTACTTCTATGTCCCGGCAGTCGGTGAACGGAAGTATATTTAGTTTCAAGGCGGTGCATATATGGAATGGGGTTCTCAGAGGCAGAACTCAGAAGATAAATGCTATCCTCGAAGGGGAAAAGAGATGGATCAACACTGAAACAGACATGGCTCGGCAAAGCATCGTCATTGTGAGGGGAGTGTGGCAAACAGCACCCGGTACCTCTGCTCCCATCCCTCCTTGTCCCTGTGCCTCTGGGCCTTTCCATGGTCCCACAAGACAGCCTGACTTCCAGCTGCCCGGGCTTCCTGGCCAGAGCCCGGAGCAAAGAGAAACCTGCTCTGGGTTCAGGATTAGGGTACAAACAGCCCCACCACTGGGGCCACACAACCCAGCAAATTCCACAGCGCAGGAAGATTTCATGACAGTTAAGGAGCTTATCTGAGGTCAGAGAGTCCAGCACGGCTCCCGGGGCTCTGGAACAAGGCCTGCCGTCTGCAGCAGAGAACTAGTCTCTGTCTGACAAGCAGATCAGGGCTTGCTGCTGGGTCCTAGGTGAGAGCGTGTGTTGGATGTGAGTCACTGAAGGACCAAACCTGCCACGATGATCTGGGTGCTGGCCACCCCACTGAGCCACTGGGTAGAGTGGGCACGACAGGGGTGCACCATGGGAACATTGCAGCCGAGGCTGGGCCTGAATAGGTGTAGAGGCACAAGTTCTACACACAGGACACGCGCCGAGTCACCCACCTCTGTTGCCCTACAGGCAACAGCTCACACTCATGGCCTCCCGGGGAGGGCTCCCGATGACAGGCTGGTGGGGGAAGGAAGAACCGGGGTCTGGATCATGAAGCAGTCCGCTCAGGGTGTTGGTTCATGCCCCAAATGGGCTGCGGCCAGGACAGCGACACCCAGGGATGGTCCTGAGAATAGCAGGAAAGGAGCAGACAGCCCCTCACTGAGCACAACAGAAGAACGTACATCTGGTCATCCGGTGACATGGAGGGAGAAGTAGCTCAAGATAATAAAACTGTCATCCCAGAGAAGAGAAACGCAGACCTACTCAAGAAAAAAACAGGCTTGCCAAGTGGTGTTGTTCACCCAGATCAGCTTGTGGGGATGACTTCTAAGCTGAACGTGTCACCCAGAGTCTGTGTGCACTCTTGTGTAGCAACACTCGGGTGGTTGGGCGCAGGTGCAAGGAAAACCGTGAGGTGGGTCCAACCAGGATTGGAGTTTTGTCAGCCAGATATGATAGAGGGCCAAAGGGCGAAGGGAAGTGGCAGTAATTTAAAGAACTGATTGCAATGGCAGCAAGCAGAGAGATGCAGGGCGGGGACAGGATATTGAAGATGGAATGAGGGAGGATAATTGGAGGATTGACGTCAAAGGGTTATTGAAGTGGATTCCAGAGACAGTAGGTCAGAAGGAGAGCAAGGTGCTTGCAATCAAGGCTCCAGCAAAGGAAAATTTACCAGGTGTGCTAGGTCTAGACCATGATGATGCCAAGGGGTCGTTGCAATGGGGTGGAGGGAAGGAGGTTAAGGAATAGCAAGGCCAACACTGGATATTTAGGTACTGAAGTACACACACACACACACACACATATACACACACATACACAATGGAATACTGCTCGGCCATCAAAAAGAATGAAATCTTGCCATTTGCAATGACATGAATAGAGCTAGAATGTATTATGCTAAGCTAAATAAGTCTGAGAAAGACAAATACCATATGATTTCATTTTTAGAAACAAAACAGATGAACATATGGAAAGGGGGGGAAAAGGAGAGAGGGTGGCAAACCATAAGAGATTCTTAACTATAGAGAACAGATTGAGGGTTAATGGAAGGAGTTGGGTGGGGGATGGGCTGGGTGGGGGATGGGCATCAAGGGAGGCACCTGTTGTGAGGAGCACTGGGTGTTGTAGGTGATGAACCACTGACTTCTACTCCTGAAACCAATATTATGCTATATGTTAACTAACTAAAATTTATTTTTTTTAAAGATTTTATTTATTTATTTGGCAGAGATAGACACAGCGAGAGAGGGAACACAAGCAGGGGGAGTGGGAGAGGGAGAAGCAGGCTTCCCGCGGAGTAGGGAGCCCGATGCAGGGCTCGATCCCAGGACCCTGGGATCACGACCCAAGCCGAAGGCAGATGCTCAACGACTGAGCCACCCAGGCGCCCCAACTAACTAAAATTTAAATAAAAATTTCTTAGAAAGAATTTATTGCTAGCCACAAATAAAGGGGTAACCGTCTGAGGTAGGTTTTATTCCCATTTTATAGATTTGGAAACAGTGAATTCCTTTACCCCTGTGCCCAAAGTAACAGCCAAGTGGGCAACTCAGGTGCCCTTGGGCTTAAACTGAATTAGGAGCTTTAAGCAAGAGAAAACTTTCATAAAAACTTCCAGATCTTTGAGGGGTTGGGGAGGGAGGAGTTCTTATTACAAAAGCAATACATGTGTATTATAATATGTGAATATAGGCAGGCAAAAGAACACAAAGAAAGTGACAATCCGATCAACCGTGTCAACTGTCACTAATTCATCAACATGCAAAAAAAAATTTTCCCCATCGTACCTTTGGCTGACCCCTACACTGTGCCTGGGTAGGCTGAGCTCCCGGGTCAGCAGGAGGCTGCAGAGCCAAGAAAGATTTCAGAGACCGTGCAGATGAGCAGGCCCACCGTGCAGGAGCGGCCAGAGAAGACATGCTCAGTCAGCACCTGAGCCCTGGGCTGAGGCTCCAGAAGGACCGCACCCTCGCAGTAAGGACAGGGTACTGGGAGAAAGGGCTGCACCCTAGCAGCTGCGGTAAGACTGCAAAGACCTGCCCTAACCAAGCCTGAAACCAACACTCACGTCTCAACATGACCAAAGCAATTTGTTGGTGATTTCACCGTGGGCAAGAACAAAACCTAATACTCTCTAGAGGAATCGGACAACCCAGCGCCTCTGTCATCTGCCGTGTACAGTATGTGGCATAAGATAAAATTATTAGACATGCAAAGGGACGGGGTAAAGAGACCAATGATCAAGAAATGAAACAGTCCTTAGATGCAGGGTCTGAGATGACCCTAATACTGGGGATGGTAGAAGACAGGGCTTCCTTTGATCTATATTTTTGAGAAAATAGAGGGAGATTGGATGAAGAGAATGGACATTTCAATAGAGAACTAAAATATTTTTAAAATTTTTTAAAGATTTTATTTATTTATTTGAGAGAGAGAATGCACACACGAGCAGGGGGAGGAGCAGAGGGAGAAGCAGACTACCCCGCTGAGCAGGGAGTCTGATGTGGGGCTCGATCCCAGGACGCTGAGATCATGAACAGAGCCAAAGGCAGATGCTTAACCAACTGAGCCTCGCAGGCACCCCTAAAATGTATTTTTAAAGAACATTCTAGAAATATGAAACATAACATCTGAAGTTGGTACTTATTAGAATGGCTTGCAGGAGGTGGAGCAGAGCAGGGAACAGAATCAAGTGCAGGGGAAGACAAATTGATAGAAAATACCCGAACTGAAGCACAGAGAGGGGAAAGGAGCAGAAAGTTTCCTCTTGTCTCTCTGTTCTCCAAGACAGCCCTTCAGTAATGAAGATCTCCAGGCTCGTTAACAACTGGAACTTCCACTTTCAAGGTTGAGAGTGTTCCTCCTTCCCCAGCTCTGAACTGTACAGACTGAAGTCCAAAAAGACTTGTCCCCCTCGCCCTGTTCTTCTGCCTCTCCTCACACGTCTTGCTAACCGGTCTCTGGCAGGGCGGGTTGGAGAGGAGAACACAGACAGGAAATCCCTCCGTGGGTGACTCCCTGGCTTGACAGGGTTGGACGGTTACCCTTTCTCTTCCATGGCATTTAAAAGGGTTCCTCAAAAACCCTTGTGTTCCCCATCTCTGGGTTGATGCGTTTTCTCCTGGTTGGTTGCTTACAGCTCCTTCCTTAGCCCCTGAGAATCCTATGGTCCAGTCCCCTGTTGGACTCACCTTGACCAGGACCTAAGAAGATCCTAAACTGACTCTCTGTTTCCCTCCTGCCACCAGAAACGCTCACCTGTTTTTTGGTCCCAGAATAATCTGGGAGGGCAGTCAGATCCCAAAGCCTGGTCACCAGAGTGGCCATGCCAGTGTTCCTAAGTTAGACTCCTCAGGTGTCAATTAAGTGTCAGTCCCTTGGTTTCTGAAACTTCTAGACACATGCCTAGATCTCCACTCATCCCTTCCGAGCCCATTTTGTTAGGTTTGAAGGGAGGAGCAGGCCCCCCGGAAACCCCAGTCTCTCCAGACTTTTTCTAGCCTGGAGGTAGGTGGTTGCCTAAGGCTCGCAAAATCTTTTACAAATACAGGTGGTGGTCCCACATCTCACTTTGGGTTGGTCCAGGGCTGTACAGTAAAGGGTTAACTCAGCAGGCTTGGGATAGTCATGCTTGCACATTCCGAAGAAAGGACTGGCCCTTCTCGGTCTCCTATGACGTAACCTATGCGTCCCTGGAATGTTCTGCCTGATAAGAGTATCTTTGCATACCTGGGACCTTGGACCACACCAGACAGCTTCACGTTAACAATGTGATTTATGATGAGGGCCTCAGGCTACCCTGTATCTCTTTGAACGCTGGAGATCCAGAGACTGTAGCTAAGGTCAGTCGAGCAGGTACTCCGTGCCCACATGACCGACCCTGGATAAACCCTGGACACCAGCACGCGGGCTGGGGGGACTTCGTGTGTATTGTCACACCTCATTTCGGAGAGAATTAAGTACTACCCCTACAACTCTGCTGGGAGAAGGACAAAGGAAGCTCATTCCCTGTAACCCGGGCTCTGCCCTACATCCCTTTTCCCTTTGCTGATTTTCCCCTCTGTCCTTTTGCTACACTACACCGTACGTACGGCAGCTTCCCTGAGTTCTGTGCATCCTTCCGAATCACCGAATCTGAGAACGTTCTGGAAATCCCAACACTGGGACCAACAGTAAAACTACAATAGTTACTTTCATAACACAGCTGCAGTATTTTAAAAAAATCTCAAACCCCCAGAAAATCACGGAGGCGAATATAACAAACACCCATGTACCCGTCACACGGAATAAATAAATGCATTTTGTCATATTTGCTTCACTTCTTCCTTCATTTTCCTTTTTTGATTAAGAAATAAAACCTCCTAGACACAAATTAGATTTCCCTGGAAACCACCCCGGTCCTGGTCCCCGTGGTAATCACTCCTCTCAGGCTGGTGTATAGTCTTCCTTCTTGGGTTTTTATATTTTTTCCTTGTATGTGTGTGTCTCCCTTGACGGAGTTGTAGAACCTTCTAGCATGGAGCTCTTGCTGTCTTCGTTGTATCGTTCCCGTTTTGACAAACAACCTGGTGAAATGCGCATTCCTAACTTAACTTCAACCCAACAAGTATGTATTGCATGGTACTTACGGGGGCATGACGGGGTCAGTCTGCTACTCTCGTGGGACCTTCTGTCCTGGCAAAAATAGTGACAGTAAAGCCTGCTGAATTCAATACATGTTTGCTGAATGGTCCTTCCTAAATACTCACCATTCCCGCATCAGCTGAGAATTCGTCCCCCAAGTCAGGCACAGAAGGGGGAGAGTGTTAGGATCGGATCAAGGGTGTAGTTGGTGCAATGCTCTGTATTATGGCTTGATCAGACCTCACTATGTTTGTATATAGAAGGTGAATATAGGTGAGACCTGCTTTACTGGCCGTTGACTTGCCTTGATGAATTATTCTGTGTTTCTTGACCTTGGTCTCCCGATCTCTAAGAGGAGGTGGCTTGAGAAAGACCAGGCAACCTTTGAGGGCTGTGCCAACCTCACATTCTAGGCCTCGAAAATTCTGTGGACCTCAGAACAGCAACAACAAGAACCGGGAAATTCTGTGAACCTCTACAACGACTGAAAGATGAAGATATTACACAGACAGGTGATTGGGTCTCAGAATTAATGGTCTTCCCTGGAGTATCAGGGAATATTAGGAATATTGTTTTTGACAATGTAAGGGCAAAAAAATGATCCCGGTACACAGAATATCCCAGAATGATTCTTTCCATGCTGCTGTGAACAAAATCAGTTCAGTTTTCCACTAACATTCATTCGGTGACCACTTACTGAGCACTCCCCACGTGCCAGGCCATTGGCCATGGAGTGGAAAAGGAGAAAGGGATGGGGCTTAAAGAGAGGCACAGACAGAACGCAAAGGAAGGTCACGTGTGGAAAAGCCTCCCAGGTTGGAAGGATTACGGAAGTCTTCCTGGAGAAGGTGGCATACACATTGATTCCCTAGATATTTGTATTTAATTAATATGTATTTTTGAGCCATTACTCACAATGTGAAGGCCGTGGGACTACCGTGATGAATATGGCAAAGCCAGACTCCGTTTCTGCAGAGCTCCCACCAAGCATGGGTCACCCTAGTGTGCAGAGGGGGTGAACACAGGGTGCTACAGCCGGAGGAGGGACAGCTCACCACCTCAAGGAGGGGCTTGTGAAGGCATCTGGGAGACAGGGGCAAGGCAGTCTTGTGCTTGAAGGATGTACAGGATCACTGGAAGCAGATAGTGAAAGGAAAGGCACTCTTTGCAAAGCCCGCAGCACGTGCAAAGGCATGGTGGTAGGAGGGAGGATCCTCAGTCAATCTTCCCAGAGCAGAACAAGTGTCATAGAAAGTGACTCAGTGAATGGTGGGGGTCTGTTTGTGACCAGCCGAGGGGCTCCTGAATGTGGACAGCCGCTCAGCAAAGTGAACCTAGTGGAATAAAACCCAGGCGAGAACGGTGGGTGGAGATACCCCAGAGATTGGTGGGCATGGATGTCGGAAGCCTCGTATTCCTCGTGTGATGATCATCTCTCACGTGTGATTTAAAAACTTGTCTTGGAAAAAAAGGAGAGGAAACGGGACTTATCACGTACTGGATGATAGAATTTTCCATTTTCTCCTAACGCGGAGTTCCCTTCTCTGCGGGAAAGCCAGAAGCCATGACATAGGAGCATCAATGAAGCACCAACACAAACACACGTCCCCGAAGGGCGGTCAGCGGACAGACTTCTTCAGGACACTCACCAGCTGATGTCACAGTGAAGTCGGATACAATTACTCATCACCGTTCCGTGAACGTACAGAAAAGGGGGGAAACCCGGGGAAGGTTAAGAAAACCGTAGATTACAGATTATTCCAGGCATCGCCACCGTACCAGGCACCTTCTGCGTGTGCTCTCCTGAGGGAACAGAGGGAAGATCCTTCTGGAGTTGCTCTTTCTGTGCTTACCCTTGGGATATATTACCCTCCAGATTATGGCAGCCTCGGACGTGCCGTCATCCAGGTCCAGAGTCATGGAGCAGAATGGCCCCTCGGGATGGGGTCTGGCTCAGCCACCTGCGCTTTGCCCAGAGTGCAGACATGCCACCAGCCTGTGTTCTTAATCCAGTTGCAGAGCCCTGAGCCCTGGCCTCCCTCTGCCCGCGCCCTCAGTGCTGGTACTGCGTTGTGAGCTCAGCCGAGCTGCCTTCCTCTGGCTCCTTCCAGAAATCTCCCCCCACCCCCCCACCTCACTCTTCTCTGAACTCACTCGGGCTTTTCAATGGCTAAACTAGGCCATGTGATTTTAGTTTGCATTAGTAGAAACACGGAACCCAAAAGGAGAGGACAGCCCCGCTCTGAGCTGTCACACCAACCCAGTGACAGGGTCAGGCTGAAGGGCATACGTAGGGCACCCAGCATGGTGTTCGGTACGTAAAAAGTGCTATATAATGTACAGTCCAGCATCTTTTATTACTGTTATTATTCTGTTCTCGGAACTGTGCCCCCTGCTACAGAAAGCACAGGACCACAGCCCTAAGGCATCCTCGCGTCTCTGCAGCAATCCAGATTAGGGAGCACCTACGCAGTCAGGCACTGGGCACCGGTGGGTCAGTGTCTCCCCCCTCCAAGGATCCCCATCTATAGCGGGAAGAGGACGAGGGTCCGAAGAGAGTTTCAGGGAAAGCAGAGGGTAGGAAGGTGGCTGAGAGAGACAGCCCTCTCTCCCGGCAAATCCCACCAGCGGTGCTTGCTCCTGGGAGGGGTACCCGGAGGCTGCCAGCCAGCCCTGGGGCAGCCCACTGCCGGGTGGGGCCCATGGGCTGTGTTCCCAGAAGCGTCTGTCTGAACCCGAGCTCCCCACATGCGTCCAGCTTGGCTCCAGTCCCAGTGGGACCGGGCGAGTGCTGGGCCCCTGGATGGAGGCAGCAGGGGGCCCTCCCTCCCTGAATGAAAGCACCCATGCAGACGCAGAGCTGGCTCGTGTCTCCACCAGTCGCTCAGAAACCGCCCTTCCCCTCGCACCTGCCCTTGGGCTCAGGGGGTCCAGTGCAGCCCCGCGGTCCACACACTTGGAAGAGAACGACGTTCCTGTGGTCATAGCCACTCACCCAACTCATGGCACTCGTGTGACCATAAGCCAACGACGTTCCCCATGCAGCGGGGTGGCGGGGGTCTCCGAGCCCTCCGGGAAGCAGACCCCGCCTCCCCCGTGCAAACACCACGGGCCCCGTGAGGCTGGGGTGAGCGAACACACTCATCACACAACAGCCCTGCGAAACTGAAGAGGGGAGTTCAGGGGACCATGACTCAGCCTTCTGGCGCTCCCTAGCCCCTTCCCAGCAAACACATCATTCATAGAGTGGGGTGACCGCAGGTTCTGGGACCGCCTGTGTCGTCCAGGCACATTTCTTAACAGCCCAGAGGCCCCGATTCTGTCTGTGTTGAGATGGTGCATTGAGATCATTTCAAAGTCTCACAGTAGCTGGGCGACCGGCTGCCACTTTGCCGGGGTCTGAGGGATTCCCGGGACGTCGGGTCTTCAGTGCTAAACGCGCGGCAGGTCCAGGAAGACCAGGACGGCCGGTCACCCCAGCGGAGCCTGTCACAGAGCAGATGACCCATAGTGGCAGCTGGTGACACGTCCTATTCCCGTCTCCACAGCCTCCAACAGCAGCTGGTGCTGGGGGCTGACTGCTGGGGGCCTGTCCTGTGCAGCGTGTGTGTGTGTGTGTGTGCGTCCACGCAGTCCTCAGAGCCAGCCTCGGGGCGGGTCGCTGTCATCTCCGGTTTGCAGAGGGGGAAATGGAAGAGCCAGGATTTGAACCAGGAACCAGTAATGGGATTCCTTGCTGCAGTCTTACTCAACCCGCTATGCCCTCTTCCCTCAAACGTATCAAGCCCGATGTCCCAGGCATTGCTCTAGGTGCTCAAGCCGTGCTCATTCAGTTATTTCCTACAACGACCCTATGACTGCTATCGAGGACCAAAAAGACAGGATGGCTCACTGGACAGAGCGGGCAGGAGGGCACCAGGCTGGTTCTGCCGTCAGCGCAGAAAGCCCGCGGGCCGGGCAAACCAGGGCGCCCGGTCACCCCGCATGAAGTGCTAATACACAGCAGGCTAGAATAAAACCCCCCACAGACCGTTCAAGAGGGGCTATGATCAGCGAACGGGAGAATTGATACGGGCACCACCTTCCTAGTTAACAAGCAAATGTACAAAGATGCCTCCCAGCTACTGATCCGGTGGGGCCCGCGGCCAGCCGGGGAGGCGCTCGGGAAGCCGGGCAGAGCGGGACATCTGAGTCCAGAACTGGGCCCGGGCCGTGTTGACCGCAAGATAACATTTTTGCATAAATGTCACCAGGGCTTGGAAAAGAACTTGGAAAAATAAAAGCATCTTATGTGTGAAGGAGGAAAACTGTGGTGATTTTTCCCCCTTTTCCCTCATGCGCATTATTGCTGTTTATTTGTGTCATGGAGGCAGATAAAGGCCAACAGCCCGCCGTGAGTCACTCCTGTCTTGACGACCCTGCCCCTCCTCACCCGCCACCCAGGGCCTCCTCCCTGCACACCCCACCCCAACCAGCCTCGGGCTTCCCCTGCTCTGGCTGCCCTTCTGGGGTGTAGCCCGGGGCCTGGAGGGTCGGAGGGGAGCCCCTCACCCTCCCTCCCCCGCAGCGTGCCCTCAGCAGGCCCAGCACGGGTACGCACCCTCTCCTTTCTGTCTGCCATGGACAAACAGGACCGTGGAAGGCCGGGTGAGGTTAGAAGGCTGCAAGGGTCTCACGGCCCCTGGGAGGGAGGCCGTGAGGTGGGGACGAGTGAGCCAGGTAATTCGGAATCCCTCAGGGAGGTAGGAAGCAGCAAGGCAGAATGCCAGTCTATTCCGGGAAGGCCCTCGGGCCCACGGCCCTGCAGGAGCGAGACAAGGAAACCCCGCAGGCCCGGTGACCTCAGGGCCACCCAGTCCCACCGCCCAGCGCATCGGTGCAGGACGTGCGGCCGGCCAGGGGTGCCAGGCCCGCGCCCCTCCGCGTCCCCCCGAGGGCCGGCTTCGGCCCCAGCGGCGGCGACTGTCCCTCTGGCCGGCTTACGCACCGGAAATTTCCGTCATCCCTGAGTCAGTCCTTCCCTCTGGGAATGCCATTTTCATCCTGGGAAGTCACAGGAAGGATCAGTCCTATTTCCTGAAAGTGGTCACACGTGAGCCATCCTGGGCACTGGTTGTCTCAGGCTGGGTCACTTTGTCCAAAGCCCACCCTTCACCGAGGCCCAGGTGCACGTGGGAGAGAAAGGGGATCGACTTTGATGGGAAACGGGACTAGGGAGAGAAGCCCCAAGCGCAGGCTCTGCTCGGTGTGCCTCTTGTGAATTAACCGACTCGGTCCTCACAAGAGCTCTGAGAGTCCCCATTTTACAGAGGAGGAAACTGAGGCACAGAATGGTTCTCACAGCTAACGCCAGTTGAGGCAGGATCTGAACCTGGACCTGCTGAGGCCAAGCTGCCCCGCAGGTCACCCCCACACGAGGCAGCCATCTGGTGACACTGGAGACCGTTTCAATGGAATGCCCGCTGTCATCTGGCAAAGTCACAGCCATCAGAGGTGGCAAGAGGCTGGTCCCGTTCCCAGATCGGCCACTGATCTTCCGCCTAACCCTGAGCACTGCATTGGAGGCTGTCGGGGTCTCGGCTCCCCAGCTGCAAAATGGGGGGTTGCAGTGGGAGCCCTCGGCTTGTCTGTGAAAATTTCCCCACAGCATTATGGGTTGTCTGCTTAGGTCAGCAGAGACAGAATTGACGGGAAGCTTGAGGTTTCCAAACTGGAGAAAAGTTGTTTTGCAAAATAGTCTCAAAGATGAACAGAACTTGTCAAAAACGATGGGGGCGGGCGCCTGGGTGGCTCAGTCGGTTAAGCGACTGCCTTCGGCTCAGGTCATGATCCTGGAGTCCCGGGATCGAGTCCCGCATCGGGCTCCCTGCTCGGCAGGGAGTCTGCTTCTCCCTCTGACCCTCCTCCCTCTCATGCTCTGTCTCTCATTCTCTCTGTCTCAAATAAATAAATAAAATCTTTAAAAAAAAACAAAAAAACGATGGGGGCATTTTCTTTGATTTCCAAAGGAAGTGATTCAACGTAACGAAAGGTCACTCTTGAAAGAGATGAGTTCAATCACGTTGTAAACATCAGAGATTCTGCAACTCTTCCCAGCACGCTGGAGAGACAGCCTGGGCTTGTGCTGTGTGTGTGTGTGTGTGTGTGTGCACGGGTCCATGTGTGTACATGGGTGCATATGTGTGCACGCATGTGTGTATGCGTGTCTGCCCACGTGCATGTGTGTGCATGCATGCATGGGTGCCTGTTTCCTTCTTCAAGCTTCCACCCAAAACTATCTTTCTTTTTAAAACTATGGCTTTCGAACCTGGTTGCGTTAGAACACCCCGGAGAACTTTAAAAGCCACCAATGACTGGACCCCACTGCAAGCGACCGGAAGGGGCTCACTCTGTGAAGCCCAGACATCAGCACCGTTTTCAACCAGAAGTTCCCCTCGCTTGAATGAGCAGTTGGGGTGAAGGGCCATTGTCCTGAAACCGTGGTCCCCACACTTGGGCGCTCACAGAATCACCTGGAGGGCGTGGTAGAGCCGGATCGCGCCGGGCTCTGTCCCTGCAGGCCCAAGGGAGAGCTCAGGAGTTGACATCCCTCGCGGGTTCCCAGGGCCAGTCCCGGGACCCCACCAGGTGAGGCGCAGCCCTGCAACCATGGAGCATTTCCCCGCAGGTTCTCCAGGGACGCTCAGGCCTGGCTGCACGCTGCAGGCACTCGGGGAGCTCTGGACCAGCCTTGGCCCATGAAAGGGTCATCTCTGCAGGTGGGCCAGCTCGTTTCCAAGGCTCCTGCAGTGACTCCGTGGCGCAGCCAGGTCGAGACCCACTGCCGGGGACGCGCTCGCGCACACGCACCTCCGTGAGCAGGCTGTGCCCTAGGTGAGGCTGGTGGCGTGAAAAGACAGGCCAGGCAGTGCGAGCGCAGAGGGCTGGAGGCTCGAATCCAGATCCCCGCTCCTCCTCCCTCCTTCCCGTCCACACCGCACACAGCCCATATCTCCCGTCCGCCCCCTTGGGGCCCGGAGACCTGGAAGGAGCCCTGGTGACCAGCGTGGACTGCGGCCCTGGTCCTGGGAAAGCAGGGAGGGTGGCAGCCTAGGCCTTCCCGCGGGGTGCTTCATGCTTCTCCAGCACAGGGATTATTTTGAGCTGATTGCTTTTAAGAAACAAGGCCACAGGGGAGAATCTCTGGCTTCTATTCTCTGGAGAATAGAAATTGGTCTTTTGTGAAGGGAATTTACATTTATAAGGGAAATCTCCATCTGTAAGGGTGTCCCCCCCCAGTCTGTAACTCCAGCCGAGAGGAAGCTGACTCCAAATCTCTAGAATCTCTTTACCGCTGGAGACGATTGGACCTCCATCTGCATAACAAACCTTACCCTTGGTGACTGGGCCCCTCCTGGTAACCCTGAAACTGGCCCCCTCCCGACTGCTTTCTGTTGCCTTTTGCCCAAAATGGTATTTAAAGTGGCGGCTCTCGGGCCACCTCCGGGAGTTTTACTCTGTTTTTCTGGGTTTCTCTCACATATATATGAGGTTTCGTGTAATTAAACTTCTGTTGGTTTTTCCTTGCTAATCTGTCTTTTATAACATGGGGTGTCAGCCACAGAACCTAAAGGGTAAAGGGGGGAATTACGGCCCCCACCCCACAGCAGCACCGTCCCACATCAGACCCTGGGTGTCCCAGTGCGGGGCAGTGGGGGGGGTCCTGACAGGTGGGCCGAGCTGGGAGAGGCTGGGTGGCAGGCAGCTCTTCACCCCAAGGCCTTCCCTACGTGTTGGGTTCATTGATGTACTTACTCGGCGCCATTTTGATGTGGGAAAACTTCTGGACCCACGCCTCCCGCAAATAATGACAGAGTCCAAGAGGTGGCTCCGTCTCGCCTTCTGGCTATGACCCACTTTACTGACTCCTTTTTATGAACCATGAGGGGACCAACTGAGACAGAACCTTCGTTCTTCTGATACCCCGGGGATGGTTGGCCCAGGTGAAATCATGCTAGCTGCAGAGACCGTCCAGACGCCCTGACTCCAGCAAAATGCTCCCGGCTCCTTTGCTGTAAGCCCGACCTGGGGACTCTTTTCTCGAGGACCAAATGCACCCAAAGAGATTGGAGTCACTTGCACAAATAGCACTTTCATTTGGGAGGTGAGGAGAGTGTGTAGACTAGGGTAGGATGTGTTTTGCAACCCTGACTGCACCTCGTAATCACCTGACGTTCTACCGAGACCTGAGTCCCATCCGATAGATTCAAATGATGATTTAATCGGTTTGGGGCGTAGCCGGGGCATCAGGACCTTAAGAAACTTCCTTTTAAAAAAGATCTCTTTCATATATGTATGTGTATTGTGCATGTGTGTGTATATACACATATATTTAATACAAGTGGGCTCATACCACATGTATATACTATTTATTTTTAAATTTCTATTGTTTTTTTACTTTATCAAGTATTATTAGTCTACAACATCTCTAGGTCAGTAGGTACTCATTTACAGGACTATTTTAATGTACTATTTAGACATTTTAAATGTACTATGACATTTAGTCTAAACAGTACGTTTAGTACCTTTTAAGCACATTATTTAGACATCTAAATGCCTAAAAAGTATTTCGTACTGTGGATTTACAATAACTTACTTAACGTCATTCTACTATTAGATGTATGGGTTACTTTAACTTCTTATTAACTTTTTCTCCACCATAAATAACACTCTAATACACAACCCATTACATCATCTATTTTGTGCCATTAATACTTATTTACTGAGAATCAATGGTTATCATCCTGATAATTTTGTCAACATGAGTGGAAACTGGCATTTTTATACTGATTTTTCGTTCCTTTTTAAAAATGTATTGGGAGAGTTGACCATTTGTCTATGTGCACGATTGTATTACATGTTTTTCGTTTTAGCCATTCATAGGTTTTTCTCTGCATTGCCTCTTTGAGACCTTTGTCTTCTGTATCCAGGGGAGAAGTTGGCTTTCCAGATATGCTTTGCTTCTTACGGTGATATCTGCCCTGGTCTTCTTCCAGAGCCTGATGAACACGTTTTGGATGACATTCTAAAACTTCCAGGTGCATCTTGATGAGCCCCTCGGACCTGGCGTCCCATAGGCAGGGCTGGTCCTGGGAGTGTCAGAGGAGGCTGGAGGCTGGAGGCTGGAGGATTCTCCCGCCTCCCTCCTCTCTCCTTTCGGTTTCTCTCTATCGCCTCCTTTTGGCAAAACCTAAAAGGCGGCCATCCAGCCAGGGGGTCTGGAAAATGCAGTTTGCAGTGCCCCAGCCCCAGCCGCATTAAGCAGCGCGTACGTATAAGGGTGGATCTGTAAGCAGCCGTGGGCGGGTGAGACACGGCGGTACCTGTGGGCCACAGCTCCCGGGGTCCCTGTCTCGCATCTGTCCCATCGGCTTCTCTGGGCTCCTGACGCTCTGGCAGGGCCGCCCCGGGGGTGGTCCATTCCAGGCCAGGGAGGCGGCCCCACGCCCCATCTGCTGCCCGGTGCTGCCCGGCTGCCCAGAGCCTCCTCCTGCAGGCTGACCACTCCCCTGTGCCCTCCCGCGGCCCAACTGACTCCTGGGTTTGGAACGAGGCTAAGCCAAGGCCCACCAAGTCGAGGTAAGTCCAGCGGCAAAATGGCCCATGCCAGACGGGAAACGCACGATTTCGCGGCCCTGTCTATGGGACGGAGCGAGGCCGGCAACCGGGCCTTCGGGGGGTTCTCACCCAGTATCCACTCCCTCGTGCCGTACAGTCAGGCTTCGCACGATGGCAGCTTCCCTCCTCCTGCTGCATCTCTGCCTCGTGGCCGCTCTGGCCACAGAGCTCGTGCCACAGGCCACGCGGCGTGCTGGCCGGCCGACAGCCACCGGGGCTCCTCTAGGACACGCACTGCATTTGCTCGTGCGGAAATCAGGCTGCCGGCTGGTGGGCCGGGAGCATCACCCGATGGGCCGTCGTGGGAGCCGCTCACCGGGCGGGGATACAGCATCCCACAGGCTGAACCGGACAGTCCCACCACGTCCAGGAGCGAAACCAAAGGACAGAGACCTGGGAAGTCCTTCTCTTCCCCGGCACATCCTCTCCTCCCCCTTCACCTCTGGGGACCCTCTCACTGCTCCCCTCCTGAACCCTCTGATTCCGTACCGCTTACTCGCTGTTGTGGACCCTTCACTTCAGATTCTTTTTCTGCCTTTTGCTTTCTCTTCCAGGCTCAGCCTCGGGCCTTCCCTTGCTTCCATGCCCACCCTGCCCAGCCTAGCTCACCTCCATCCCCTGGGGCCACTCTGACCTGCAGAGCGACCTCTTTCTCAAAGGCCTCTGTTCCTTTTCCTCAGGTCTGCCCTGCTCGACTCCCACAGAGGTTTCTCTGACTCTGTCTGAGGCCCTTGCCGAAGGAGATGGAAGTTTGATTTTGAAGGAGAGGGTTTGCTTGGGCCGGGCCGGGCAGGGCCGAGAGCCTCCTCTCGCCATCTTCAGTCCTCTCTCCCCCCAGCAGGAAGTGACGGGAACTGCAGGACACACCTCGGCAGAGCCCTCCTCCCCAGCCCCCCATCTGCCACCCGTCCCAACACCCAGCCCCAGGCGCTTCCAGGAGGTTTGAGGCCCTGGGGGATCTCATCTCATCACTGAGAACGCTCCCCAAAACAAGCGTCCTTCCTCCAGACCCCCAAGCACCTGCAGGAGCCTTACCGTCAACAGCCATGACTCCCTTGGCTTCTCCCGGATGCCTCTGCCGGAAGCGGCCGGAGAGATTTGCTGTGACCCATCACAGAGATGGGTTGTCACAGACCACGACAGCCCCCATTTAGAACTCAGTGCCAGAGAAGGTGCTGTTCAAAACCAGGGAAAGAGAAGCTGTGTTTCTCTGCCTTTTTAACAAAAAGAGTGGTGCAAAACCAGTCTTTGCTCTCCCCAGGGTACGCTGAACCAGGAGTAAGGACAGAATGGGAGCCATTCCAGCACCAGCCTCGCAGTCCATTCACAGCCGCCCCTTGCTGCCACCACCCTGTCCCCTGCTCTCTGTGCGGGACAAAGGATCCCAGGGAGCACCGGAAATCACCAAGAGGGGCTCCGCGCACTATGAGCCGGATGAGAGAAAAACCAGGCAAGCACACCTGTGAACGAACCCCTGGGTGACTAATAGAAGACACACGTAAATCTGCATTTGCAGGGTCAGTTTTCTCCAAGCTCACGCTCTGCCCGGGATGGGTGGACATGAGGTCACTTCTGTCTCTGTTTCACCGTCTCAGGCCCTGGAAGGCTCCACACTCTCTGTGCCGGTCATTTGGGCGCCCCCCGGCCCCATGCCCCTGCTCCGTGCGCTGCCCTGTGGGGCAGGAGGTTGGGACCCTGCACACTGCACTTAGATGCTGCATCCCGGTTCCCTTCTGTCCCTGGGGCGGGGGGCACCTGCAGGAGACGGGAAGGTGGGAGGAAGAGCAGTTCTTCCAGGCGAGGGGTTCCCGGTTCCCGCTCAGGCTGCAGGGCCAACAGCAGCTGTGGGCACCGCACGGTCTCCAGCAAGATGCGGGGTGGGGCGGGGGCTGCAGCTCGGGCTGTGTCGGGGCCGGCAGGGGGCAGGGGGGTGAGACCTGGCTGGCTGCCCGCCCCCTACAGCAGCAGGGTGCAGGCTCCCGTGGCCGCGGTCCACAAGTCCCCTCCTCGTGTGTCATGGATCTAGATCCCAGACTCCAGGGTAGCCCCATGGCCCTGTTAGCTCTCCCATCTAAGGGCACCCCAAACCCCCGAGACCCCCGCCCCCTGCATCTGCTCTCCTGGTTTTTCCAGTGCTGTGATCCTCAGTTCCCTCCGTGTGATCATACAGAGCAGCTTCCATTTCCCCGAAGGACATGGACCCACACCCCCCGCCTCTGGGCCTCGGGACGGCGCCAAGCATGCCTTGGACGATATTCTCACATACGTCTGCATCTGAATGTGACGAGGAGAGGGACTGCTGTCTGTGTGTCAGCTTCTTTTTTTTCTTTTAAAGATTTTATTTATTTATTTGACAGAGAGAGAGAGCACAAGCAGGGGGAGCGGCAGAGGGAGAAGCAGGCTTCCCACTGAGCAGGGAGCCCTGGGACCATGACCTGAGCCGAAGGTAGATGCTTAACGACTGAGCCACCAGGCGCCCCAGTGTGTCAGCTTCTAAGGAACACTCAGGCCCTTCTCGGAAGCCACACACCATCGTCTGTTTGCTCCTGCTGGTGGGGCAGGGCGTGTCCCCTTGGCTGCAGGGGACAGATGCGACTTACCTCCACCCAAAGCAGCAGGACCAGAGACGTGCTCAGTGAAAAGTCGAGAGGAGGATTGGCGGTGAGGGGAGGTCTCCAGGTCTCACTCAGAGGCCGTGTGGCCTGGGAGGCCTGCTTCTCTGACGCCCACACAAAGCCGTGGGGGGCCGTGGGGGTCCGTGGGGGTCACGTCACACGTAGCTTTCCACTGCTAGATGTCCTTGCGTAGGATGTTTGTCACAAACATTGGTTCTTCTTTTAGTCCTGTGAGTGTCCAGACTCTTCCTGTGTTTGGAGAACACTGTCCCCTCGGAGGGCAAGATCTGCAAATGCTGCCCGCCTGCTTCCCCAGGCTCCCGGGGTGGCCCTGCCACGTGGATGCCGAGGGAGAAGCCCGTGTCTGCGCGGGGCCAGGATCCCGGTGGGAGGCGGCCGGGCGGGCGGCTCAGCCAGGCTGTCCTGAGTGGTTTACTCCACGCCTTCCCGAGCTCCATGCAAGTACCCTTGGGCCACGCCCGGGGTTTCAGATCGGGGGTGGCTGGCTGAAGCTGGACAGCAAATGCGTTTTGCTCAGCCTCCGTGGTTTCCTAGAGATTGGGAGGTTTCCCCCCAAACTCCAGATTTCCTGAAAAAAGCCAGAGGCTCTGGCAGCCCTGGGCCAGCATCCCACACATGGCCACACTTGTCTGGAGCTGAGCAGCCTCAGGGTGTGGTTTGCATGGGATGCGAGCTCCTCAGGTGGCCCCTGTGTCACCTCCCGGCTCCTCATCATTCACTTCACCTACTTGGCCCCCAGAGAGACAAGTATGCCCTGGCTGCTGAGGGCCCCAGCCTCTGGATCAGCTGCCCACTAAGCACTCTCCCAGGGGGCTGCCGGGAGCTGTCTTTCTAGAGAATAGTGGTCCCCAAACTTGGCTGCACATGAGAATCACCTGAGGATGTTTTTCCTTTCAATTCCAAAGCCCAGCCACTCTGCAGACCCTTTACCTCCCCCATCACAATCTCTGGTGGGGGAGGGAGGGTACAGGCTGGTCAGTGCTTAACAACAGGCTCCCAGGTTGGGGGGTGGGGAGCCTGATCTTCAGCATTTGCTGCTTTCTGTGGCATAACACCCCATCGGGATTGAGTTCACCTGCCTGCTTTCACTGAATGCAGATTCAGGAAGAGATGCTCAGTGGCAAAACCATTATGTAGTGTTTTCCTCCTGCAGATAAAAACAGATACAAGTAATCTCAAGGGTATAGATAATAGCAAAATACAGTAAGATAACTTGGAGGTGTTGAGTCTTGAATACTTATTATTTTTAATAAATGTAACTGCAAGTGTGTATATAATTTACAGGACGGCTGTGTTAAATACCTGAGCCTGGCTCAGACATTTTCTGAAATTTTAAAAATCAGCTCTTGCCAGCTGGTAGGAACTGGTTCCAGCCCACTACCAGGACAGGCATCGGTATTTTCTGGAAATTCCCAGTTGATCCCAAAGGATAGATAA
The DNA here is from genome assembly GCF_011800145.1 of Mirounga leonina. Lineage (NCBI taxonomy): Eukaryota > Metazoa > Chordata > Mammalia > Carnivora > Phocidae > Mirounga > Mirounga leonina. The sequence continues at coordinate 27,206,919 of NW_023270464.1, forward strand.
ATTCGGAATCTACCGCTTTCGAACAACGCTTCTCAAACTTTAACTTGCATCAGGATTGCCTGGAGGGCTCGGTGGAAATCGGATTGCCGTCCCCACTCCTACCTCCCAGTTTCTGACTCAGTAGGTCCACTTTAGAGTGGGGCCCAAGAAGTCGCCCTTCTAACAAGTTCTGCAGAAATGTTCATGCTGCTGGTTCAGGGACCACATTGTGATTAGAGACAAGGCAGCCTTAGTTCGGTTAACCTCCTTTGGCAGCATGGCCAGGAGTGATTGAAATCCGTCCTCCTCACCCCTTCTGACGGGGGAGGCAGGGGCAGTAAATGAAGCTCACCTCCAGCCTTGAGGGTGCCGCCGGCCCCCAGGACAGTCAGGGTCCTCCCAACCCCTCTTCCAGAGTGCACGCTCCCCTCCCACACTCAGGGCACCCGTGACACGGGGAGCAGGGAGCAAGCCGCAGAGTTATTGCTCTGAAGGCCATTACCAGCTCCCTCAGGACAGGCCCAGTACCTGACCCCTGTCACCATGGAGACGGACGTTCCTGGTGGGCTGGGGTCTGGAGGAATGAGGACAGAGGTGCGGCTTCCTGAGCCCTCATGCCCAAAGGCTCAGGGAAGCCAGGGGCGTTTTGTCTTTGGCCCATTAAGAGATGTTAAGAAAAGCTGGTGATAATTTCTGCTCCATTAGGTAAGGAGAGGAGTAGGAGGATTCATCAGGTCACAAGTAGGCAAAAGGATGCTGGATATATTCTCTAGGGGTCTGATCAAACCCCGACCTCCCTGAAGACAGGGGCTGCATGTTCGTGTCCTGCCCACGGTGGACACGGCCAGGGCCTGCGGAGAGCAGAGAGGGACGCAGGATACACTTGCCCGCGAGGGAATCATGCACACAAGTGCATCTCAGAGTCGGATGGAGCCTTCTCTCCTGGTTCCCGGTTCTCCACCTTCATGGCAGCATCTGGGAAAGCAGCGATGGTGACGGGTCTGTGTGCATTCTTGGTCACCCAGTGTCTTCTTCTCTGACCCAGAGGCGGTCCAACCGTGTCTATCAGCAGGACTGATTGAGGCTTACGATTCCTCCGGAAGTACTCAGCCCAGTGACTGGAAGGTGATAAATGTTCGCTCTCATGACACGGTCAGTCGGGAAGAGAAAACGGACTGAGGTCGGCACTCCTACCCCACCCCCAGTGCCTGAAGCATCTGTGGAGTTGAGTGTGAGGAGCGGGGGCTCCCCAGCCTCCCAGCCCCTCCCCCGCCGCGGGCACTGCCCCCCACATCCTGCCACGGAAACATGCCACACACATATAGGAGCCGCATGTGAAAACAAAACAGACGAAACAAAGAGATCCTAGGAGAAAACCAGATTTTAAAAATGCTTCGGTCTCCATGCAGACGAGTCTTTCGTAAGCACATGAGTGTGGTCAGAAAGCGTAAGGAAGAAGAGTGACGGAGATTCCATAAATGTGTTTCTCACATTAACTCACAGGGTGGCACAGTCACTACTGGGTGAAGAGTGAGTGAATAAGTAAAAGCAAAAGGCAAATTAGTCACTAGGGAAATATTTGCAATGTTATGACAAAAGAATACAGGATTTAAAATCCTTAATACATAAAGGATTCTCGTGAACTAATAGGAGAAAATGAGGGCCCATGAGACAAACGGGCAAAAGCTGCGAATAGACGATTCACACGTATGAAACCCACATGGTCAATACACATTAAAAGCAATTCCATTTCATTGCTTATCAAAGGAATGCAAGTTGAAACACCCAAGAAAAGACATTTGCTTATCCAATTAAGGATTAAAATTATGCCAGTCAGGTGTAAAGGGTACAAGGAAATTGTACCCTTCATGTTCTAGTACTGGGAGTAAAAAGAGGTACAGACTTTTTTCCTTAACTAAGATATAATTCACATATTCCCAAACTCGCCCTGGTAAAGTATACAGCTCAAGGGTTTTACTATATTCACAAAGTTGCACGCCCATCACTACTATCTGATTCCAGAACATCATCATTCCAGAAAAAACTCCAATACCCACTAGCAGGTCCCCCCTCCAACACCCACTGTCTCCCCTCCCCCCAGCTCCCCACAACCATGAATCTACTTTCTGTCTCTATGGATTTGTCTGTTCTGGACATGGCAGATATTTGGAACCAACAATATGTGGTCGGTCTTTCACTGAGCATCAATAATGCTTTCAGGGTCCACCCATGTTGGAGCAGGTATCAGCGCCTCATTCCTTTTCAAGGCTGAATAATATTTCATTGTATGGATATAGCACTTTTTGTTTATTAGTTGATGGGCATTTGGGTTGTTTCCACTGTTTGGTTATTATGAATAATGCTGCTGTGAACATTCAAGTACAAGTTTTTATGTTGAAAAATAAGTTTGTGTGAGTATATGTTTTCTATTCTCTTGAGTGTATAACTAGGGATGGAATTACTAAATCATTGTGATAAATCTGTGTTTCCACCTTTGAGGAATTGTCAAACAGTTTTCTAAAGTGGCTGCGCCATTTTGCATCCCCATGACAACGTGTGACGGTTCTGGTGCCTCCACATCTTTGTCAACACTTATGACTGTCTGTCTTTTCAATTATAGCCATCCCAGTGCATATGAAGTGGTATCTCATTGTTTCGATTTGTATTTCGCTAATGGCTAATAATGTTGAACATCTTTTCATATGTGAGGCATATCCTTTTTGAAGAATAATTTGGTATTATGTTTTAAAAACCATCAAATGTGCATATAAGTCTATCATAATTCCTGATTCTAGAATTCCTGATTCTAGTATATTGATTAAATAAGTGACGTCCATCCATAAAATGAAACACAATAATAATTTAAGGGGGCACCTGGGTGGCTCAGTTGATTAAGCATCTGCCTTCAGCTCAGGTCATAATCCTGGGGTCCTGGGATCGAGCCCCGCATCAGGCTCCCTGCTCCATGGGGAGTCTGCTTCTCCCTCTCTCTCTGCCCTTCCCCCTGCTCGTGCTCTTTCTCTCTATCTCAAATAAATAAATAAAATCTTTTTTAAAAAATTGGCATAAAAGAAAGAAAAATAAATCTGTAAAAAATTTCTATAGAAGAAAAATGACATGAAAATATATAGCTGGAAAAAAATACAGACTATACAACATGACATTCTTAATTTTAATTAAAAATGTGTACATATGTGGAAAAAAGGCTGTAAAGATGTATACCAGAATGCTAACAATGGTTATGGATAGTTTTTTGTCGTTGTTGATGTTAACAGCTTTTTGAGATATAATTCACATACTACAAGATTCATCTATTTAAAATTCACAATTCAATGATGTTAGTATATTCACAGTTGTGCAGCCATTAGTACAATCAATTTTAGAATATTTTCATCATCCCCAAAAGAAATTCTGTACCAATTAGCAGTCGCTCTCCGTTTTCCACCTGCCCCCCTAGCCCTAGGCAAGCAGTAATAAACTTTGTCTCTCCAGATTTGTCTATGCTGTACATTTCACGCAAATGAAATCATACAATATGTGGTCTTTCGTGTCTGGCTTCTTTCACTTAGAATAATGTTGTAGCTTGACTCAGTACTTCTTCATTCCTTTTATGACTGAAAAATATTCCATTGTACAGATATATCACATAATTGTATTTATTCATTCATCAGTTGATTGAAATTTGGGTTATTTCCATTTTCAGCTGTTATGAATAATGCTGCGATGAACATTCAAGTTTTCATGTGGATATATGTTTGCATTTCTCCTGGGTGTGTTCCTAGGAGTGGAACTGCTGGGTCCTATGGTAACTCTGTGTGTTTTGAGGAACTGCCAGACTGTTTTCCTAAGTTTCTACACCATTTTATAATCTCACCAACAGCGTATGGCAGTTTTGTTTTAGGTCTTACATTTGATCTTTGATCCATGTTAACTTTTGGATCTGGTGTGAGGTAGAGGACCAACTTTTGCTTTTGCATGTGGATATACGGTTTTCCAGAACCATTTTTTGAAAGACTGTTCATGCCCATTGCATGGTCTTGACACTCTTGGGTCAAGCCAATTGATTGTAAGTGTGAGTGCTTATTTCTGGACTCTCAGTTCTATTCTATTGACCTATGTGTCTATCTAGAGGCTGGTACCACACTGGTTTCTTCAGCATTATAGTTTCACAGTAAGTTTAAAATTGGTAAGTCTGAGTTTTCCAATTTTGCTCTCTTCTTCTTAAAAATGCTTTGGCTAGGGGAACCTGGCTGGCTCAGTCTGTGGAGCACGTGACTCTTGATCTCAGGGTTGTGAGTGCAAGCCCAGTGTTGGGTGTGGAGATAATTTAAAAATAAAAATCTTAGAAGAAAGTTTTTGGCTTTTCTGAGTCCCTTCAATTTCCATATAAATTTTAGAATTGGCTTGTCAATTTCTGCAAAGAAGTTGACTGAGATTTTGATAAGCATTGTGTTGAATCTGTAGATCACTTTGGACAGATTCAATCTGTATTACCATCCTAACAATTAGTTACATCTTCCAGTTCTTGAACATATGGCACTTTTGATTTATTTAGGTTTTCTCTGCTTTCTTTCAACAACTTTTGATGGTGTTTGGAGTATAAGTTTTGTACTTCTTTTGTTAATGGATATTTTTTCTTGTGATAAAATATACATCACATGGAATCTACCATTTTATCCATTTTTAAATGTGCAGCTCAGTGACATTAAATACATTCCCCTTGCTGTGCATCCATCTCCAGAATTCCATTTTCCCAAAGTGAAACTCTGTGCCCATTAAACAGTAACCACCATCCTACTTTCAGTCTCTATTAATTTGATTACTCTTGTTACCTCATGTAAGTGAAGTCATACAATATTTTTCTTTTTATCTTTAGTTTATTTCATTAGCATTTTGTCTTCAAAGTTCCTCTGTGTTGCAGCAGGTGTTAGAACTCCTTCCTTTTTAAGGTTCAATAATATTCCGTTGTGTGTATACCGCATGTTTAACCATTCATCTGTGTGTGGACACCTGGGTTGTTTCCACTTTTTAACTATTGTGAATAATGCTGCTATGAACATGGGTATGGACTTACCTGTTTGAGTCCTTGGCTTCAATTCTCTCTAATATATGCCTAGAAGTAGCATTTCTGGATCATAGGATAATTCTAAGTTTAATTGTTTGAGGAATGGGTCATTTTAATTCATTATTGTCTGTTTTTATGCTTTTTGATATTTATTATATAACCAACAAAATAGTATTTTTAAAAATATTTTATTTACTTATTTGAGAGAGAGAGAAAGTGAGAGAGCAAGAGAGAGCAAGCGAGCACAAGTGAGGGTTACAAAGGCAGAGGGAGGAGAAGCAGGTTCCAGGAGAAGCAGGTTCCCTGAGAAGCAGGGAGCCCGATGCGGGGCTCGATCCCAGGACCCTGGAATCATGACCTGAGCCGAAGGCAGACGCTTAACGACTGAGCCACCCAGGTGCTCCTCCTTGCTTTTCTTTCTTTTTTTTTTTTTTAAGATTTTATTTATTTATTTGACATAGAGAGAGACAGCGAGAGAGGGAACACAAGGGAGTGGCAGAGGGAGAAGCAGGCTTCCCGCTGGGCAGGGAGCCCAACGCGGGGCTCGATCCCAAGACCCCGGGATCATGACCTGAGCCGAAGGCAGACGCCTAACTGGCTGAGCCACTCAGGTGCTCCTCAACAAAATTTTATTCTTAAGAATCAATTCTGTGTCATAAATGGACATATGTCTGGAAGCCCTTCAACATTTCCCATAATCTGTGAACTAACATATATTTACAATGGAGCTCATGTGTGGTTCATGTAATTGCTTTGCTGACAACTTGGAAGCTGTGTCATTCTTTCCTCAGACTTGTGGTCAGAACATGGTTGACATAGGTACTCTGGATCTGTTTTTTTTTTTCTGAGCAGTGAGATTTGATTCGTGTCTGCTCTACACTCTCACCCCACCTTCTTGCCACAGTGCCTGGGGAGATTGATGCCCATTCCCGGGGATGGAACAGTGAGAGAGAGTTCATTGACCTGTTGGCTGGTGAACCCAACTGTGTGGTCTTCCTTTTCCCAAGAAGCACATAAAATGGGGGAAAAAATGAGTTCAACCAAGCCGCTTTGACAAACAAGCCAGCATGCAAACAGGAACAGGAGCCTTGGGACTTTCCTAAGACAAACAAAGGATTTGAGAGAAATAACAATATTTAGCAAAACTCAAAACTCCCACTTCCAGATTAAGAAAAACAACTTGCTGCAAACAACTTAAAATAATATTTAAAAAGTAGCTCTGAGGTCTTACAAAAACTCTATCATAACACCGAAAGTTACTTAGACGGAGTTTAAGAAATGTTTGTAAGAATGGAAAATACCTGTTTTTAGCTCAAAGAAGATCTATCACGTCCTCAACTGAGCCAACTCAATGGCCCGTTCCAACTCTTGGTTCACTCCAGCTTCCCGAGTGCCTCGCTTCCCGTTAAACTGTTATTGTCCCTAAACCTTCACGTCTTTTCTTAATCATATTTCCTCAACTAGGAAATTAATTTTCAGGCATTTTCCCTTTTGCAGCCATGAGTCAAAGCTCAAGACAGCTGTCAAATATTCCTCTTGTGCAAGCCAAGCCTTCCGAAGAGTGACACTACGAAGTTAAGACGCAAACGGATGTGATGAGGCAGTTGATGTTAGGCTTGGCACAGTCCATGGGCAGAGGAGTGGGGATGCAGAGGAAGAAACCATGCAGAGACAGGATGCACATTATCTCCAGAGGAGTCATCAAGGATATACATTCCACATGACCCAAATTCAGAGCCTGGAGGCCACGGCCCTTGGCAGGTCATGTGGTTCAGAGTCTCTCACCCTCGCTGACAATTGGGATCAGTAAACATTCTAGACCAACGTCTGAAAACTATGGCACGTGGGCTAAATATGATCTTCTGCCTGTTTTTGTACTGCTGGCAAGTGATGAATGATTTTCAAATTTTTAAATATTTGAAAAACATAAGTAATGTTTTTGAAACTAAAATCGTATAAAATTCAAATTTCAGCGTCCAAAATTAAAGTTTTGTTGATCACTATACCGATGTGCCCATTGCTGCTTTCTTGCTACAGCGGAAGAGTAATGTTGTGTCCGAAACTGTATGGCCCCCAAAGCCTAAAATAGTTCCTCTCTGGCCTTTGTCATCGCTGTTTTAAGTTCTTTTTCACAAAACCCAGCAGCAACAGGAGAGAGAGGAGCAGAGGAAGGAAGAGCCAAGCCATAACCATCACCTCCAAGATGGGGAACCTAGACTTGCTGGAGAGGAATGGGGTTTGGGAATCTCTGGTTAGGTCTGGCCACTGTGTTTCCACGAGGGATGCTCTGGATGCAGCAAGAGGATGGGACAGACCCAGTGACTGGCCCTACTAAGCCTGTGTGGTAGCTTCTCACCGAGTGAGGGCCCTTCCTCATCACTCTGTGTCTCTGGACCACCATTAAGAGAGTAGTTATTCCTATCTTAGTCCCAAGGGGAGAAAAACATCTCAATTCAGGTCCATTTGAGAAAAACTTAGCAGGTGGAGAATTTGGATATTGGTTCAAGAAGGACCGTAGGTGGAGAAGAAGCAGGGCTGCGTGCCATGGACGTACTCACGGCCGGTGCCCTCTCTCCAACCAGCCTCCGTGCTCGTAGAGTCCCAAGGCTCAGTCCTGTGTCCTGGTGCAGCCCAGGGTTGGGGGCATTGTCTTCAGATACTTTGAAGGCCATCTTGTGGAAGATGGTTCTATGCCCCGGCCTCCCGCCCCACCACGCTCAAAAATAGTACTAATCCGTGGAGCCATCGTAGTTTTGGACTCAACACAGAGAAGACGTTGCTCACAGCCTTTTCTGAGCAGAGCTGCCTTGGAGGCAAGGGGCTTGCTGCTTTTGCAGAAATGCTGACAATAGAAAGGTGGTGTATCAGATGACTGTGGATGCTAGAAGTATATGACTCAGAGAACGCGTGGGTCAAGGGGTGGAGTGAGAGGACTCAGACATCACACACAGTAGCCAAGAGCATGGACTTTGAAGTCAAAGTGGAAGGAAGTTCAAATCACTGCTCTGTCCCTCCGTGGCCTTTTGGTAGAGTTAATTGGGATGGGGTTCAGCTTCCACGTCTGTAAACTGTGGATTACGATCATGACCTCACCGGGGTACTGTGAGGGATACATTACGGCACTCTCAGGGTCAACAAATGGTAGCTGTTGTTGAACATGGCAAGAAACCTGATTGCCTTGTACTCAACCGAGTCCAAAACTTGGTAGGAAAAACGCTCTGGGTTTTTTTTGTTTTTTGTTGTTTTTTTTTAAGTTCCTCAATTTCAAAGTCATTTGAGGGCAGGGAAGAAAGGAAATGAAGAAATGCATAATAGAGCTCTCTGGGATTACGTATCAGCCTTCAGCAGGAGAGGGTCCCAAATGTGTGTCTCCCTGGGGTCAGTGACATCAACATGCACTTCATCAGGACTTTCGCCTCCAGTTGGGCTGTTGAATCTCTCCCCAGGACTCAAAAGGCGCGGGCAGGGAGGAGAGATGCTCGTCAGTTGCCAAATTGGCAATATGTTACAGATGATGGTTGGCAGGGACTTGGGAATCAGAGAACATCACACTCATTTGTTTTTATATTTTTCCCAAATGTTTTATAAAACCATTAATCAAGAAACCCTGTTTGGCTGAAAAACAAATGTCAGTGGTGAGTAACAGATACCAGCTTCCGTCATATCTGCCCTTTTCTGGTAGTTTCTGAAGCTCTGGACTTGCTGGCTTACCAGTTCAGCTACCACCAAGGGAGATTTTTATAAACCGCAGGGTCCACAGGCTGCTTTACGGACATCGGGTAAATGACGAGCTGAGCCCGCCTTTACAAGAGCATCAGGCAGGTCAACTCAGCATCTTCTGCTGGAATGCAAATTTCTTGAACTCATTTTAATTCAGTTCCCCTACTGGGTGCCCAGCACAGTATGAGGCATAGGAGATAGAGGTGTGTGGGACATGGTCATTGCCCCTTAAGGGGACCATCTGGTGGGAAATACCCCCAGCTACTTCCATGCATCGGAGCATCTGTGTGAGTATGAAGCTGGAATGCCCCAAGCGGGCCGGAGGGCCGGAGAAGGATTCCCGGATGGGTCACGCCTAAGCTGAGGTGTAAAGGGCCATGAATTAAGGGGTAGACATCAGAAGCAGAGCTGCTACATGCTCAAGGGCATGACCACCCGAGGCAGCATGCACCTGCAGAAGTAGCTGAGTGGAGAGCAGGGGTGAGGGAGGGAGTAGCTGGGGACGGAGCTGGGGTGACGAGTGGGGCTCTAAGGGCAAGCCTCGAAGGCCATGTGGAAGAGCACGGACTCCTGGGGGGGGGGCCGCAGGGGGAGCCAGGAAAGGCTCTAAGAAGAGATGTGGGTCAATCGGATTTGCACACGTAAGTAGCTATTTTGTGCAGAGGATGGGCTAGAAGGGATGGGCCGAGGGCTCTGAGCCGGCCAGGGGACTTCTCTCCCTCTGTGGCGCTCACCATCTGCCTGGGGTCATGTCCTCATGGGGGTCACTCCCTGTTTGCCGACCGAGCTGGACATTGTCTAGCAGGCCCACGCATCCTGGAGTGGTGCTGGCAGCCGGGCCGTGTGCGTGCATGCGTGCGCGCGTGTGCGTGTAACGGGGGTTCCCACTGACCTCGACCAGGACGGGGAGACCAGGCGTGCCTGAATTGCGCTGCATGACCAAGTCAAATGTGAGTCATTTGCATTTTGAATTCAAGAGGCCCTCATTTAGGTCCGCAGGGGAAGACACATGGCCTCCACCCCTAAGCCTACTCATCACGGTCAAACCCAGCACTCACAGGTGCTGCGGGTAAGAGAGAGGGGCGCAGGCTTCACCGCCAGGGCTGACGGAAGAGAGGGGCGCACAGATGGCAGGAGGCGGGCTCCCGGGTGTGGGTAGCATTGCCCACAGGCCTCAGCTCCCTGTGTCCAGAGCAGCACTGTGGCATTCTCGTCCATACTTGACAACGCCGGGGTTCAAGAACGAGGAGTAGGGAACCCCCTGGGGGCCCACAGACCTGCTCCTGACACGTCTGGGGTTCTGGCTACTCCCACCCTGCCCGTGGCAAGGAAGTCAGGGAGCAGCCCCCACTGCAGGAGAACCCCCATTTGATGATGACGGCTGTCCCCACTGCATGAGGCTGCCATCCTCCTGCCAGGCGGGGCGGGCTGGACAAGGGCCCCCCCCAAAGGTGTCTGTGTCCCAACCCCTAGAGCCCGTGAATGTGTTGCCTTCCCCGGCAAAAGGCACTTTGCAGACGTGACATAGTTAAAGATCCTGAGAGGGGAAGAGTGTCCTGGACACCTGGGTGGGCCCAATGCAGTCACAGCGTCCTCTAAAAGGCGGTCAGGAGGACTGGGACCGTAGCAGCTGTGACCGTGGAAACAGGAGGTGAGCCTCTTTTGAGGAAGGGGTTCAGGAGCGGAAGGCAGGTGCCCGCAGGAGCTGAAAAGGCCAGGAACAGATTCTCCCTGGACCCTCCCCACGGAACCAGCCTGCTCACACCCTGAGTTCAAGCCAGTGAGACTGGTTTTGGACTTCCGACCTCCAGGAAGATGAGAGATGAATGTGTGTTGTTTCCAGCCACCACATTTACGGTGATTTGTTACAGTGGCCCCTGGGACCTCACACAGTCAGAATCAGAGTCCAACCCAGCTCTGCTGGCTCAAAGCATCTTGGAAAAATCCATTTAAGAGGAGCTAATGGAACCGATGATACGTTCATTCTCTTGAATAAACTATCCTCAGATAGCGTGACCCCACCCTTGTGATGAAGTTCGGCAGATATTTACCGAGCAACCGACGTCAGGCACCAGGACGGTTAAACATGTAGTAAAACCCGCACTTTCCCTTCAGGTAGCTCCCGGTCTGCCAAGGGGGCGGATGTAAAAGCACAGACGGCAGGAACCAAGGCAGAAAGTGCACATTCTCAGAGGCCCACAGCACAGTGAAGGGTCTCACATGGGACACCTCTCCTGGGTCAGGAGGGCTGCGGGTGGTTGGAAATCGGCTTGGATTTGGGATGGGGCCGAGGGAGCAGACCGATGCAGGCCTGGGGGGACAAAGGCTTGGAAGTGCATTTAGTGCTAGGGACTGAGTAGTGCTCCCCTGAGTTCCTCTGCGGAAGCCCTAGCCCCAGGGGGACTGTGTGCACAGGGAGCGAGAGCCCTGGGGAGGTAGGTCCGGCTGAGTGAGGTGGTAAGAGTGGGGCCCTCCTCCCGTAGGACTGGAATCCGCATCGGAAAAGGAAGAGCCCCGGGGAGCTCCCTCCCTGAACACACGGAGGACATGGGGCGAGAAGGCAGCCACCTGCAAGCCGGGAACCGGGACCCAGCCCCGCCGCACGTGGATGGTGGACGTCCAGCCTCCGGGCTGTGAGAAAACCCATCTCTGCTGCGGAAGCCAGCCGGCTGTGGCGGTCCCCCCGGCAGCCCGAGCAGAGGACACGGAGAGCCCCGAGCCGTCAGGGTGGATGGGCCCACGGGATGACGGGCAGGGGCAGCAGCGAGGCGGGGGCCACACGGCACGACGGCTCAGAGCATTTGACCGGAACTTTGGAGAAAACCCGGAGTGCAGAGGTCAGCCTGGAGGAGGACACGAGTGAGGCGCCGGATGGGGCATTTGTGGTCAACGCTGGGGGCTTCTGCTCCAAAGGCAGGGCCAGCAACGGCGGGCTGAGCTGCCGGTCTGAGGTCCACGGGGCGCAGCGGGGAGGGCTCTCTTTTCTTCCTCTCGCCAAAGAGCAGTGGCGGGGGAAGCAAGATGCTGTTCATTCACCTGGGGTGTCTTGGGGGGGCAGGGTGGAAGGCAGGGGAGGGGGCCCCCTGCGTTCCCACCTCCAGACCCCTGTACCCACCCCCACGCACACGCACACACGCACACATAGACACGCACACGCCCCGAGGGGGATGCCCTCTGCTGTCAGCCCCTGGCCTGGAGGGCTGCGCTCTTTGGACTTGAGCCCCCTGCCCCTCCCCCCGTGCCTGCACTATTAATCCAAATCCGGTCTTGGAAATGCCGAGACACCCAGGGAGAAGCAGGGACCTAAGTCCCGCCTTGCTTTCTCTGCTTCCCGGAAGGACCTTGCCCTGGACACGTCTGCACGGGGTGCAGGGTGATGTGTCTGTCGCTTTGGTGGTGGTAAAACACCGGACAGATTTCCTCCAAGGCTGGAAATCTGAGGGGGGGTCCGGCAGTGAGTTCAATGATGGGGCGGCTGGAACGGGAGAGTACAGGGTCCTAGTCAGCTGAGAGCACCTGTCTCTTCCTCCTGGAGGCACAGCTCGGGCTTAGCTAGCCCTCGTAGGCAAGCCCAGAAATCTGTGCCCGACGCCTGGCCACACGTCCCTGCTACTCTCTGGTCGTGGGCACACACAGCCACACGCCGCTGCAGCCAAAACGGACAGCCAATTTCGAATCCGCTGCTCTCCGCGTGCACACTGCCCACTCACGCAGCTCACCCCCCTCTCTCACATAGATTACTCGTCGTGACCACCAGACAGCTCCTCGTGACAGCGCATTAGACACGCACACCCACGCGTCCTCTGCGCGCAGATGCAGCTTCAGTTCCTGGGACTGGACTCAGCCGGGTTCCACAGATGGTAGGAAACCATCCTTCACTCAGTTTTGCTTTAAAAGCATCTTTTGGGTCCAATTTGAGACTCCCCCCTTTTCCCCCTTGTCTCAGCTCTCCCAAGTTGGTCTCATGTTGGACCCTGGGAGCTGTTGTCTCCAGCTTTGGTCACCAGGCGTCTGTGCTCCCTGTGTCATCCTCATTCTGACCTCTGAGAGTCACCAGCTTCCTCAGCCTTCCTGCAACCCCGTGGGACTGAGGGGCTCTTACATGTCCTCGGCACCAGCCTGACCATTGCTGGCCTTCGGTCTACGTGCTGAGCTGCTTTGTTATGAAGGAGACACAGCCCTGCTCGTGAGGGACACCCACAAACCCCCGGGATGGTCACCACACCAGGGCCAGGGTTCTGTGAGATCTCAGCATCGGTCCTCCAGGCTGGCCCATTCCCAGTCTCCTCTCTGGTCTGCTGGACAGTCCCTTACTTCCCTTTGGGTGTGCAGGGGAGGAACAATCATTTCCCTGCTACTCTTCTAGATCCTTGCCCGAGACACCCCCACCCCCTTACTAAAAAGCCAGAGTAACAGGAGAAAAACAAATTACTTACGTACGCACGTATGACGGAAGCCCCACGAAGATGTGAGACTCAAAGACGTGGTCAGAGCACGAAGCTTTTATACTTTTTAGACAAAGAAACACTACGTTTGCGAAGAACTGACAAGACAGAGGGTTTGGGCTGTGGGTAGTAAATGGTGAAGAAGTCACAAGGTTTGTTCCTGAAGCCTTCTTGGTCTTCAATTCCCTGTCTCTGGTGAGAGATGTCCTCTACCCTCCTGTCCAGGGAAAGTATCTTTCACACGGGAGATTTATCTCCTGCTTTCAGGGGGCGAAGGAAGGGCAGAGTGTCCTTCTTGCATCTGCTATTTCTCAAATACCTCTAATTCAAAATAATCAATATGCCAAAGTGGTCTATCTTGGGGTGACGTATTCCGAGCCCCCCGCACAGGTTCAGATCACTGTCGGGGAAGGATGACCATTAGGTCCTCTCGAGTCTTCCTTCCTCAATGGGAAGTTAAAACTCCACTCAGCTCTCCAAGCTCGGCTTCTTATTTTTGAATTCCAGATCCTAGAATACCTAGAAAATGCTTTTAAACTTTCAGTAAAGGCTGGATCTTGCAAAGTCCCTTGACTGTTGCTTCTTTGCGTCTTTATGTGATCCTTCAATTTCTTTCTGAGGCACTTACTAGCAGGACATACAGGGGCTCTTCCTGCCACCCGAGTGGAGACGGGGTAGAGAAGGTGGGATAAAGGCAGTGGAATATTCGTTGCTGGTATTAAATCGTTACCTTATAACATAAATGGAACTGAAATGAAGAATTTTGTGGATTTAGCTTTTCCTTCTATTGAATAATAAATTCCCAGGTCCTGGTTGAATGGAGGGGGGGCGTGCACATAGGTCTGCGTGGCTTATGACCTCTCACTAAACGGCAGTCAGAAACTTGCAATGGTCTTTTCTAGGCCCTGTGGGACCAGCGCTAGATCACTGAGATCAATAATGACCACTTAGTGGAGGAAAAACAGCCCATGTAGGTCCCATTTTTTATTCTTAAGACAGTTATAATGCCCTTCTTTGAGGCCAAGTGCAGCATGGGGGAGTATGTGAGTTAGGATCCTTGTGGGTTTGTGCGGCGAGCCTTGTGCCTCCTCGGGCAGGTGCTCGTGTGTGAGGAGGCGTCCGTCAGGCCTGCCCAGCCTCACCCCCAGCCGTCCCCCCACACCGCGGTGAGTCCACCTGCAGGCTCTGCCCAGCTCCCGGAGCCATCAGGCCAACTTGCTGTTCAGTCCCCTGGTGGAGCCTTGTCTCTGAAATCCAGGTGTCGCCCGTGATCCCAGGCTGACAACCAAGCTAGTATGTTTACCCCGGTGTCTGCATCCTGCTCTGAATAGCCTCCAGGGGTTAGTCCTCATGGAAGGGGCACCTGACCCCTGCCTCTGCTTCCCCACTGGACTCTGACTTGCTGGGTCCCCAGTGACTCCTAAACTCCCAAGCCAGTGCACACTTTCCAGGCCAGATACCCCTCGATGGCGGGGTCGCTGGACAAAGCTGGTGCCATTTCCTTACTACACGTCTGCTACCAAAACTTACGCCCGCCTGAATGTCAGGAGCAAGTTCACCTGAGCACGGCGGCAAGGTACGGAGGGCAGAGCGAGAGTGGGCGAAGCATTTTGTAATTTATAAATACACTGCGTCTACGCTGTACCGAAGCCCCATTTGCAAACCAACTTTCTATTTTTGAAAGAATTACAGATTCGCAGGAGTTGCAAAGAAATGTGCAGGGAGGTCGGAGGCCTCCTCCTCTCTCCTCTGCCCCCTCGTTCCATCTGATGTGTTCTTATAGCCACAGGCTGGCATCGTTAACCGAGGGAGGGACTCTGGGGCGACTCAGAGCTTCCTGGGATTTCACCAGTTCTGGATACACTCGTGTGAGTGTGTGTGCGTGTGTGTGTGCGTGTGTGTGTGGGTGGGTGGGGGGAGCCAGCTGTACCAAGAGCCTGGCCCTTGCTGCCCTCCACAGCAGCCCCCTCCCTCCCTAAGCCCCGCAACCGCCGGCCCATCCCCCATCCCTGGACTGATATTCTCTGAAGAGCAACCAGAATCAAGCAGCAGGTGTCCTTTCGCTCAGCACGACCTCCCTGAGGATCGGCCAAGTCCTCACGTGAATCAACACCTGGTTCCCTTTTGTGGCTGAGTAGTAGTCTATGGCGGGGATGTAACAGAGGGGTTTGGGGTTTTTTTGTGTTTTGTTTTTATCCATTGAAGAACATTTTTTACTTATGAATAAGCTGTTACAGACATTCATTTACAAATTCTTGGGTGAAAAAACAAGTCATTTTCCCGGGACGAACTTCCAACACTGTACTGCTGGGTCATGGTACATCTCTCCATATAGTTTTTTTTTTTTTTTAAGATTTTTATTTATTTATTTGACAGAGAGAGAGAGAGCACAAGTAGGCAGAGCGGCAGGCAGAGGGAGAGGGAGAAGCAGGCTCCCCGCTGAGCAGGGAGCCCGATGCAGGGCTCGATCCCAGGACTCTGGGACCATGACCTGAGCCGAAGGCAGTCGCTTAACCAACTGAGCCACCCAGGCGCCGCTCTCCATATAGTTTTGAAAGGACCCACCGAATGACCTCTGAGTGGCCGAACCGTTTCCTGTCCCCGCGGGCAACGTCCGGGTGACCCATCTTCACACCCCCTGCCGGCACTCAGCGCTGTCACTCGGGTTCATTTTAGCCGCGCCAGTATCTCATCCCAGCGCTAAGTTAGCTAACTCTCTCATGGCTGAAGGCCCCATATTGTTAATAGGAAAGGCTTAGCTTTTAACTTGGACATACTCTACATCAAAGAAGTCCGTCTGTCGCAGCGAGCACAAGGCATAAAGTAGGGTGGGCAATATCTTTGATTTACCAGCTCCTGCCTTTTCTCGTTTAGCAATCTAGGTGTTTTCCTTCTTCTGTAGGCCTTTCTGCCATTACGCAGAATGCATGGGAATTCTAACCCATTACGCAGAATGCATGGGAATTCTAACCCTAAGGACAGGGAGGCGGGCTGCGACCTAGAACAATACAGTCCTTTGTACCAAATAGGAAGAAAAAGCTGCAGTGTTTCTGGCAGACAGAGAGAGGGAGATTCAGAAACAAGTAATTCAGCAAATACTGTGTATGCCCCGTGTGCCCAGTAATACCCTCGGCTCTTGGGATGTATCAGGGAGCAAAGCAAGATCCCTGACCTCATGGAGCTTAGAACGCTACCCTCGGCCCAAAGTAGGGCGAATGCAACAAACACGGAAATGAAAGAAACCGCTTGCATCCGTACTCTGTAGGGGAGGATCCGAGAAGAACTTTGCTGGCTTCCCTCTCCCCGGCTGCGGCCAGCCTGAGCCAGCCAGCCCCGCGGGAACAACAGAGCATCAGCAGAAGGATGGAGCCAGGGAGAAATGGTTTGAACAGCTGTCGGTTCCTCCCAGCGGCGGGCAGTTCCCATGCCCACACAGCGGGATTGGCAGGTGCAAGGAGACCAACAGATTGGCAGAGTCTGGGGCTCAAACGGGGGCAGGAGGAGATGGGGCCTCATAGTCGGAGGCCGAGGCCAGGTTCAGGATTTCAGAGTAGATATCAGCCCGACTCAGAAAAGTGAGGCGTCTGCTTCTAGCCAAAGTGGAGAAACAGGGGCGTGGCTTATGCTCCTCCCTGAATCAGTAACACAGAGAAAATGCATAAAACAGTGGCTATTTACCTGGTCCTCAGGTAACAGGAACCAGTGATTCCCGAGGGAGCCGAAGCTATGAGGTTCGCTGAGGTTAACTCCCCAGGTCAGGGCCTGAGTTTCTTCTAGAATGCCGCACAGAGAGAGGGAATCTGGGCAGCATCTGGAGCCTCCCGATTGAAGAAAAAGAGCTTGGAGTCCAGGGAAGCCAAGGAGGCTGGTGTTTGCGAGGCAAAGTGTCAGCAAGGAGACAGCAGGGGACACACGTGCACGCACCTTGCAGGTCTCCATCCTGATACAGGCTCTTTAGAGACGCTTCCTTGTGTCTTCAGCTGAGGCCTGCTCAGTGAGAGTCATCAGGGAGGGAACGATTTAAGGTCAGGGAAAGAGCAATCCGAGAGGAGCAGAGAGTGCCGCTCCTGGTGTACGCACAGGTCTGGGATTAGCTCCTGCATCCACAGCTGGGACGGGGAGCTTCACAATCCAGGGGCATCGGGGGGGGAAGGGGGTGCTCGACGGTACCATCCATGAAAGGGGAAAAATTATCTATCCCTCCTAATACAGCTTAAAAGCAAGATTCGAAAGACTCAACCTGTCTCTATAATTTTGCTGTGTACCAGAACAAAACCGCGGAGTATGTGTAAGAATGGAAAACGATCCAGCATCCACGAAGGTGAAGTTTATGTTGGTCATCCAATCAAAACTGACCAGGCCTTTGAAGAAACAGGGCAATATGATCCATGATGAGTAGACATTTCAGTCGACAGAAACAGATGCAGATAAGGATATAGATGATAAAATTAGCAGAAAAGAACATCAAACCTGTTTTTATCATATAGTTAATATGGGCAGTGAGGTAGCCCCAAGATGATGTTCACTAGAAATGTGGAAGATATAAAAAAGCCCCACTTGAACTTCTAGGTGAAAACCACAATGTCTGAGATGAGAAATAACAGAGAGGGTATTCATGCAGGACTGGGCCCCGCGGAAGAAAAGGTCCTCCACCACGGATACACACCATCTTCGTAGAACGAAGGACAAAAGCCACACAATCATCTTAACAAATGCAATCGATGCAGAAAAAACACTTAACAAAATCCAACACCCTTTGCTCACAGAAACACGCATCAAACTAGGAATGGGAGGGAAATGCCTCAATCCGATAAGGGGAATTTGCAAAAAGCACATCGCACTGAGTGGTGACAGACTGAAGGCTTTTCCCTTCAGGTCAGGAACGAGCCAAGGCCATCGGCTCTCGCAGCAGCTGTGCAACCCTGAGCCAGAGGTTCTGCCTGGCTGAGGAGGTAGACGATACAGCAAGAGCCTTCCAGGCTGGAAAGCAGAAGTGAAACTATGTCTATTCGCAGGTGACATGATCTGATATATAGAAAATCCCAAGGTGCTGCAAAAGAGAAAAAGACCACGGGAGCCTATCAGTGAGCTCCCTGAGGCCTCATGGCCCACGATCAGTGCACATCGGCTGTGTTTGCACCAGCAATGGGCGTTCGGACAATGAAATTAAGAAGACAATTCCATTTACATGATCAAAAGCCACTCAGGAATAAACTGAGCAAGAGAAGTATATGACTTGTATACTTGAAAACCAAAACCTCGTTGAAAGAATTAAAAGCCTAAATAAATGAATGGAGTTCGTGTTTGTGGATTGTAAGGTCTAATACTGTTAGGATAGTAAACCTCTAAACTGATCAACAGGTTAAATGCAATGTCTGTTGAGAGGAGCGTGGTGTCTGTAACAAACTGTGCGGGGACAGTTGGATTTCTACGTGCAAAGGGACACATTTGGACCACCACCTCATACACAAGAATTAACTCAAAACGGGCCAAAAACCTAAGTGAAGGACAGAAACGATACAAGTCTTTTTTTTTTTTTTTAAGATTTTATTTATTTGACAGATAGATAGAGAGCATAAGTAGGCAGAGAGGCAGGCAGAGGGAGAGGGAGAAGCAGGCTCTCCACAGAGCAGGGAGCCAGACGCGGGGCTCGATCCCAGGACCCCAGGATCACGACCCGAGCCGAAGGCAGACGCTTAACTGACTGAGCCCCCCGGGCGCCCCAGAAACGATACAAGTCTTACAAGCAAACGTAAGCGTCAGTCTTTGTGACTCTGGATTAGACACCAGTTTCTTCGATATGACACCCAAAGCCCAAACAACCACCACAAAAAGTAAATCGGACTTCATCAAAACCAGAAAGGACACGCCATAAAGGAGTTGAGAACTGCAGAATGGAAGAAAGAAGCTGCAAAGCACCTACCTAATGAGGGACTCCATGCTAGAAGGCATGAATAACACAGCTCAACTGTAACGAAGACAAATAATCCAATTTAAAAACGGGTGAAGGATCTGGATAGACATTTCTCCAAAGTAGGCGGACAAATGGACATCAAATACGTGAGAAGACATTTAACATCATGAGCCATCAAGTCGACGCAAATAAAACCCACAGCGAGGTACCGCTTGCCGCCCACAAGGGCGGCGAGAAACACAAAGATGGGCCAGTTCTGGGGAGCAGCGGGGACTCGGGCGCTGCTAGTGGGAACTGAGGGGGGGCTCCCCAGAAAGGAAAGCGTGGCCTTAGCATGTGACCCAGCCACCCCACCCTTCTTGGTCGTCCAGACCAAACCATGAACAAATGCTCAGCGCAATATTACCTGTAATATTCAAAATAAGGAAACAACTCCAAATGGCCACCAATGGATGGACAGATAAATAAAAAGTGCTGTCTTCATACAAGGGAACATTATTTGACAATATAAGGGCTGAAATACTGGGAAGCTCCGGCAGGGGTGAGGCCACTCCTTCAGTGGCAGGAGTGAGACGCGAGAGGCCACACGCAGCCTGGCTCCCTCTCGGTGCCGGGTCCAGAGCAGACACATCCTGCAGTCAGGAAGGCGTGAGGGGACGGGGAAAGTGGGGCTGATGCTAAGGGCGCGGGTTTCTTTGTGGGATGATGAAATGGTCTGGAACGCATATGCTGATGCTTGCACAAACTTGTTTATGGACTAAAACCACTGAACTGTACAATTTAACATGGTGAATTTTACGGTACATGAATTTTATCTCAAAAAAATACAGTGTGGGGGCACCGGACTGGCTCAGTCGGAAGAGCATGTGACTTGTGATCAGCGGGCTCTGGGTTCAAGCCCCACCTTGGGGGCAGAGATTACTTAAAAATAGCATCTTTAAAAAAAAATGCAATGTGCGTCACTGGACATTTCAGTAAATGATATGTAACTGTCTCCCTCTTTCCAGAATAACCCTCCTCAAACACACTCCATCCCATGTTTTTGTTTTTCTTAATGAACAGGAAGGAGGAAGACATCTTGAGTGATGCACCTATTCAGAAAAGGTAGTGCTCCCCAGCTCCTAACTCGTGGGCCAGGCTCCCTAACTCAGTGCCCCATGTTCCCTAACTCAGTGCTCTGTGCTCCCTAACTCGGTGCTCCACGCTCCCTAACTCGGTGCTCCACGCTCCCTAACTCATTGCTCCCTGCTCCCTAACTCGGTGCTCCCTGCTCCCTAACTCAGTGCTCCGTGCTTCCTAATTCGGT
>NW_023270464.1:27227357-27250437 GCF_011800145.1 Mirounga leonina
GTCTCTGCTCCCTAACTTGGTGGTCCCTGCTCCCTAACTCGGTGCCCTGCGCTGCCTAACTCGGTGCTCCTTGCTCCCTAACTCGGTGCTCCCTGCTCCCTAACTCGGTGCCCCGCGCTCCCTAACTTGGTGCTCCCTAACTCGGTGCTCTGCGCTCCCTAACTTGGTGCTCCCTAACTCAGTGCTCTGCGCTCCGTAACTCAGTGCTCCCTGCTCCCTAACTCGGTGCTCTGGGCAATTGCTGTCCCCAGCATAGCCTCTTGCCTGTGCAGGAAGCCAGGCCCTCCCTCCATGGGGTCAGCATGGGCTTTTCCTCTGACGCTCGGAAACGTGCATCTTCATCCTGTTGAGCTGGAAATACACCTTTCATTCGGGAATTGCCTTCACAGGAGGTCTCTGTTCCTGAGAAACGCAGATGCACAGCACATGTGGGGAGTTCCTACATGGACCACCCCCCACCCCCAACACGCTCTGCCCCCAGATGACTTTCTTCTCCCGAATCACACTCACCCCTCCTCTTAGCGGGCACTCGGAGCCTCAGACTTGGTGTTGCAGTGAGGCCTCGCTTTCCCCCGCACCCTCTGAGCTGGATGGGGTACAAGGGCCTCCATCTCTGAGAGCTGAGCGACTCCCCTCTTTCTGGGCTCAGCCAGCCTCACTGTTGTACTTCCTCCAGGAGCCCTGGTCCTCCCTCCTCCTGGTCTTCGGATCTCAGCACAAACCAGACAGGCCCACCTGGAAGAAGGAAGTACCAACCCTCTCTACCACGTAGATCCCTCAGTGTCTGCGCAGTCCTGCCCGGTCGTGCCCTGCCTGTCCCCACTGCTCCTGCGCTTGCGGTCCCCTGGACCAGCCAGGGCTAAGTATCTCCCCAGACTCCGGGAGACCGGTACACGCGTGGGGAGATCCAGGCCCTCCTGTGGGCTCCCCACGGAAATATTCCCCATGGGGCAAGTATCCAGGGTCCACTGGGAATGCTCTCTGGGATTTGCTCCACCCTTTGAATGAATGATGCCCAAGAAAGTCAAAGTTGTCATTGGAAATGAAGGTCAGTTCCGTCCAGTGCTCGTGCTCTTGGTGAGAGGTTCCAGCAAGATTCCCTTGGCCAAGAAGATGCGTCCGGGTGGAGGGCGCCGGCGCCCCATGGGCAGATCCAACATGGCCCTTTGATCAATTTGCTCAGATTCAGCCCATCTGCAAACAAGCTTTGATCACTTTTCCCGACATTGTGTTAGAAGGAGGAGATGCAGAGATGAACTTACCGGTTCCCCATCCCGGGGGATTTGTCCATTCTAGGGTGTTTCTGGAGCATAATCTTGTCCTCTTGAGAAATAGATTCCAGAAAGAGGTAAGAACGTGATATGTTTTAATTTAAAACAAAAAGGAACAAAACCCCAAATCTTTGTCACTGAACGTCCTAGGCTCAAACTCTGAGGAGTCATTCCTGTCCCTGCTGCATGGGTTTCTTCACCGAAGCCCCGCTCTGCCCTCTGTGTGCAGCCTGCTGGCAAGGTGCTTTGAGGGATCAGTGACCTTTGCCCCTATCCTGCCAGGTCTCCCCCCACCGCCCCACCTTCCGGACGGAGCCCTAATTCCTGCTCTTCCCCATCTCCTCCCCCTGCCCCACGAGTCACGGAGCTGGAGGCCGCCTTCCCGGAGGAGACTCTCTCCTTCCACCTCTCGTTTCCCAACCAGCCACGTTCTGACCCCAAAAAGGAGTGCCGCTGGAACTCGGCCTCCCGAAAACCACTCTCCACTGAGCTGCTCCCTCCCTTCCTCACCTGGGGGTGGAGGTCACAGTCCCCAGCCTCCCAGCCTCCCAGCCTCCCAGCCTCCCATGGTGATGTGTCTTCCACACCGTGGTCGTGCTGGTGCAGATGCTGTAGACAGAAACCCGAAGGGAGGATCTTAGAGAAGGGAGGTAAGTCACCACTTACTATTGGTTCTCGAGGGCCCGAGAGTCCCAGGCCCGCTGTCCTTGAGCCTCGCGCTCTGGCACGGAGGACGCCCAGCTGCCCCGCTGGGGCCTGCCTAGCCTCTCCCAGGCCTGCCGTCTGTCTGTGTTCCCACCTCATGCACCTGTTGTCTCTGCTCATCCGAGGGCATCTTCCGCAACCGACACGTACTTCCCTAGGTCCCCACCCCAGCAGCGAGGGTGTCATCGGCGATTCCTTGCATTCTGGGGTATTCCATTTGGGTCCTCCACGCTTCTGGGACAGTCTGGATTCCTGCATATCTTTGCAGAAGACCCAGCGACTGAGACTGTCCCCCACACTTGCTGTGCGGAGTGGGCTGAGTTGTGTTCCCTGAAATAGGTCCCAGGCCTCACCCCTGGGACATGGGAAAGTGACCTTATGGGGAAATAGGGTCTTTGCAGGCGTAATGAGGTGAAGGATCCTGAAACGAGATCGTCCTGCATTTAGGGTGGGCCCTGGACCGGGGAGGGGGCCCCTGTACAAGAAAGGAGGGGGGAAGCTTTGAGACACAGGGACTCGGGAAGAAGGTCTTGTGGACACGCAGGCGGAGACCGGGGGCCATGCTGACCCACGCCGCGGGACACCGAGGCTTCTCGGCAGCCACCAAACCCTTGCAAGAGGCACGGCTCAGACGCTCCTTCACGGTCTCTGGAGCAAACCCGCCCTGACAACACCTTGATTTCAGAACGTGGTGTCCAGAATCATGAGAATATATTGCTGTTGTTTGAAGGCACTGGTTTGTGCTAACTTGTCAGCGTGGCCCCGGGGGGGAAAGGGACACACCGGTGACTCTCACGCGGCCCCTGCGTGGGACCCCTGGCCACGGGCCTCTTCCCTCTCTCCTCCCCTGCGACAGGCTCCGGCGTCTGCCCCTCCTTCTCCTCAGGGTCCCCAGAGGGACCAGTGAGACCACAGGGACCTTGTGCCGGTTTCCCCAGGGCAGAAAGCTGCTCTCCGCAGAAAGCCCAGCCTCGAAGACCCCAGGCTTCCCTCAGCGGGCCAAGCCGCCGGGCCGCGTCGCCTCCTCTGCCGTCCCCTTTCCGGCGTTCTCAGGTAGGACATGCACAGTTGACCCGGTCAGAGGGGAAGGGTTCGTCTCCGCGGGTCTGGTCAGTTGCTGGTGGCATAGAAAATCCCCCCGCTTTGGGGCACCCGGGGGGCTCAGTCGGTGAGGCATCCAACTCTGATCTAGGGGTTGTGGGTTCGGGCCCTGTATTGGGCTCCAGGCTGGGCTGGAGCCTACTTGAAAAGTAAAGAAGATCCCCCCGCTTTTGTGGATCTGCGTGGGTCTGATGCGTGGCCTCATTCACCACGACGGTCAGGGCCGAGAGGAGCATTCCTCTATTGCTAAAGCTTCTGAGAAACAAAGCAAGATTCGAGGGAACTTCTGGACTCCCTTTCCCTCCTGTTACCTAAGAATGCCACTCTCAGGTCCCACCGAGATCCTGTCCAGCTCCAGCCATCGGCGGCCTTGCAAAATCCATGGCAAAATGTCGGTGTTTTCCTTCCTATTAAGGGGCGCTGTTGTCACTGCCAGGAAATGTTGGGGTCCCAGGTGGGTGACCCGATGTCCTTGTTTACTTTGTTTTCAGGACATGGGACTTCCACGGCTGCAACTGGGAAAGTCCCAGGTAAACGGGGGTGAGCTACTTTCCCAGGCCCTGGCGAGAACAGGTATCTCTGAGGACGAAGTCCTTGTCCCATCTACGGTACCAAATATTACCAAAAATATCCACCTGTTTTTATTGACAAATAAAGGCTCAATCCTTTGTATGTCTAGCTCTTTAAAAGACATCTTCTTTACATTTCTTTTTTTCTGCTAGAACGATGAGGTGGTTACATGTTCCTAATTCTTTGTCCATGTTCGGTGTATGAGGTTGGGTTCTTCAGAAGCAGAATCTAAGAAGCATGTTCTCGTGCGAGGGTTCTAAGGGGCGCTCCCGGGAGCTGTTCGGAGTTGGAGGGGACACTGCTCAAGGAGACTCAGGACAGCAGAGCTTGACCACCAGGGAAGGGAGACACCTCCCCCCAGGAAGTGGGATGGGAAAGGAAGAAGAGGGGGCAGGCCCCAGTATCTGGCAAATAGGGTTTCTGCAGAGGGTAAGTATATCTCAGTCTCCCAGGGATGCTCGAGCACCCAGACAGTGTGGAGGCTCCTCAGCAGGAAGCAGGGGAGCTGGGGTGCGGGGGTTTGTGACTCCCCTGCACCCACGGGTCCTTGCTAAGGGGCAGCTCTCGATGAGATAGACGATCCCAGGTGCCACTGGGCCTGTACGTTGGCAGAGCGGGGCCCAGGAGCTGAGGACAGTCCTTCCACAGAGGTGGGGTTCCCGTGCCCGAGAGGGAAGGCAGAAAGGGCTGGAGTGAGGGGGAGTGGGCAGCAGGGCCCCCCAAGCGGCTTGTCCCCCACTGGCCGTCCGTGGTCTCCTTGGAGGGGCTGTGCTCTCCCAACCCCGGCCTGTGTCCTGGGCTCAGGACCTCCTGGGGCCCAGGGTCCTTGGGTCCAGGACGCACTGGGGACCAGCGTTCCCATCTGGGCCCCCCGGCCACACAGCCTGACCTGCCTTTCCCCCATTGCTTCTCGCCTTCGGATTTTCTGTCCCAGGTGTGCCCTCTCTCGGCCGCCTGGCCCAAGTGCCGTGGGCTTGTCTTTGTCACGCCCAGGTGTCCCAGCCTTCCCTGGATGTCCCTCCCTGGGGCTGCCTTCGGGTTAAACGCCAGCCTCCCTCACACGGCCTCCCTGCCTCATGCCCACGGAGGGAAAACAGTCCCCTGGACGTTTCTGGCCACGCTCCACGGTCCCAGAAGGGAGGCTCTCGTGCCCCACCCCGTGCTGACCGCGGTCCTTGTCCACATGGCCCCAGACGGGCCGTCCGCCCGGGGCTCAGTCGGGGGCCACCAGCTGTCTCTCCCCAGCTCTCGGCCGCCCTCCCCCCTGCCCGGGTGCGCAGCCACCGCCTGCCGAGCCGAGGCCGACCCCTCCCCGGAGGCCCCCACCGAGCCTCCCCCCGCCACGGCGAGCTCACTGTGATCGGGACCGTTGTGGGGCTGCCCAGCCTGCGGGGGCGGGGGGCTCGAGCCGTGGCTCCGTGGCCCAGCCTAGGCTCAGACGTGGCCACGGGGAGAACTCGGCGGCCGTGCAGGGCGCAGAGGTTCCACGAGACCCAGGAGTGGACGTGGCTTCTGCTCCGAGGAGCCTCGGGGAGGAGAACTTCTCTCCCACTGGCGAACGGCCGCGTGCCCTGCTGGTTTCTCCTCCTCGCCAGCCCCCCGCCGCCTTCCCACTTTCTGCACGCACACGTGACTCCTTGGGAAAGCCGTGAACTCCGTGGGAAGAACCAGGAGCTGGGCTGAAACCAGAGGCGGGCGGCGTTCCAGTCCTTTCCAGCCGCTGTCCGGCTGAGGGGCGGGCATACCTACTTCGGGATTTGTAAGGGACTTGGGCTGGGAGATGGGAACCCGTTAAGTGTCGTCTGGACCCCCAAGCTGGGCTCCCAGGGGGAAGGCTGCGTTGCTGATGGGCCCCAGCTGGGACCTGTTGGTTAAGCCAAGCTCAGCACACCCTTCCTGCTATTCGGCCCCTCCCCACCTGTGTTGGTGCGGGGTGGGGGTCCTCTATACCCAAACCCTTCGCACATTCTGGAATGTCATATTCTGTCTGCTTGCCTCTCTCCCAGGAACGGGGTTTCCATGGGGTGGGGGGAGCATGTCTTCCCTGTGGAGCCCCAGCCCCCTGCCTCGCAGGTGGCCTGAGGACACGCGGGGGAGAGTTTGGGCGAGAAACAGGCTCACAGCTGTCAGGCCTGAAGTGGGATTGCTTTGTATTTGTTCGCACACGGAGGTGACGCTATGTAACATTTAATGAAAGGACGTTTTCCAGTGTATTCATTCATTCCTCGATTAGCGGGCTTTGCCTCAGTCCACACTTGTTCTCCGCCGCGGAATACTGTGGCCATGCACGCTCGCACACCTACACCTGCATACTTCAAGGCTCTTATCTAGACATACTCAAGGCATGTCTAGAATGGAGATGCCTGGGTCCAAGACATGTTTATTTTCAATGAAAAGATATCGTCACTCAAAGTTAAGTTGTGAAAATGTACATTTCTACCAAAAGTATGTCAGAAAATTCTTGCACGTGCATCCGTGATGGGTGTGAGTACTCTTGGGTGCTTTCGGCAGTCCACGGGCTGGGGGGCGGGGGGCGAGAAATGTTGTCTCATTGTTACTTCAATTCGCGTTTCCCTGACTACTTGGTGAGATTAAATAGCTGCTTTCTCACTTGCTGATTTATGTGCAATTATTAAATATTTCCAGAACACAGCGAACTTGAGAGAAGGGAAACATACTCCTCTCTGCTCAGTGCCAAGATGAGACCAGCTGTTGGTTTTGCCCTAATTCTTCCCTTTACTTTTTTTTTTTTTTAAAGATTTTATTTATTTATTTGACAGAGAGAGACACAGCGAGAGAGGGAACACAAGCAGGGGGAGTGGGAGAGGGAGAAGCAGGCTTCCCGCGGAGCAGGGAGCCCAATGCGGGGCTCGATCCCAGGACCCTGGGATCGTGACCTGAGCCGAAGGCAGACGCTTAACGACTGAGCCACCCAGGCGCCCCCCCTTTACTTTTGATCCACACACCCCTCCCTCTCTTCTTTCTTAATCTGAAGGAACTCAGCCACACAAACCTTACATCTCTTCACCTCTCTATCCAGAGTTGTACCTGTCGGTCGGTCCATGAGACTCTTTTTTTCAAACTCTAACAACTTATCTAACACCTAACAAAATAGGTGATTGCCCTGACCTATAAAAATATGAACAGGGCGCCTGGGTGGCTCAGTTGGTTAAGCGACTGCCTTCGGCTCAGGTCATGGTCCTGGAGTCCCGGGATCGAGTCCCGCATCGGGCTCCCTGCTCGGCGGGGAGTCTGCTTCTCCCTCTGACCCTCCCCCCTCTCATGTGCTCTCTCTCATTCTCTCTCTCTCAAATAAATAAAATCATGGGGCGCCTGGGTGGCTCAGTTGGTTAAGCAACTGCCTTCGGCTCAGGTCATGGATCCTGGAGTCCCGGGATCGAGTCCTGCATCGGGCTCCCTGCTCGGCAGGGAGTCTGCTTCTCCCTCTGACCCTCCTCCCTCTCATGCTCTCTCTATCTCATTCTTCTCAAATAAATAGATAAAATCTTAAAAAAAAAAATATGAACAGTATTTTATTTTTTTATTTGTTTTTTATTTTTTATTTATTTGTTTGACAGAGAGAGACACAGGGAGAGAGGGAACACAAGCAGCCAGAGTGGGAGAGGGAGAAGCAGGCTTCCCGCGGAGCAGGGAGCCCGATGCGGGGCTCGATCCCAGGACCCCGGGATCATGACCTGAGCTGAAGGCAGACGCTCAACGACTGAGCCACTCAGGTGCCCCTATGAACAGTATTTTAAATTCAGTACCCTAGTTTTAGAATTTTTGCATGCTGCGACAAGACCCCCTTATGCGCTGCCTTGTATTCCTCTGTGTGGCTAAATGAGTTTAGTCCTGTCTCCACCGAGGGACGGTTAGATGTTTCTCACTTTTCACTGCTACACACGGCTCGACAGATCTCCTCTTCACTGTTCTCTTGTGCTTGTGCAGGAGGCTTCCTAGGACAGGGCTTGGAGTTGGGGTTGCTGAGTCAGGGGTCCTGTACATCCCTGACCTGCAGGGTTACCGAACTCTCCAGAGCATCCGGCCCGCTTCCCATCAGCGAGGGTCCCTGTTTCCCCATATCCTCAATAACAACCGTGTTTATCAGACTCAGGGAGTCCAAGGACATTGTTATCTTGTTTCAGTTGTGCATTTCCCTGAATTACTAGGGAGGTCCAGCCCCTCCTGATATGTTTAATGCCACTTGAATTTTATGAATGGACAGTTCTAACGCTTTCGCCGTGTATCTGTTAAGTTGTATTTTTCTCATTGGTTTTAATGAATCCTTCATATGTTTTGAATACTCTGTGCCAATACCATTTTGTTGGGCATATACAATATAAATTGCAAATATTTCCTACCAACTTATCCATTGTCTTTTTACATATTTTTAAGCTGAGTATTTTTCAGTGAGTTCAAACACATCAGTATTTTACTGTAGGGTTTGTGGTCTTCACGCCTGGTGTGAGAAATCCTTCCTGGATTTGATTCCATAAATATAGTTTCCTAGTTTTTTTTTTTCTAAATGTTTTACATACATCACTTTTTTTTTTTTTAAGATTTTTATTTATTTATTTGACAGAGAGAGACACAGCGAGAGAGGGAACACAAGCAGGGGGAGTGGGAGAGGGAGAAGCAGGCTTCCCGCCGAGCAGGGAGCCCGATGCGGGGCTCGACCCCAGGACCCTGGGATCATGACCTGAGCCGAAGGCAGACGCTTAACGACTGAGCCACCCAGGTGCCCCTTACATACATCACTTTTTTTTTTTTTTAAAGATTTTATTTATTTATTTGAGAGAGAGTGAGAGAGAGAGCGCACGAGAGGGGGTAGGATCAGAGGGAGAAGCAGACTCCCCGCCGAGCAGGGAGCCCGATGCGGGACTCGATCCAGGGACTCCAGGATCCTGACCTGAGCCGAAGGCAGTTGCTTAACCAACTGAGCCACCCAGGGAGCCCGATGCGGGACTCGATCCCGGGACTCCAGGATCATGACCTGAGCCGAAGGCAGTCGCTCAACCGACTGAGCCACCCAGGCGTCCCCATACATCACTTTTTAACATTCAGGTATTTTCATCTCTGTGGAGTGTATTTTTTGTGTACTGTATTTTGTATCTTGGGTAAGATAAGGATCAAATGTCTTCTTTTCCTGCCATTTGCCACCATTGACTGGTAGCCCACCTGGTCCCCGTGACTTGTGATGCTGGCTCTCCCAAAGGACAATCTCCCTTCCGAACGTGTGTGTCTTCCTAGGTTTTTTGCTGTATTCCCCTGTGTTCTAGATCCATGCTTCTCATCACAAAGCTTCCACGTGTCTAGAAGGCTGAATGCTCCATTTTTCTCATTTTCTTCCTCTTCCTCCTTCTCTTCTTTAAATATCTCATTCAATTAAATGTATTGGGTATGATTTCTCTTTAGTTCCATAGGAAATTTTGGATTACCTTGTCAAATCGCACAAAAAACCTCTCCTGCGATTGTTTTTATATCAACTTAATTTGGATAGAATTTATACATACTGTAACTTAAAGGACCCATCTTCAGTGAAGAGTTTGATGAGTTCTGTCATTTGTATACACTTTTGTGACCACCCATCAAATCTAGAACCTTCCCATCCCCTCTTCCGTTCTCCTCCCCTCCAGCCCCAGAACCACGGACCTGCTTCCTGTCCTGCTGATTAGCTAGTTCTTACCTGGAATTTCGTATACATGGAATCATGTGGTGCCTTTGTGCCTGGCTTCTTTTGCTCGGCATGATGTTTTTGAGATCTATCTTATCATCTCTTGTATCCACATTTTGTCTTTGTTCCCTTCCATTGCTGAGTAGTGTTCATTGTGTGGATATACCACGATTTGCCCACTCAGCTTCTGATGGACATTTAGATTGTTTCTGGCTCTTGGTGGTTACAACATTCCCACTGAAGTCTTTGTGGGGAAACACGTTTTCATTTCCGCTGGGCAAATAAATACCTAGATGTGGAAAGACTAGGTCTTATGGTGCATGTGTGCTTAACTTTCTAAGAAGCTGCCTAACTGTTATGCAAAGGGACTGTGGGGGTGTCTAGGCGCTCCACATGCTGGACAAGACTTGCTGTATCAGTCTGTTTAAATGTTGAAACATTCTAATGGCTAGTGGAATTAAAATGTGCATTTCCCTGATGGCTGACGATCCCAACCATGTTTTCATGTGTTTATTTCCCACTTTGTGTCTTCTTTGGTGAAGTGTCTGTTCAGATTTTTTGCCTCTTTTGTCCTAACTTGTTTATTGAGTTGTAAGCGTTCTTTACATATTTTGGATACAAGTCCTTTGCCAGATACATGGCTCACAAATGTTTTCTCCCAGTCGACGGTGGATCTTTTCATCCTGCTAACAGCGTCCTTGAAAAGCAAAGTTTTGAATTTTTTTTATGAAGTTCAATTTGTAATTTTATTCCTTTATAGATCATGCTTTAGGTGGAGTATCTAAGTAATCTATGCCTAACTCAAGGTCACAAAAATTTCCCCCCAATGTATGTTTTAAATATATGCAGTTTATTTTATATCAATAATAGCTCAATAAAGCTGTAAAAAAAAAAAAGGGACACCAGATGTTTGATGGAAAAGTGTTTAAATTATTTCAGCCTGCCATTTTGCTAGACTCCAAATAGTCATCTCTCAACAGAGAATGGTTAGAATTTGTAAGTATTTACTAGAGGCTTGAGCATATTAAAACACTAATGTTTGGGAGAATTTTAAAAAAGAAATAAAAAGAGTGTTTGAAGAAGACAATAGATAAAGGGTTTGGAGTGAGGATTTGAGATCAAATCCTGGTTCTGCCAGTTCCTTCCTGTCAGTTCTTAAATAAGTCACTTAACTTCTCGAGTCCTGTCTCATAATCTATAAACTGGGACTAATAACCACATAGCCCAGGTTTGTCATGATTCACAAATACAGCACGCAGAGAGCCTTCTAGAGAGCTTTGCCTGATAGACAAGGGCAAGCACCTTCCTCTTCTATGTAGCTAGACCCCCAGAAGGGCCCCTCTTTAGCACCCAGGGACTCTCCGCTCTTGGCCGGCAGTGAGAGATATAACACAGCCCTTAGGAAGAGGCGTGATCCCAGATACATCCCAAAGTCCAAGAGAAGGTTCCCTGAACCACTCAATCACGAAGCTGGCCTGCGCTGTTCACCGTTCAGAGCAAAGTCATTTTTATTGTAATGGAATTTTAAAAGGCAGTTACATTAGTTACACATATACACAACCAACTCAATAACTGTTAGTCCTAGAGAACATTCAAGAAATACAAATGATGATTTATCCACAGCACAGCTCACGGCCATACGAAGAAAGGCTACAGGGGAAATGATGAGGTGCTTACATTGTCCACGGAAGCCTGTCACCTCCGAAGGAGAACGAGGCTGTCCCGGGGAGCCAGTCGCCCCGCGTCTGGCACAGCCTCTCCCTTCCCGGTCAGTGCCCCCACACAGGCTTTGGCTGGTTGCTGGACCACAAAACCAGCTTTGGCCACAAGACCCAGGCAGCTCTCTCCATGAATGGCTGCCGGCACCATGGCGGGTGCCTCTCAGGTTGTCCCAGACCCTTGCAGTCGAGGGAAAGGGGGAGCGGCCCCCTTACCACACTCCACACGAGGACTGGCTGGAGGGAGGAGGGAATGGGCCCCTGGCAAGTGACGACCAGACCCCTAGTTTCCGGTACGACCAGGACCACTTGTGTCCTGACTCGTGACTCACTAGCGCTTTGACTGGTCTGGCTAGGCGACAGGTGGGCCCAGGTGGGTGGAGGTCACGGTCCCCGCAGAGCTCAGCTGCTCCCAAGGGCTGATGTACAAGGTTGAGGCCAGCACTCATTTCCCCAGGGCCCGTCCCAGCTCTTGGCTAAGGCTGGCAGACGTGGATGGGAGGTCACGGTCACGTGTGGCTGGTCTGGGGGGAGATACGGTTTCCTTACTGGCTGAAGGTCCGAGCTCCCTGACGGCAGTTCTATCAACTATCAGCACGCTCCCGTTCTCCACAAGGTATTCACGAAACAGCAAAGGGGGTGGGTTTAATGTATCGGGAAGCGGAAGAGAACGCGGCTGGTTGCGATGGCTCGATCACTCCCTGAAACCACAGCTAAAAACAAAACTCGTGGGAGGGATACGTGGGCAGAATGTTCTAGAACCTCCTCGGCCACAGCCACCGTCACCAGCCACGTCCTGTGTGAGCCTCAAAGTGGCTGCCTCGTGTCCTCCCCCAAGGCTCCGGCCTGTTCTGTGGAAGGCCGGCCTGCCGGGCCCAAGGAGGGGGGTGTGAGTGAGGGAGTGCGTCCCGGCCGAGCTGGGAGAGGAGTCTGGGCGGGGCCTGGCTGGACGCCGGGCCAACAGAGGGTCCACTCACAGTCCCCTCTTGGCTGCGCAGGCCTGGCACAGGACGCGCTCCTCCAAACTGGGATGAGACCCTCTGGGTTTTGACTCTTATTCCGGTCTGGCGCAAGATTCCTCGGGGTGGGGGGTGCATCTCTTGGGTCAGAGATCCTTCCGGTCCTGTCTGTTTGCTTACTGGTCACGGGATGGCCTCCAAGAATGACAACCAAGGACTAGGATGGGGAGTCGAGAGGACAGAGCGCTCCTGCAGGCCGATCGGACTGCCGTGGGCCTCCCTGTCGAGGCTCCTGGGACAGAGCCGGAAGGAAGGGGGCCGGGCCGCCCGAGTCACGGTACTCCCCATCACGCCCGGCCTCAGTCACCGACGGTCCCTGCCTTCCAGGACCGAGCCCTGAGTGGTCTGCACCCCAACAGACAGAGTGGCTACAAGGCTTGTTCCCCTGGTCCGCATCCCCTCGGTGTCCAGCGCAGCCCCGGGTCACAGCGTCAACCTGATGGACACATCTAAGGAAATCCCCGGTTCTCTCCAGGAAACAAGGAAGAAACAAACATGAAACCCCCCACCCCACCCCCCGCTCCTTCCTGCCCGCTGGGCTCACTCCGCCCTCAGGCAGCTCAGAACCCTCCGCACTCGGCTGGCCCTCCGAAATCCTGGGGCTGGGGGGGACACGGGTTGTTTCTGAGCCGGGTGCCTGAGGAGGTCTGCCTGAGGGACCCCGGGAGAGATGCAGGGCTGTCCTGGGGGCGGGCTCCTCCACCTGCCGGGCCGCGAGTGTAGCGTTCCTCCCACATGGGAGGCAGCGAGCCCATGGACGGTGAGGCCACACGGAAGCCTGGCTGTCAGGAAAAGACAGAGACGAGAGGCGGAGAGCCTGCCTCAGGGCACGGGGCACGGGGGCCGCGAGGCCACTGAATAGAGGGAAACACAGCAAGCCAGGGACCATGGGCTCAGCCAGGCAGAAGCTTCTGGAAGGCAGCTCTTCCTCCCGTCTCGAGGCCATCTGAGGAATTCAAGGCCCCAGTGAGTGCATACCAGAATCAGAACGGGAAGCCCAGCCTTCTGCCTCACAGACCTGCACTCTGCCCCCGGTGGCTGCAGAAGGAAGGCCAGGCGGCCTGCTGGGAGATGTTTCTGAACTCCTGTCTCCACGCACGGGACCACACCTGAACCGGCTCCAGAGCTGCTGAGCGTAATGTGGCCGCCGAGGCCCGGACGTCCTGCCTTCCCGTCCAGTCCTCTGCAGAAGGGCCTCGGGCTCTGTGACCTCAAGGTGTGCCCTTGGCAGGCGCTGGCTGGGAACCAGGGGGGAGACACCTGCGCGTAACCAGGAAGGGCCAGTGCTCCCTCGGGGGCCTCCTGGAAGAGGAGGGGGCTGCTTCCTCTCAGAGGGGCGCCTGGACCCGGGAGCTGACCCATGAAGGCAAGCAGGTTCCCAGCCACGACTCCTGGCGACACTATGAAACGTCAGCCTGCTCCGCCCAGCCCGGCGCCCAGGCCCTGGGCCAAGCTCCCTCCAGCCAGGGGGTGCTGCGCTGGGGGTGGGGGCTGCACGCGGGGGCCCCTGGATTCTGGACGCTCACTCTGGCCACACGACACGTACGGGGCACAGCACACCCATCAGGACAGGGATTCACATCACACCGCACAGAGTACACACATCCCACAGCATGACGGACGGATGGACGCACACACAGACTTGGGTGAGCTGGGAACGGGGAGCGGGGTCCACCTCTGGGTCCCAGCTTGGAGAACAAAGGCTGTGCATCCTGCTCGCCTCCCTTCCAGCACCCGAGCCCCAGCCATCCACAGATGTCAAAGGCAAGAAGAAACCCATTCCCGTGTCCTGGGCAGGCCTGGGCACTTGGGACTGGGACCGGACGTTTTATGTCTGCTATGAGATTATTCACAACCAGACCTCCAGGACCCGATGGGCTCACCTCCCAAGCATACACAGATAAGAGTACAATAAATACAGCAGCTCCCCAGTATCCACCAGGGCTCCTGGTGGGTGGCCGGGAAGCCCCGGCTGCAGGCTGAGCAATGCTGTGCTGGGGGGAGCATGGGGGTTAGAGGCCTTCCGCTGGGGGGTCCTGTGGCGGGGCAGGCGGGGCAAGGAGGGCGTGGGGGGGTCCTGCCCGCGTGGGGGGCACTGCCCAGCGCCGGCCGCAATCTGCCTGCCACTACTCAGAAAACGGCGGGAACATGCCCAGGTCCGCGAAGTCTTCAATGTTATAGTTGCCGGTCCCCTGGGTCGGATCTCCGGGCATGGGCAGCATGTCCTGCAGGGGGGCAGAAGAGAAAGCCGTGGGGGCATCAGCTCATCCTCCTGGGCACCCGCGTGCCCCAGGAGCCCAGCCTGCCACGCCCCCTCATGCTCATCCCCCTTGGAGGCAGCCCGGGGACAGTCTGTCTCTGGGGGACAATCTCAGGGGTCCTCAAATGTCCAGAGCGGGGAAGCTGCTCTCCCCGGGGAAGTGGCATCCCAGCAGGTCAACACAACCTCAGGACATAAGCTCTGGCTGTGTGAGGCTGAGCCAAGACACAGGGTGGACAAGAACCCCACCAGTGTGGTGAATCTAGCCGGGCACCAAGCAAGGGACAAATGGTCGATGCTCAAAATGCAATAGAAACTCGGTGCCAGGTTGAGCACAAGGAAGGCTGTGTGCATTCTGAGGGCAGGGCCAAATCCCTGTGTGGTCAGGCTTCACTTTTAGCAAGCCCTTCAGGTTCTGTGGGCCTCAGACTGCCCATCCAGAAAATGGGAAGAGCAATATTTCAATGGCAAATTTCTCAAAGTGTGTTCTGTCAGATTCTTGGCCCATGAGATACTCTGGGAGAAAAGAATTCTGTGGACAAGGGAGTTTGGGAAATGGCATAGTCTGTCTACCTCCTAAAAATCCTCAGTGCTTATTAGTATAATAAGGTTCTGATAAGCCCTGCAGGCAAGAAACTGAATAATTTGCTTAGCCAGTGTTTCACAAGCTTATCTGACCAAGAATTCTTAGCCTCGTGACCATGAAAAATCAGGTTGGGGAAGTCTGCCTTACACACGGCTGTGAGGCATAAGGATGGAGGAAGGAGGTCAGAATACTGTCCCTCTGGAGACCTAGAGGAACATCTGGTTCTAGACCTTCGCCTGCGAAGATGTTGCTTGGCCAGGTGGGAAAGGTGCTGGGGACAAGGAGAGCGGACGCTCCCTGGGGAAGGTGGGGGTTACCAACTGGGAGGCCTCCAACCCTCCCTCCATGTGCCTCCTACCCATCCTTGCTTGGCAAGGCGGACCTGGAGCTGTGGGCATGATGGGGACGGGGATGCAGTGGGGGGGGGGGGGTGCCTCGGCCCTTGTGGGAGGTCCTTCTCCCTCACGCGGGCCTGGTGGGACCGGCCAAGCGCTTGGCTCAGGGGGAGTCAACAGGCTCATGCCTCCCTCTGGAACCTTCTTCCAATGGAAACTTCTTTCCGAAGGTGGGGCCAGGGAAACCCCGAGGGGCCCGAGCACTGCCCTGCAGGACTGTCATGGGGTCCCCTCCCGTTGCACAGCTAGGTCAGGCTGCCCATCACGAGGGATGGCCGGGAGGGTCTCCAACAACGGACAGCTGTGGGGGGCGCAGGTGTCCTCAAGCAGGGAGGACAGCTGAGGCCTCGGCTCCCGGCCCCGCTCCCCAGGCTGGGCCAGAACCCGATCCCTACGAACAGCTG
This sequence comes from Mirounga leonina, assembly GCF_011800145.1. NCBI lineage: Eukaryota > Metazoa > Chordata > Mammalia > Carnivora > Phocidae > Mirounga > Mirounga leonina. Next base: position 27,243,061 of record NW_023270464.1, read on the forward strand.
GGGCTGCAGCAGAGAGCGAGGGGAAAGGAAGCAGAGAGAAGGCGCCGGTACCTACGAGAAGGCTGTGCTGGCTCGATTTACCTGGAACACTTCGGCCTGACCGGACTGCTGGTGGGAGTGCTGCTCACCGCTCTGCGGGCCGTGGTGCTGGCTTTGCCACTGTGACCAGACTTCCGACGGCCGCCCTGGGAACTGCCCGCTACTCTGGCCACTTTCAGCTGAAAGATCCGACGTACAGGACACCGCCTTTAAAAGCCCCGTCGTGGCTCCGGGAGACCTAAGAGCCACTGCAGCCCAGAGTGCCCCACTCTGCCCATCGGCACGCTCCGTTGTAGCTGGCCGGGCACCCGTGTCCGCGGCCCCCCGCGCGCTCTCACGGGCCGACAGGCTACGAGTCCCTTCTGCACCACGTGGCTGGGCGGGTGGGACGGAAGTGGGGCTCTCTGCCAAGGGCGCCGGCCCTCGCTGGAGGGCGGCTCTCCCCAGCGCACCTGCCGGGGGGCCGGGGGCTTTAAGCCTCGGAGCCCGCGGGGCCCTGGGCGACGGCACGTGGAGCTTCGGCGGGGGCGTGTGTGGGGGGCCCAGAGCACGGGCTGACACAAGCCCCCCTGCGGCACGCTTGCGGGCCCGAGGAGGGAAAGCCTCCCTGCCACTCCAGACCCCTCGTCCCGAGCCTGCTCTTTACGGGAGCCTGACTCTGCCAGAGGAGCTGACCTCAGCGGGCCCTGAGCTCCGCCAACCTCACCGGGTTTCGGGGAACTTGGTGAGGCCACACGTGGCATCCCACGAGGTCCTCCCGCAGGCGCCCGGAGCCACGGCCCCTCCTCTCGCCTCTGAGTGTCTCAGCACCGGGTGGCTTGAGAGCAGAGGCAGCGGGGCCCGGCTCAGACACGAAGGAACGCGCCTCATCGTAGGAATCAGCACGTTAATGCGTACGGAGCGCAACCTTGTCTCCTACGCTTTACAAAGAATACACAACGGAGAAACCAAGTAGAAAAAATGAGCAGAAATTTGTCTAAGACATTTTAAAGATTCAACCCAAGAGAATGAGTTACCTGGAGGCACATCAAGGAAAGCTCGGGAACGTTCTTTCTTGTTCCGAACCACTCAACAGCATTTGGGAGGCAGTGAGCTCTGTCAGGCTCTGGGCGCAGACCAGGCCCCATCTTGCTCTTCCCAATGGCCATGCTCACGGAGCTGAGGCTGCTAAGTGTTCAGGGAGAACCCCAGCCTCTCCCTCTGTCCCCGTCTCCCTATCTGTCTCTCCCACACGCGCACATATCTAACATACTGCCGGAGACAGGAAAGGTGGTAACAAAACACGTATGTTCTCCCGAAGGCCTCACGCCTGTGCTTTCCAAACTCCACGTGGTAACAGCTGGGAAAAGGTTCCATAAAATCAGACAAGGACATAATTCCCTGCGCCCCCATCAGAGGGATTAAAATCGACTGTGCACACGGGACTCTGCTGTTTAAGAAAAACGCATCTGGAAATCTGAAATGCCTTTTCCTAATGCTCATGAGACACCGAGGCCAGGGGAGCTCTTTCAAAGCACTGCGCCCGTGGGCTGGTCTGGGCGTCCACACGTCTAGGACGGGCCTGGTCTGCACAGTGGGGCTGGTGGAGGCAGGGAGGAGGCCGCCTCAGGCACCCAGGGAAACCGAGCACAAGCCGGCCCACCTGTTGCTCAGGGCAGCGTGGACAGGCCCGGTCACCATCGCGGAAGGCGACGGCATGGCAGACCATGGGGACTGTCATCACGGACCTGGGGGGGATGACCACCGCGCGGGAGGCCCCCCCGCAGCCCCCACTTGCTACAGTGACTCCTTGCTGGGGTCTTGCCCATCAGAAACGAATTCCCTCAACTCTTCCTTCTGGCTATGGCCCTCGCCGAGTCGTCCCCCCGAGTCATATACTGGGGTCCTGGGCTCCGGCCCCGAGCCAGGCTTGGTGCAGGTGTGCACCCAGGCCGGGAAGCGGGACGGCTCCTCCCGGGGGAGCTCACAGCACGGGGGGGTGGGGGGTAAGGCAGCGCCACACGGGCGGGAGCCGCTGTGATGGGGGGAGCGGCGAGAGCACCAGCTCTCAGGGGGACACCGGGCCTGTCACGGGAGGTAGGAGACACCAGCAGGGGGACAGTCAGCAGCTGAGCAGGTGCAGGGCTCGTAGGCAGTCACCGGATCGGTCTGTGCAAAGATGTGGGGGTGAGGAGGGCGTGTTCCGGGGACAAGGGTCCGAATGTGACCGGGCTGAGGGCAAGCCAGGGCTCGGGTGCCCCACTGTGAGGGTGGCAGGGACCCGCGGGGGTTCGCGGGCACACGGAGTGGCCACACGTACCTGTGCATTCAGGAACACCACCGCCCAGGGCCGAGCGGACAGAGAGGGAAGGAACCAGCTAGGAGGAGGCCTCTGCGGGATGAGTGCATGACCCACGGCGCCGGAGTCCCGGAACGTGGGGTGGCGGGGAGGAGCCGATGGAGGAGGCGGATGGCCACACATCTGCATCTCTGCTGTTGGATGGGCACAGTCCTGCTTCTCTAGGCTCCGGGCCTGGGAGCCACGGCTAAGTCTCCGAGAGGCTCCCTGGGCTCCCCATGCCTGAAGTCCGCATCTCCCCTCCCCAGACCACCCTGGTGGGGAAAGCCCAGTTGCAGACGCTCACGTCCAGTCCACTGCCCCGGACGCCACATCTCCACTCCTGTCTGCTTCCCTCCATCCTGGGCCAGCACCTGTCTCCCTGAATCTATAGCTGCCCCACAACCTTCCTAAAAGAGCGTCCACTGCCTAAAACCAGTCCAGCCTGCCATGGCCCCTAGAGCCTGCATAATCCCACTTCTGCTTTGCACCCCTGCCCCCCTCACCCTTTCCCGGGTGACCCGCCTGCCCCCAGCCGCAGACTCCCCCGTGCCCAGAGGGTTCTGCCCGTGTTCAGAGCCCCATCGGACGCAAGCTTCCCTGACCCACTCTGTATGCTGAGGCCTTGCGTCACCTCCACGGCGGGGCCACCATGGGGGAGGCCCTTCTTCCAGCCCCCGTTATGGAAACCCCGTGCCTCTGAGCTGCATGCATGACCTCCACACTCGATGATGAGCAGTAACTACAACACAGCATCTCCCGGACGACGCAGCGCTGGGTGCTCCCAGCCCAGACCTCGGCCCCACTGGCCCACACCACCTGACCAGACCGATGGTGAGCAGGGGAGGCACATGGCTTGCACCCACCATGCAGCCATAAGCCGCTTTCTGGAAAAAGCCCCAGGGGTCACCAACATCCTTGGTGTCTTGTTCCAGAAGCCGCATGTACGGCTACGAACAGCGAGCTGGGCTCCAGCCATTCTGTTTTTCGTTTGCTCTGCTGGCTTCCTGAGCGAAGTCTAGGCTGCTATAGCCCCGGCCGAAGGCGTGGGGCCCCCGCCAGCCCCGCGGTCCAAGTAGAGCCCGTATGGGGTCGCTACCACCGGGGCCAAAGGGGTAGCCTTTCAGACCAAACTTCAGAATCTTGAAAAGCATGTGGTTTCCTAGGCTGTAGGAGTAAAGGGATGACATCTTCCTTTTAAAACAGTTTATTGGCTCTCAACGCTGTAAGGTCACTCTTGCTGACCTTTTTCCTCGTGAGCTTCATCTGAGGATCGCAGGGTTGTTTGAAGTGCTGTGCAGAGGTCCTCTGCGGTTGGGAGTAGCTCGGTGGTTCTAACCAGGGCTGACTGCTGTGCAGGGGACATGTGTAGAGACATTTCTCATGGTCATAAATGCAGGGGTGCTGGGAGGGAGAGGCCAGGGACGCAGCTGAATACCCACACAAACAAGGTAGCTCCCAAGACAGAGAATTACTTGGCTCAACATGTCCACAGTGCCGACGCTGAGAAACCCTCATGGAAAAGTCAGCAAAGAGCACCAAAGGAGCAGCTTGTTCTAAAAATGCCTCTGGGCGGACGCTCCTGTAGTTCACGCCCAGGACACGTTTCCCATGCTTTCTGACCAAGACCTCATTTTTCATCATTAACTGGTAGTGGTGAAAAGGTCTATAATTCCCTCAACTTGCTGGTAAGAATGCACAAGGCTGAGGGGCGCCTGGGTGGCTCAGAAGGTTAAGCATCTGCCTTTGGCTCAGGTCGTGATCCCGGGGTCCTGGGATCGAGCCCCACGTCGGGCTCCCTGCTCGGCAGGAAGCCTGCTTCTCCCTCTCTCTCTGTCTGCCACTCCCCCTGCTCATGCTCTCTGTCAAATAAAAAAATCTTAAAAAAAAAACCACAACAATGCACAAGGCTGAGATTTGGGGGCAGGAACTGGGGGGTTCAGGGGTATGATGTCTGCAAACATTCCAGGTCACAGAACCCTAACCCCTCCCCCACTGTGCCTGCCCTGCCCTGCCCCGAATTTTTCATCCCACTTCTCATTGCAAAAGTCTTCAGACTCTTGTGGAATGACACGTTCTTTCAATCTTCCTCTCCGAAGTAAGAGTCCAGATGGACGAGGCTCCTTGCAGGAAGGCCAGTGATGTGATGGATGCATTTCCTGAGCTTCGTGAATGATGCTCACGCTCAGAGTCGTCTGTGTTCCCTGCTGTGATCTGAGCGGACCTGCACTGACTCGTGCCGGGCAGGAAGGGGCCGTGCGAGCTGCCCCTTCCTACACTGGGGAGCACGCTGCACAGGAAGCAACGCACTTGCTCCTGCTTGCACAGTCGCTGTGTCTGGAAGCACGCGGGTCAGACAGGGACGTCATTTAGACCCAGGGCGAGTCCGCGGAAAAACGCCTGGTCTGCCCCGGCCCCTCTGGGCCACTTTCACTGAGCACCCTGCGTGCCTGGCTCCCTGCATTTCCCCAAGGCACATGGACGCATCGGTGAGCAGACGCCCGGTGGTGGCAGAGACGGAGACCTAGCTGTTCAGGGACCTCGGGTCTCCGGACCCACCACGCGCTTTGGGTTTACTGCCTCTTGGCTCCACATGCATCCTTCTTCGCCCCACCTCGTGGGGTAGGAACTGGACACTGTAAACATGTCTCCTCTGCCCGTGGGCAAGGTCAGGGTTTGCCCATAGAAGGTACCGGAGAGACCAGCAGGCGCAGCCAACAAAGGGGCTTCTCTCCTGGTTCAGGGCTTTTTCTGTCTAGAGCGCAGCGGCCGGCCGTGTGCAGGATGCCCAGCGCACTCACTCCTCGGGGAGCTTCTCCGTCACCCCGTCACCCCGAGCCTGCAAACCAGCCAGCTGCCGGCGCTCTCCACGCGGCGGCGGCCCCGGTGGACTCCGGTCCAGCTACACACCAGCTGCAGCCCCCAGCCCCGAAGCTATGTGTCCCCCCGGCAGACACACCTCCAGGGAGGTCTGACCTCAGGCTTTGTGGGGTGGGGTCTCCCGCTCAGCTTGAGCTGGAAGCTGCCGCGCACGTTCGCTGTCTTCCTCAGGGCGCTCCTTCAACCACGTTAGCTAAGAACCATTGTCTTGAGCGTTCCCCGCTGCAACCTCAAGTGGGTGTCTGCGTCCGGCCTGGACCCCGACTGCCGCACCTTCCCCACTCAGCTTGTTAGGAAGCGAATGCCCACACCTGTAGCCACTCGGTAAAGGGCTCCGGTTCTGCTTCTGGACGCTCCCCGTCGAGTGAGGTAAGACCATGGCGAGCTGAAACCGGGACCAAGACTGGAAATGGAAATGCATCAGTCACGCAGCTCAGGATGCGTCCACAGGCAGGAGTCCTTCGGTCTGACTCCCGGAAGCCGGGGGAGCAAAATGGGCCTGTGGCTCACAGAAGGGGCGGATTTCTCATTCAAGGAGGGAGCCCCATACACCAGACATCCTGAGGATTCCCTGCGGAAACTGAGGCACAGCTTCTTCCCCTCGATGTCGGCCACCCGGGCCGCCACTTGGTGACGTTCAGCTCACCAGCGCTCCCAGACTCCTGCCAGCTCCAGCCCGTGAGACAGGGCGGTCGGGGCTCTGGAATCCGGCCCGGGACAGCTGGCTGAGCCGGGTACTGCAGGTGGGGGGCAGGGGCTGTGGGGCCTGCACACCCTCCAGGCCTGACCAGCAGGCCCCCAGGCACAGCCGTGTGGCCACGCCCTCACAGAGGGCACTCAGGTCCCACACAGGGCCAAGGTGAGAGTCCGCTGCATGCATTAGGGCCGCCGGCGAGCTCACGGGCTTGTTCTTACTCATGACTGGGGAGCCTGACCGTTAACGGGGCTGTTCTGTCTCCTCCCCACATACCCCTTCTCCTCTGCTGTCTTCCCTGCACCCCTCCCACCACGCTCGGGAGCACCGTCCTCGTTCACGCACCACCTGCACACCCTCGTCTCTCTGACCCTGACCAAAGCCTGCCCCCAACGCCCATCTCCACGGACCCCATTTCCCTGGATCCCCCTGGAGCCGGGGCCATTTGTTTTTCACATGCCGCCCGTCGCACGCACGGCCCACCCTACCCTCCGGGCCCCTCCACACCTCTGTTCCCGCCTCTGCTGGGGCCTCCTGCCACACTGACCACAGCTGTCCTCAGGGAGCCCATGCCCATCAAGACCGTCCCCCATCCCAAGCTCCTCCCCAGCTCCCTGCCCCCCCTCCCAGGGCCACGGCTTCCTCCTGCAGTCCCGCTCCTGGGTCAAGGTCTACAGGGGAGGCACTGATGGGGAGGCCACATGAAGCCTCTGTTTACCGTCTCTGTGCACTCACGGAACGGGGTCCAGCCCCTATCATTAGGGATACGCCGCTGGTACACCCAACCCCCACCTAATTCCAACGCTCCCCAAACGGTGCATCAGAAAACAGGGGCAAGCACAGTCTGGAGGGGAGCGCTCTGTGACCTATCTGACCTCACCATGCCTCAGTTTATTTATCTGTGACACGGGAGAAACTAGGCATCTCCCTCCAGGGCTGCCGTGAGCATTACAGGAATTCAACGTGCCCGGGGCCGAGCAGATAGCGTCCGGTAAGCATCAGCTGGGGTCACACCTATCCTTAGGATCGCGTGAGTGCAGGACGGCTCGGAGCCACAGGGACGTGGCTGCTGAGCCTGGAGCCTCCTGTGTGAGCCCGCTCTTCAGGCCTCAGCCCCGGGCTTTGTCCTTCCCGCGCCCCAGGCCCGTTTACACGTCAGGGCCCGCAGATGCCAGCTGGGAACCAGACACACACACGGAGCCGAAGGGCCCAGGCTGCCAGGGGAGGGGAGGGGCCGCCCACCTTTCCTGCGGTGGAGACAATGAGATGCTCCTTGGCCTTACTGGGACTTACTGGGACGAGCGCCAGCTCTCCTCGGAGCCTCTTCTGACGCCGTAGGAACGGTGGCCCTTCGGCCGCGGGCAGACCTGAACAGCTGCACACACGGAGCTGCCCTGTCTCTCCCCATGTCCGAGCCTCTCCCCTGCCCTCTCCCCGTGTCCGAGCC
>NW_023270464.1:27250447-27275809 GCF_011800145.1 Mirounga leonina
CGTGTCTGATCGCCTCCCCTGCTCTCTCCCCGTGTCCGAGCCTCTCCCCTGACCTCTCCCCGTGTCCGAACCTTTCCCCTGCCCTTTCCCGGTGTCCCTGCGTCTCTCCGGCCTCAGCTGCACCGTGACCTCCTCTGGGCCGGGACCCCGTCTCCTCCCCTCTGTGAGCCCGGGCCTATACCTGCAGGCTTCCCGTCCACAAAGGCCCGCCTTCAGGGTGAGGCGGGGGGACCTCTCCCCCACGGGCTGAGGAAGCCAAGGCAGAGACTGCAGGGGGCGAGGGCTCCCCTGGGAGCCAGTGGCTTCCAGCTTCCGGTGGTTTCTGAGTTGGGTGCCTGGCAGGCTGGAAAGCAAGAGGCCGGGGGCCCGTCCCTCGGGAAACAGGGCAGCACGCGGCTGAGCGCCCACTCGGGGACAATAAAACAGAGAGAGTTTAAGGCCAAACAGGAGAACCTGCTAGGAGTGAACGGGAGCTTCGCCGCATCCATGGGGAATGGCCGGTGAGAGGTCAGGAAGTGCTGTGTCCCCAGGCTGGGGGGGGCGGGGGGAGGCTGTGGGCAGTAGCATCCGTCCTGCAGAGAGACGCCCCATGAGCCACACGAGGGGGTCCCGCTCTGAGAACATGGGCTCAGGACGCTGGAAGGGCCACGGCCCCTCAGCAACCCCTCCTTCTGGGAGGGGGAGCCCCGGCCCATTAAATCCACACAGAAGGAGCCAGCAAAGGCCCCTGGGACGGGCACCAGAAGGGGTGGCCACTTAACCCTTTATGGCCTGAGGTTTTGTTAACAAAGCTGGGACAGGTGCTCTGACACGGGATGGGGTCCCTCCTGGAATATTAGGAAGAAAGAACTTGACAGTGTCTCCTATTTACATGATGTATTTCTCTAATTGGCCACCCGGTCGTTTGAAGCAAGATTATAGCGTTTCGGACGTGGGGCAGCTGAACGTCCTTGCCAAGGGCCATAAAGGGTTAAAACTGCATTCCGAGGAACATCATCTAGGGCCTTGAAAATGACACGTCACCCCACAAAGCCGAGACGCGCGCAGCCAGCTCTGAGCAACACCACCAGCTCTCAGCCCTGGAGGCACTGGGAAACCTCTAGGCTTTCTCCCAGGGTTCTGGGAGCTCGGGGCTCAGGCCCTCCAACTCAGGATGCTCAGGAAGCGTTTCTGCTGGCTTCCTGGGCATTCTTTCCCTCGGTCCCCACCTACCGAACCCTGGAGTCCTGTTGGCGAGACTGGAGTAGGCATTCCCGCTGGGCGACGAGGTAGCTGGGCTGGAGAGGGGGCTGTAGGAAGAGGGGTCTGCTGGGTAGGTGTGGCTCGTTCCAATCCCAAAGGGAGATGACTGAGTCTTGCTGGACTGGGAGGGGATTGGCTACAGTTCGGACACAGTGAAGAGAAGGGAAGCGTCAGCAGCAGGCCCCTGCCCCCGGCCCCCGGCCCCAGTGGCTGATGGCGACTCCCCACGGCCCTCCTGCCCCGCTGGGCGCAAGCCTGGCATCAGGCCAGCACGTGTGGGCCCTGCGTCTCTGGGGCAGGTCTGGGTGATGGTCTGGGTCCTGCGGCTTCTGCTTATGGGGCCCTGGGCACTACAAACACGGAGAAGACCCCTGGGCCACCGGACACCCATGTCACAGTGACTAGCAGGGAGCTGCGCGTGTCCCGGGGCTGGGGGTCCTCACGCACTCCTGGCTGGGGCAGACAGAGGTCCACAGGAATCCTCACGGAGCGTCTGTGGATCTGCCCCTTCCCCCGGCTTCCCAGGCCACCGCTGTGCGGGGCCAGGCTGCTGAAAAGACGGGGCTCCACGGTCTGGGTCCCTCTGGGATGGGGGGGCAGCGTTGGTGCTCAGAGCGCTAACCTGTCTCGGAGCCAGGATCCAAAGAAAGCAGGTCCCGGGTGCTCTGACCCGCTTGGACCCGGGAACAGCTCCCTCACCAGAGCCCATACCTGTCCGGGAAAGGGCGGCCGGCTCCCTGTCCAGGCCACTTGACTCTGGTTCAGCTGCCGGGAGATTTGGGACATGTTCTGGCCTGTTGACGAGGACGACTGGATGTCATTCACGCCGGGCACGTGGACCACTGAAGAGCTAGAAGAGATGAAACCGCATCTGTCCCGAGGAGCCGCCTCGCCCACCACGCCAGCCCCTGGGCCACCTTCCCGTTCGCTCCGGCTGCTACCTCTGTCCGTCCATCTGTCTCTCCAGCACATGCCTGGACAAGAAGGCCCACGCACGGCAAGCCCCCCGGTGTCCCTCCTCTCCCCGGGGCTCCCTCTGTGTCACCTCTGTGGTCTGCCTCGTGGCCCCCCGCACCCCCCAGGGCCCCGCTCTCTCCTCCAGGCCGCCCACACCCCACCGCGTGTCTGGCTCCCAGCAGACGACTCCGAGGGAGAAGCCCCTCAGCATAAAAATCAGCCTCGGCGTGGACCCATTCCTCTGTGCTCTGGTTAATTTGTCCCTGTGGGGTGCCTATAGGGCTTCGGATTCAGGAACCAGGCGCGGGCTGTCAGGTGGTTGGCTTTGGACAGGAGAAAGAGCCTGTCAGGGGACGCCTGCCGGCGCGGGGGGCCTGGTCCAGCCACCCAGAGCACGCTGCGGGCTACCTGCCCCCTGCCCTCCCTGCGTCTTCGATGTCCTCCCTCCGGTCTGTACGGGGCACCTGCGGGGTGTGTCCCAGGCGCCCCAGTGCCGGGCCCCCACGTCTCTGACCGCTGTCTGTGCTCCCAGGCACGGGGCAGACACTGCGGATGACACAGTCCCACCCAACGTGCTCATTAAAGGTGGGAAGGTGGGGAGACTTCTGTTTGGCTTCAGGCCCTTCGTTCTGGGAGCAGCTGAGCGCAGGAGAGCGCTGCGTGCCCAGGAGGGAGCCGGGCGGGGGTCGGGCTGATGGCAGAACATTGGCGCAGGTCTCGAAGAAAGGCGGGTAGAGAAGAGTGGGTGGAGTTTTACTGCTTGTATTACACTATTTTTTCTGTGCCTTCCGGGTCCCCGTAAGATAGAGAGGCTCCAGGAAGGTCAGTACCTTCTTGTGCGAGCCCTTCCAGAAGGGGACAGCATTCCCAGCTCCCTGCACGCAGCGTTCCTTCCCCTTCCTCCCTCCTGATGAACCGATGGCCTCAGAGGCCTTTACTGATCACCGTTCTCTGCGGGGGGGGGCCTCTCCCCACCCCCTCAGCCCTCATGTTGTCCCAGGGCACTGGCGATGAGAGCTGGCCCCTGGGCCCCACTCCCCAGGCCCCCTGGACTAGAGACGCCCGCCTCCGTGCACACAGGCGGGGCAAGACCGCCGGGACCACGGCAGGACTCAGGGTGAGGGCACAGTCAGGGACCTGCAGTAACACCACTCCCCGGCAGCTCAGGGCGACCTCTGACTGACATTCATCCCACACCCTTCCCACTCACACCAGCGCAGGCCCTTTCGATTCACAGGAAACCCGGCTCATTCCACAGGCTCGGGGCCTCCCAGGCCTCCCTCCCTCCTTCCTCCCACAGATGAGCAGTGAGCGAGCGCCTTCCCGATGCAGGCTCTGGCAGGGGCCAGGTCCTCACACAGCCAGCTGGCCGCAAGCCAGTCCCCCCTTCTCCTTAACTGCCCTCTGACTTCGTTTCCACAACAGCCTCACCCCGGCTCAGCGTCTCGAGCTGGACCACGGTCCTATGAACCACCAGCACCCTCCCTTTCCACACTGCCCCCTGAACTTTCTCCCAGACCCCATTTCCACAGGTCCCTCTTCCCCTCCGACCCCCTGGTGTGGTATTCGAGGCCTCTGCAGCCTCCTCCTGTTTTGCCCTGACTCTGAGCCTCTCCCATCTCTCCGGCCTCCCGGGCTTTGTTCAGCACGTTGCGGAGGAGGCCCCATCGCCTCATCAAGTGGCAAACTGACCTTTGCTCTGGGCTCAGCTCAGCAGTTGGCCAGGCCTTTCCAGGCCCTGCTACTGTCCCTACAGTCCCGTCCTCACCTCCGGCCTCCACTCCCTCCCCGCTGCCCTTCGTCCGGGCTGAGGACCTGTGAGCACATGCAGCAGGGCAGGGAGACTGGCAGTGAAGACGGCCCAGCAGCCGCTCCCCGGGGGCCACCACCTCACCCCACTGGCCCCAGACCAGAGGCCCGCGTGCCGGGAGCTGCAGAGCAGGCTGCGTCCAGTGAGACCCAGCTGCACTGGCCAGAGCCCCTCCAAGGTGTCAGTCTGCTAAAGCGACCTGCCGTTTCTCCAGGGGGTCTGTCCGTGGACCGGTGTGAGAGCCAGCGAGGGCAGGGCCCTGGCCGGGCCCGCTCCCTGGGGTGGTCAGTCCCACCTGCCCAGTCCTGGTCCCCATCTGCACCCGGACGCTCCGCTTGGGCTCTGGCCACTGAGCCAGTGGCTGGGCTGTATGAGGAGCCCCGCCCACCTGGGCTTGGGTCTGGGACAGTTCTAGTGAGTCTGGGCGTTTGGTGGGTGCACGGGAGGACCCCATACCCTCCTGAGCGCCGCCAGTCTCCTCCCTGGCCGTTCCTCCCAGTCTCTGCTCCTCCTTCCCCAACGGGCAAGCAACATGTCCAGTAGCAACGCACCGAGGGCTCCGAGGGCAGAACCAGAGCCACCGGCCTCCCAGCCCAGCCCAGAGCCTGCAGGACGGCAGCCACCAGCTGGTGTTGGCACAATTTGCCGCACACGGAGCCGAGCTCTGAGGCCCGGGGCTTCCCAGGTGAGGGGCATCCTCCCGCCCCCTTTGCCCCCTGGCCCCCCGGCCGGCACGTACCTGAAGGCCTTCCCCGAGTGTCCGGGGGGGAACGGGCTTCCCTGGGAGTAGATCTGCTGCGTTCCTGCTGCAGACGCTGAGCTCATCATCTTCTTCTCCGCTAGGAAGAGCACAGCGCGGGTCACATTCAAGGGCATCCCGTCCTCCAGACCGTGGGGCAGGCAGCCCGGGAGCGGCGCTGGGCGACCCACAGCAGGACCACACATCCTGGCCACCTGTCCACGTGCACCTGCCCTGCCCTGGCCTCCGCGCACTCCGTCTCCCGGGGTCTTCTCCGCACCGGAGGGCACCGGGCTGTCCTCCAGCACCGAGGCAGTGGTTGGAGGACCGGCTCTGGTGCTCGGAGACCAGCTCCGCCCTACGGTAGGGGGGGTGGCCTTGGACGTGTTGGTTATAGAGCCCTTCACTTCCCTACAATCTCAAAACTCCTACACCTATTGCTCCCACAACCTGACACCCCACCCACAGCAAGATACCGGAATAAAGGACGTCAAAGTTAGTTACGTGGCAATAATTTTGTGCCTAGACAGACCCCCTCGCCTGTACCCATCTCTGGCTTGTGGGGGGGATCCCCACCGGGTGGACATGAGCAGTGACTGATGGACACTCAGGCTCTGGGGCTCGGGGCCGAGGGGACAGGCTTCAGCGGCCATGAGCCGAATCTCCCACACGTGCAAACCACGTCTATGACGTTTTGATACACTGAAGCCCTGAGCAGTTTCCCTGGTCCATTTCCTTGGCTGCAATGACAGGGCACCCAGTGGAAAATCCTAGAGGATGGAAGGGGCTTGGACCCTTGAGTGTGCATTCCTGACACAGTCCTCAGGCCTGGGTCTTGCAGATAAAGATGCAGCTCAAGGTTTCAGGAGAAAGGCGCCCGAGGGACTTCTCGTGACTATTTGCTTAAGGCAAGCTCTTTTTTTCCCATGTATTTTGGTTTTTTGGTGTTTTGGGTAAATGAGAAGCACATTTTTTTTCCTAACTGCTCCCAGACGTTTGTAGGGCACAAAATTACATACATAAAGATTTTTGATTTTATTATTCAATCTTCTATATCTTTTTTCATTTTATGACTTTGATCTACTTGACTTGTTGGAGATGAAGAAATGCATATTGAGATCTCCCGCGGCAACTTGGCTTTATCAGGATTTTCCTGTATTTCTAACTATTCTTTCCCACGTTCCAGTGCTCATGACACACACACCTTCACGTTAGGCCACACCTCTTATCTGCGTAAAACAGCCCTCTTGGCTCACAGCGCTCGGCGACTGTGTGTCCCTTCCGGGGTCTGCAGGCACCAGGCCACCCACCCCTCCGGGCTCCACGGTTTCACAGCGTGCTGTTGGGGGGACAGCATATTCTGGAAGCATGTGATTCAGGAGCTACCACTCAGGAGCCCTTGAACACCAACTGATTCTACCGCTCATGACATTCATACTTTCTTACTATTTCACTTGTTCTTCTGAGTATTTTGCAATTTGCTAAAAATGTCCTCGTCTTTTCTTGGAAGCGAGACTTCCTTCCTTCTTTTTCTCTTCCCTCCTTTCAAGAGTGGTTATTTTTAAACACACTGGAAACTGTGCTTCTCTAGAAACGTCAGAGGAAAAAAACCATACACGCCGATGAGAAATTTCTGTTTATGACCCCTAACCCAAGATGCATCCGGACCTTTGCCGAACTGATTTGGTTCTGGCTTGTCTGTGTCTTTTGTATCTCCCAGCCGTTCGTACCTCCATTCTCGTGTTCTTCCTTCGCACTCCTGCTTTCTCAACCCGTCCCTTCCACTCCCGTGTTCTGTGTTTTGATGCATCCCCCAAACGAGCCCAGTCCCTGGCAGGCCGCGCTCTCGGGAGGTCTGGGAGCACCCTCCTGCGGCTTCCCGCGTGTGAGCGCAGCCTCGGTGGTGGACAGGGGTGCGCTCTGCCATTTTCCTTGTCTGTCCATTCTCCCCCTATTTGCTCATCTTTACGGGAAGGCGTCTACACCTGTCATGTTACAACATCACGTGGATTTCCTAGAAATGCTGCGGGGTCTGGTCCAACACCTCAGGCTTCTCTGAGGGGAAGAGAAGTCTTTTAGACGTGCTACCGTTTGCTCTCTTCCCTGCCAAGTCCAGGGCCACTGACAAAGGTGTCTGGGGGCCAACAGGTCACCGCGCCACATGGCTCAGCACGCACGGCCTCGTGGGAGACCTCGATGCCACTCTCCTCGCTTCCTTAGCGGCTGGCCTGAGGCCCGGTGGGAATGATGGCCGTGTCTGCACCACCTGGGCAGATGTCAGGAGGGCTGAGATTTGCTCTTCCATCTGCCCCAGCTCCTCAGTCCTGCAGACGAGCGTCTCCACGCTGCCTTTGGGCGGGTCAGCTGCCTTCTCCCCTCAACGGATCCCAACCACACTGCACCTTGCAGACATTCCTCGACCACCAGAAAAGGGAATCCTTCTGCTGAATTTTGGAATGATACAGACCTTTCCAGGTTGTGTATTTTGCTAATCTTAGTGGTAATCTGGCTGGAAAGGGCAGTTGCCCACACGGGCTTCACAGGACAACGTGACCCAGACGCACCATTTTCTCTGGCAACAGCACGAATGTGGGCAGGCCACCCGATGACCGTGACTGAGCGAATTCTGGGCATCCATGCGCCATTCCTTCCCAACCCTTGAATGTAGAAAGCGTGGGGGCCCCAGGGAGCAGGGGAGCGAGAGGCGAGGCTCCACCGGCACTCCTGTACCAGGTGCTCTTGTATGCTGAAAGCCCACCCCGCGGGGGCCTCTCCCTCGGGGGGGAGGGGGGCTGTCCCCCGATGGCCCGGCCACAGCACCCTGCCCCCCACACCCTCAAAGCCACGGCAGCGTCGGGAAACTTACATGCACTGATCCCCGCAAACATCTCGGTGAACCGGGGGTCCCTTTCCTGGGAGAAGATGGTGTCTGCCTTTTCCACGGACTTCCCGGCTTCATGAACGCCGGCCGGCAGGTTGGGGACGGGAACCTGTTTGCACATTAAAACACAACCGCATCCCACGCATGAGACACAGAACACGCGCTTCCGGCCTCGCCTTTGGCCGGCGCCCTCCCTCCCACGCCACTGACGTTTCGGGCTGGAAGGTTTTACAGGTGGGGGGTGGGGGGGAGCTTTTCTGTCGACGGAGGCCAAGGACAGTCGGGGTGGGGCTGTGAGCTGGAGGTCACAGAAAGGACCACGGAGTCACACCGACGACTTCTAGAAAGTTAATGATCAGCGTACTCTGAAAACCAGGAGACGTGAACATACAGTCTAACGTAGGAGACAGACACCTTGCGGTTTCCCTAGACGGCCAGCTCCCAGATGCAGCAAGAGCAGGAAAGGCAGAGGGAGGAGGAGGGGGCTAGGGAGAAGGGGCAAGGGAGGGAGTTAGCGCAGGCAGCGCGGGGACACAGGGCAGGACCGGGGTGGGGGCAGAAAGGGACCGGGCCAAAGGCAGGACAGATGGCTGGGAAGCCGAGGGCTGACAGGGTCCGGAGCTGCCTCCATCGGCTTCCGAGGGTGCAAGGATTAGGGCTCAGAGTCGGGAAGCTACGGTTAGCCCCCCGACACTCTCCGTACTGGCCACAGCCTGCCACCAGGCTTCCCGGGTCCGGCAGCCCTCGCGGCCCAGCTCTGCAAAAGGCTCACAGGGGCCCCAGGGGAGCGAAGTCTCTGCGCTGAGGGGCTGGACAGAGCACTAGGACCTGCTGGGCTGGGCTGGGGGCAGGGGGGTCAAGCTAAGGGTGGACTGCAGTCCCCAGTGCCAACCAGGAAAGACTGTTCCAGAAGCTCACCTGTGATAAGTCGTAGGAGGACAGCCCATCCCGTTGGTGCACTTCCAGCTCGGCCTGCTGCTGCTGGAGCTGCCTGAGGGACAGGAAACCGGCAGAGTCACCCAGAGCCGACGTGGAGCTGCAGGGCTGGACCGGAACCTGCCCCGAGCCGAAAGCGGCAGCGGGCGACCCGACGGACCTCCAAACCGGTCTCGGTGTTTGTTTTATTTTATGATTATTTTTTAACGTCCCAAATCAAGACTCCAAGTTCTGTACTTCAGGCTGCCAACAGTTAGGAAATAAATTGTGGTTTATGATGTCATTTTATGCAGGTAAAAAAAAAAAAAAATGTTAAGGCCAAATTCAGACGGACCCAGAAGGCCTCAGTGAGTGCCGACCAGTAGGCTGGACGGGGCCTGTGGGACCTCATCCAGCCCTCACTCGGGACCCCACAGCGTTACTTTATGCCCCCGTGAACGGTTCAGAGAGGCTGCCCAGGTGCCTGCCCACCAGTGGTCATGACCTCACGGGGCCAGGACCTGACCTGATGCCTCTGACCCCTGCTTGGCGCTCTGCACACTCCCACGCTGCTCCTGGGACAGAAAAAGCCTCCTTACGGGGAATGGCTGCTTTATGTTTTAGAATATGGAAACCGAGTTACTTCCAAGGGACAGCGAACCCTACAGCTCAGAGCCTAAAAATGGGGCGGGATGACAGCATCGCGCTCAACTCTAAATACCAACAAGAATGAGAGGCGAACAACGATCAGCAAATAATTGACCAAATTACACACACCCCATGCCCAGGAGTCAGTGGGGAGGACACGAACAAGCCGCTCAAGCATAAATACACACACATATAACATACAGAATACGGATACTCACGTACCCAGCAAGTAGGCAAACATTTTCACCAAATAGTCAAAGCAAGTGCAAATCAGAACAGACTTGAAGAACAACTCTTCACGACCAAGTCGGTAGAACTACGCTTACAGGGTGGCTTGGTGTGGGCACACAGCCTTCCCGGCGGTCCCCGTTAGGTCCTGTGGACACGTCCACGCCCTCCAGGAGTCACCCGCTGCTGGGCTGTGCAGGGGACTTATCAGCGGCCAGAGACGAGAGTGGGCTATGCAGAGTAGGCGGGAAGAGGGGACGACTGTGTGAACGTGTCCATCGATTCACTGGGTGCACGCTCCCCGCGGTCCCACAGCGGCCACCGCGAGGACCATCTGCAGACACTGAAGGTGTCAGAGCGTGTGGAAAAGTTCAGGACAAAACGCTCTGCGCACCGTGACTATGGCCACGAGCAGTGCATGGCTTTGGGACGCAGAACAACATCTCTTCCGAGTTCGCATTAACCGGCTGGATCTTCCTTATCCGTTGTCGCCGTGTTTCGAAGCCAGGACAATCTCGGTGGGTTCCCTGTGAATATCTCCGAGGTGCAGGTTGTCTCCCCCACGCCTGCCCGTGCTCTGAGCCTGGAGACAGCAGGAGCCCTCGGAGGGGAGGGGGGCCGGAGGCACCAGGGGCGGGAGGGGGGCAGGTGCAGAGAACTAAAGTCTGCTGGGGAGCCCAGCAGTCACTGCGGGTAGGGCAGGTGTGGGGGCAAGCCGGCCCAGTCAGAGAAGCGTCCCCCAGAGGGGCCCCTGTGAGCGCGTCTCCGCCTCTGGATACCTGCAGCCCGGATCAGCAGACCCCGGGGCCGCGGGAGGACCTGGGGGGCACCACGCGGGAGAAGGCCATGTGGTCCGGCCAAGGGGGAGCTGCCGACTGCAGAAGGCCAGCAGGAAGGACGCCTGCACCCCCTGTGTACTAGCCCCCGGCCCCTGCTAGGGGTGTGCATTCACAGCAGCTCTCGCTGGGCTCACAAAACCCTCCAAAGGGGTATTTCTGAACTCCCTTTACAACAGAGCGCACTGAGACCCAGAGATGCCAGGGGCCTGCGGAGAAGTGATGATGCTCTGCAGAGGGTTTGGTGCAGTGGCTATTGCTCACAGCGCGGAGGAAGCCCTGGGCTAGCCACCGTGGGAGCCAGTGACGAGACCCGGTGGGAGGGGCGGCCGGCCAGGAGCCTAGCCTCAGCGGCAGATGCAGCCCCTGCTACCTTGGGGTGGGGGGCCCTCAAACTCTTACCCGCTGCCCCCAGCCAGTCCCTCCACTGGCCAGACAGCTGGAAGCCTGAGAACAAGGGGGCACACGCCGTCCTCTCCACAAAGGTTAACGTTGGCTCTCGGACATCCACACGCCCCCCGGCTGGCGGGGAGTGTAGACAGAGCACCTAGGCCGTCTAGGCCCCGGTGCGGGCTGTCTGGGTAACTGATCACTTCCGCTCCCCAGAGCAGAGCAAGTGTAGGTGATCGGGTCCACAGCCCCCCACCCGAGACCGTGACCGCACGGGCCAGTGGCCCGTCTGCTTCCCTCCTCTGCTGGGGAGCTCGCGGCTTCCCAAGGCAGCCCGCTCCATCAGTAGACAGACGCAATCATGGAAAGTCTGTGGCCAAACAGCCCAAATCCACCTTCCTACCACTCCCGTTTTGAGTTCTGATCCTGCTTCCCCAGAAACACAAAATAAGCTGAATTCTGTCCCTGAACTCCTCCCCCAGCAGCCAGAGAGACGGACAGTCTGGACACCGTTCACCCCCCGCCACGCCCTTCACGTTGGCCCCTGGCGTGCATCCCCCCCAGGGAAGACCTCTTAGAAGAGGACCCCGCTGACCAGTGTGTTTAGGTCTAAGCCTGGACAGTCCGTCTGTCCTGGGAAGTGTACTGAAACGTCTACACCAGGCTCTGTGCTGGACCCCAGGGGAGAGGATGAGGCATCCAGACCCACGCGGTCGGGGCCTCATGGCGCGGACCGTGTCTGGGAGGACAGTAGGCAAGAAGCACGGTGTGATGCATTCAGAGCCAGGCTGCGGGGAGAACACACAGCTTGTCTCCCGATCTGGGTGGGAGAGCCCGGGGGAAAGGTGAGCCAGAAGACCCGGACGGCCCCCCAGGCAGTCAGCACCTGCACCTGCAACACCAGGAAACAGGAGCACTGAAAAGAAATTTTTTAAATTGCAATTTCAAAAAATTTAAAAAGAATATAATGATCTGTAGAAAAATCATAACTTTCCGTATTTCCTATTCTCACTTTACAGTTTTGGTATTTTGTTTACACCCCGAGGGCCCCACCATCGCTTGCTCCCGGGGCCCCTGAAGCCTGAGTGCAGAGCTCGGGGTGGGACCCTGCCTGCACCATCCTACCTCTGCAGCCTTCCCGCTTCATAGACACAGAAAGCGAGGCTCAGAATCCCAAAGACGTGCCCGGGATGGCGCATGCGGGATTCAGACCCTTCTGTGCTACAGACCCTGCACTCGGTCCCACGATGTAACAAGGACCATTGCCCACATCTCCCATTCCAGAGCAGCCGACCCGACCACACAGTGTGGTGGACCACCGGGCGGGACAGCAAACCTGTGCTTTGGGGTTTTTGTGGGATCGGAGCAGTGAATGCCCTTCTCTTCCTTCCAAAACTTTCCCAGAGCCCAAGTTTCAGCCCAGCACTGCTTGTCCAGGGAATACCAGCCGCTCCCGCCTGTGGCCCAGCCTGGGTCTGGGCGGAGCACAGACCGTCAGGGAGGGGGTAAGACCCCCGCGTGGGGCTGTGCGCCGGGCGCCCCAGTGTGGGCCTGCGTTGCAGGGAGGAAGGGCCCACGCTGCTGCTGGGTGTGAGAGGGTCAGTAAGGGCCAAAGGCATCCGGGTGCGAGCGTGCTTCTGTCCCCTTCTAGGCCCGAGGAAGCTCCTTCCAGGGGAATGTAGGAAACAGGGTCTCCGGCGTGGCCGCAGATCCCCCGGGGCCTGACCGCACTCCCTCTGTGGTCCGGACACGGCCACCCCATCCTGCAGACTTTGGTCTCCGCGCCCACAGCTGCGCACCCATGGAAGAAGTGCTGACTCGCAGGCCGCCCGTCCTGGGAAGAGGCCTGAGGAGCTTTCTGGACATTTCACAGCAATGGAATAAAAATAAACCTCGGTGTGCTTGCCAATTCCTGAGGGGGGAAACGTGGCTGCTCCCAACTCTGACCAACAGCCCGTGTGCAGGCCCGGGCCCGGACGCAGCAAAGCGCCGCCTGCCCCCCAGTCCCCTGGGGACGAGCGCGGATGACCCGACACGAGGTGCGTCAGGCCCGGGCTTCCTGTCTGCGCAGCCTCCCTGCACTGGGGACGGCAGGAGGCAGGCGGATGCCGTCAACGCTGCCGGGCGCCCTGCGGACACGGGCCTTACTCAGCCTGAGTGTGTGTGTGACCGGCCACGAGGGGGGCACTTGGAGGCAGCAGAGATCGTGCCTCCGGGAGAACCGGGATCCGGCGACCGGGCACCTGGGGCTCCCCAAGCTCGGCCGACCAGAGTGAAGTTTATAATGCCCCCCCGCTGACCGAGGGCGGTCTGCACGCCCATCGGGAGGACTCCGGATGCCCGTCCGGGGCTCTGCAGTTGACTCCAGGGGGCAGGGGCGGGGTGGCTCCTGGGGCCACGTGGGCAGCTCGGTGGGGCCGGACGGAAGGCGGGGGGCTGGCCGGGAAGAGGATGGAGGATCCCCTGAGATAGGGCGGGGGTCTCAGCAGGGCGCTGGGGAAGACGCAGGGAAGGAGGAGACAGGCGCAGACTCCCAGACAGACGCTGTGGGACCCTGGTCTGCAGCAGGTGCCTGGGACGGCAGGATGCGGGACAAGTCCCAGGCTGGGGCTCCGTGACCGGAGGCATCGCCCACCGCCCCCACCCCGCGCCCCACACCCTAAGCTCTGCAGGGATGAGGAAGGTCACCTGGCCCTCACGGCCCCCTCCCAGGCTCCCGGCCCCTGCAGCCCCTCGGGCTCTCACTGAGCGCGTGGGGACGGACGGCTGGCTCCGAGCCAGGGTGCCGGCAGGGCCGGGCATGGTGGAGGCCTGACGAAGCGCACGCGCTCCACAGCACAAAACAGCCGTGGTCGTGGAGACCTACGGTGGCTTTGGACAGCGCCGTCAGGACACGCCAAGGGACAGCGTCAGATCCCTCCCGGGAGGGGCCGGGACGGGGAGCGCTCAGCCGCTAGCTCACCTGCGCACAGATACGCGGACAGCTCGTGCTCAGAGCGGCCCACGCCGTGTCTCCACAGGACCGAGCCGGCCCCGAGCCCGGACACGGCACAGACAACGGTCGTGCAGCAAGATCCGAGCGTGCTTTCTGCGCTGCCTCCTGCTTCCCCGCGCCGACGTCATGCGAGCAAGCGCACAGTGACGGAGGCCTTCCTCTCCGAAGCTTTGCACACATGCTAACCAACTCACGCTCCGTTTCTCTGGAAATTTCTTTGGACGCTCCTGACTGACGGCAGCTCGGCTCGCCACTCCTGCCCCAGCGCAGAGCACGTAAGGACCTTCCCGAAGCGCGTCTGCCGCACCGCGCCCCTGCAGCGGGCCGGAGGGCTCGCATCCTGGCCGTCACTGCCCTCTGCTGCCCGCAGCCAACATCTCCCGCCCCCTCCACCGGGGGACGTGCCGCCGGCGGGCCTCTGAGGGGCCGTTCTCATCCCCTCTGACCCCACAGAGCTGCCGGGAGCAACCGTCCCGAGACACAAGCGGGGACACGCCCGTTCGCTCGGGGCTGCCCGCCTCAGAGGAAGAAAGCAAAGCCCCTGCGGTGGGCGCCCTTGGGAGGAGGGTCCCGCCTGTCCTTCCGGGCGTCGGACCAGCACTAGCTGCCAGGAGGCTGTCTCGGAGGCCGTGGGCGGACGTGTTCATGCTCTGCCTCCTGCGTCCTCACAGCATGCATCTGTCCGTCCCTCTGCCTCCTTGTGCTCCCCGGGGACACGGCCCCTCCCTGGCGGCGGGCGCCCTGCCTGTCCTGGAACCTGCCACAGGCCCGTGTCCTCCCGCAGCGCTTGGTGGGCACCTGCTGCATTGAGTCTCGACAACAGCACCCAACTCGCTTGAGTGACGCGTGTACTAACACGGGAGTGAGTGAGGAACGGTGGAAAGTAGAACAAAGCCAAAAACCCAGGCAGGGAGCTTCAGCCCGCTCTCTGACCCGAGTCTAGAGGATGCTGCCAGGTGCCCACCAGGAGCGGGTCTGCACCACGCAGGGGTGGCCTGGACGTGCTGCAGAACCGATTGACGGACGGGCCAGCCTCGGGTCTGACAGCAGGTTGCAGGCTGTCCCCACGACACCCCGAGACTCCTCTCATCGCCTGGAGAGGCATTCCTCGGCCCCTGCAAGCCAGGCAGCACGGCCCCGGCCGTGTGCAGGTCAGGTGTGGGAAGGGGGCGCGAGGCAGCAGGGCGGACCGGCCAGGGCAGCTGCATCAAAGACACAACGGCTCTCACTGATCCCAGCCAGTATGTGGGCATCAGAAGGTTCTAGAACAGCGTCCAGGGCCCTGAATGCCTGACAGGCTTGCCCGTCTACAGGACTCCCAGCGATGCCGGCCGGTGTGGCCGCAGGGGGACCAGGACAGGAGGCCCAAGCTGCAGCGTGAGCCGACGCTGAGCAAACCAAGATGGCATGCCGTCCTCCCCCGGGGCTCCCACTGCCCGTCCGGCTGCCCCCCCGGGCCGCGAGCGCATGATCAGCCTCGCAGACCCGGGGTGGGGGAGACGGGCCTGGGACTGCGGTTGCCTCCCCGCTCCCCGAGTGAGGAGCCTCCTCCTGCCCAGGCCGGCGGAAGCCCGGGGAGTAACCGAGTTTACCACGTAGCCGCGAGACCGTCTCAGACACAGGGGAGAATAAAGCCGTGCTCTTTCTGCACGCCTGGGTCTCTGACTCCTATGCGCTCCTGCTCTTCCTACAACCAGGAACGTCATGGCTGGAAGGTGGAACTAGAAGAGCCGGAGTGCTGGGCAAGCCAAGGGAGAAGAAGCAGAGGGAAAGGAGGTGGTCACGCAGTTTGGGGCGATGACCAGTGATGATGGGCTGCTCAGTCCCTACAGCTGCTGGGAAAGCGAGTTAGCAGAGTTGGGGGCCAAGGCCAGGCTGTGAGGGGTGACGAGGAGACGGACGGCGGGCGGGCCCCGACAGAGGGCTGCCAGAGAAAGCTCCGGAGGGCCAGGGAGACCGGGGTCTTCCCCGTTCAGGAAGCCGGTGACTTATGCCAGGGTCTCGGGAGGAGCCCGCGGCAGGGCCTGGACAAGGAGCGTGGCCCTCGGGAAATGGAGGATGTGCTGGGGGGGCCCGGTCAGCCCCGGGGACGCTCAGTCCCACCATCAAGAGGCAGGACGATCCGCCTGGAGCTTGAGGAAGCAAGCGGGGTGGTGCACCTCCGGAGCCCTCAGCAGGTGGCAGGCAGCCTGCAAGGGGCAGACTGGGACACGGTGGCCAGGGGGACGCTGCGCACCCACACGGTCTCTGTCAGCTGCGCAGGCCCCACCCCCAGCGCTGGCTCCGGGCCCGCCGTCCCCCAACACTGCTTCACACGCACCGTTTATGCGCAGAACCTGAGGCACAAGGTTGTTCTCCCCACTTTACCAACGAGGCAACTGAACCCTGGACAACACAGTGACTCGTCCGGTGGGGGCCAGCATCGAAACCCAGGTCAGCCGCCCCGAGCGGCCTCGCGTGAGTGGACCGGACGGTCCAGCTCTGTGCCTTGTGGGCCAGGAGCAGGGCTGAGGCTGAGACACAGGGTGGGACTGCCCAGAAAGGAGGCGACCGCGGGGGGCCCCGGGGGCATGCCCCAATCCGGGGAGCTGGGAGACACGGGGGGCCAGGGCCCCGAGCAAGCCGGCAGGTCACTGCCTGGGGTGCCATGGCCGGGGCAGCTGTCAGACAAGAGGGGAGGCGGCAGGGGTGACACCCACTCAGAGCTGGGCCCGGGAGATGCAGGACGGCGGTACCACCGACCAGCGTGGGTACACAGGGACGGCACGCTTGGGCATCATTTTGCCTGTGTTCCCACTGGTTCTCTGGCCTTGCATTTCCTCGAGCATAAACCCAGGGAGGAGGCGTGACATGCCTGTCGCTGGGAGCCTGAGCCCAATCCCCACAGCACAGGTGTTACCACCCCTTGGCCCAGATGGGGCAGTGAGCGCTGACAAATAACACACAACTCAAGGTCACGGGAAGCGGGGGTCAAGCCCGGAGCCAGGGCCACGTGCTAACACGCGTGGACACAGGGTGAAGCCGTGGTGACTCTGGGACCGCAGGGCCTGCAGCAGGGGAACCGCGTGTCCCCGCAGTGCCACCCCCCGCCCCGGCCCCAGGCCCCGGAGCTGCCGCAGCCCCAGTCTCACTCCCCGGCCCTGCTTCAGAAGGGCCAAGAGATCAGGCCCTAGCAGCCAGCATGCCGGGCAGCCGCAGGGCACCCGGCTCACCCCTGCTGGGCTCTGCGTGCTGGGGGCACAGCGAGGCCCGGGGAGCAGGACACCTGCACGGAGGCAGGGGGTGGGGGCATTCCCTCGGCCTGGGGGTTCTTACAGGAGGGAGGGGGGACGGGAGCAGGGCGGCGGGGCGGGGAAGCAGTGATGCGGCCCACAGACCCCCTCACCCCCTCACCCCTGGGGCCTGCTCCTCCCGCCCCGCCGGGACCGCCAGCCAGAGCCCACGGGGAGAAAGGGCTCCAGCCCAGGACTCAGGAGAGGCACCCAGACCTGGCGGCGGGGGAAGCACGTACTTGACGTTGGTGTTGGTGCAGATGACGTACTCAATCTCGTCCGAGTAGGGGTTCTGGAACGTGAAGCTGCTGGTGCGGATCAGCATCCACTCGCGGTTCTTGGTGCGCAACCGATACATGACGGACAGCACCTGGCCCTTCAGCTTGACCACCTGAGGAGACAGTCGCACAAGGAAGGGGGTCAGCGGGAGGCGGGAGACGCACCGGGCGGCTCAGAGCGGGGCACGCGGCAGAGACGGCGAGGGAGCGCGGCTGGGCTGGGGGGCTTCTCCCTCTTCGGAGCAGGCCCCGCACTCTGTCCACCCTCTAGAACGTTTTATAGCGGGACCCCTCAGCTTTTTCTCTTTTTTTTGTTATTTTTGTTGTTGTTGTTATTTTTTTTTTTATTTATTTATTTGACAGAGACAGAGACAGCGAGAGCAGGAACACAAGCAGGGGGAGTGGGAGAGGGAGAAGCAGGCCTCCCGCCGAGCAGGGAGCCCGATGCGGGGCTCGATCCCAGGACCCCGGGATCATGACCTGAGCCGAAGGCAGTCGCTCAGCCAACTGAGCCCCCCAGGCGCCCCACCCCTCAGCTTTTTCAAATGGGGTCATGTCGCTCTATACGCCCAGTGCTTCCCTGTCCGGCTGGGCTGCTGGGTCCTGGGTGACTAGTTACAGTCCAGCGCTGGATTTGTTCTTTACACCTCACGCTAAAACATCCTTAACCCCCGTTTACCACTGTTAATTGGGTCAAGCACTCTCTGGGAGGAGGTGTAAGGAAAGAGTAAATCCGTATGCGTCATCCCGTGTGCAAGCATCTGCTGTCCCGTTCACGCCAAGCATGGGTTCCGAACGACTTCCCGACGTACATCCTCACGGGGGCTTGGTGAAGGTGGGTTTTACCATTTATACAGGATTAATACCGAGTCTTAGAGAGAAATGAAACAAGCTGCCCAGGATCAGACAGCTCTGCTGGAAAAGCTGAGAAGGAACCAATGTCTTACTTCCGAACCACAAGTGTGTTTTGCCTGCTCTTGTGCTCCCTGTGGACACACACAATCCGTGCACAGGCAGACGTGGAGCACTGGGCGTGCACGCACTGGTGCAGAAGGCCCACTCGGCCAGCAGGTCTCGGGGCTGCAGCGGAGACAGGAGCGGCTAAGAATGGCCGGTGGGTGGGCCTGGGCTTGGGTGAGAATACACCCCCGGGACAAAACAAGACAGATGGGGCTGTCCTCTCCACAGGCCTGTGTACCCCAGATCCTGGGGCTGATCAGGACAGAGAAGGCTCTGGGCCCAGGGCAGCCGGCTGTCTTGACCATGAGCCCAGAGTATGATCAGAGATAAGAACACGGGCCTGGCCCCAGGGTCAGGGAGGGCCCGGTCCCTCCTCCTCAACTCCCTCACTTGTAGTTTATTTCCAGCTGGACGTCTGTGGACAGCCTGGGGACAGGGATGGGGAGGGACCTCTTGGTCACCTGAGTCCTATCTCCCCCCCCGCCCCCCGCCAGCCCCAAGCTTGGCACGGAGCAGGCACCTGGAGCACATTTTCCGAAGTTCCTCGACGGGTCCGTCGTCCCATGAGCTGGGCTGATGCAGCCTGGGCGCCCACCCTCTTTCTGCACCACCCCTGGGGAACCAGACGGAATGAAACCTGAGGCGGTTGGACTCCCTGGTGGGAGAGCCTGAGTGATACAGAAGCCGGACCACGCCCAGGAGGACGTACGCACTGGGTGAGGCAAGGCCAGGAGGCTCGGGCTGTGGCCTGTTGGCAGGCGTGCGGTCCCAGCAAGGAAGCTTGCTCTTTCCCCACAGGGCCAGGGGTCAAGGCGACGTGCCCGAGGTCGGCATTCTGAGGGTCCCGTGGGAGGCTCTGTGGCAGCCCCGCACCCTCCCCAGGGCCCGGGGCCCGGGTAAGTCACCTCGTGTGGGCCTCCCGACAACATTGTGTGCATCTGGAATGTGGGCCCCAAAGGCGTTAAATATGCCACCGAGGCCTCCCGCTAAGCCGTGCCCGAGGCAGGACGGGGTCCTGGATCTCCTGCCCCCACGGCCCACTGTCTCCATGAACTCCTTCGGCCAAGGAGGAAGAGAGAGCAGGCCGAGTCCCCGCCCAGAACCACACAATCAAGAGGCAGGGGGCCACCAGGACGCCATGGGGTCCAGAGAGGGCTCCTGAGGGAGGCGGGGCTAGGAACTCCCTGGAAGGCGGGTAGGTGGGTACATCGTCGGCAAGTGAAGCTCCCTGGCAGGAGGCATGTGCTCTGTGTGTGGGAACCTGGGCCGTGGTGGAGGCCAGAGGCACGGGTGGGGCAGGGCCGCACCAGGGTCCCTCCATCCTGCCCAACTCAGGTGTCAGGAGACCACCCAGGCCGGCCTGCCCCTTGCTTCGTGAACACGGCTCCATGGCGGAAGGCACGCAAGAAGAGAGCAGAGGGGACAGTGGGACCCTGCTCCGGGACTGGGTCTCGCTGGGTCCCACTCTTCCCTGGCTGCCGGGTAAACGGTAAGCCGGCGAGGGTCCAAGAACGGAGCCAAGAGCAGACTCGGGTTTCCTGGCCCCTGCGCGGGCACAGGCCACCCCACCAAACCCAAATTCCTCAGGAACCTGATGGCACTCTAAGGGTCTCATGTCCGGTCCCCTCAGATGCTTTGGTTTAAATCCAGAGAGTTCCAAGGCTGACTCTGAGCTGACACAGCCCCCTCCGCGCTTCTGCAAAAATAAACCACTTCCCTTTATCAACATTCGTCCCCCAGTGGCTGGGGCCCAAAGAACACATGTGAGGGGCCAAGGCCGGCGCTCCAGGATGTCCCCGTGGCCGCATGGCCCTGGCCCGCTGAGTTCTGTGACCGTGGGGCCGCGGGCTCTCAGGAGCAGCTCTGGTTTCATCTCCTGCCTGCCGTGAGGTGGCCGCACCCAGGGCGAGAAGTCCGTGAGCTGGTGCCACTCAGAGTCTGGGCTTACATTCCTCCTGTTTCTGTCCCAAACCACCCAGCTTCCGACGGCGTCAGCAGGGTAAAGCCTCGGCGTGCTGTCCGACGGAGAGGCCTGTGTGAGTGGTGACAGGGGAATGTGCTGGAAGGGGGCACCTCCAGCCCTCACTCTGTTACCGTCCTGCTGGGGAACTCAGGGCAGGCAACCGGAACTCTCTGCGTCCCGGTGTCCACCGTGAAGAGTGGGGCGGACGACGGACGGTGTGGGCTGAGGATTATCTGAGGCCGTGTGGGACCAGGGGTCTGGCTGGTCACTAACCGTGTAGGGAGGCCCACTGCTGCTACAGCTTCATTTCTACAGATCCAGAAAAGGGAAGCTGACCCAGGCCAACATCTAGAATAATCTCCACGTATTTGGCAAAGGTGAGGCATGAAAGATGCACTCTGGCCACACTCAACCATGCTCAGCTCACGTCCTTCCAGAATGGAAGTCACCGTCCATTTAGACCACTTGATTAAGAGCCGCTCACCCATGAGCAAGCTCCTCACTCGGTGGTCGGCATGATGGTGGAAGCACAGACGTGCCACCTGCCCACAGGGAGCTGATGTCTCAGTGGAGGAGGGGGAACTCAGCGGACAAACAAAACAATTACAAATTGCAACAGTCGTTGTGCAGGAAAAACAAGAGGCTGAGAAGGAGGGTGGGGGGCCTTCTTGACTGGCGTGGCTGTGGACAGCATCTCTGAGGTGACAGGAATTAAAACCTAATCAAGAAGATGTCGGTCCTGGGAAGAGTGACGGGACTGCATTCTAGTCCGGAGAGAACATGTGCAAAGGCCCTGAGGTGGGAAACAGCATGATGTGTTCAAGGCACCAGAAGACCCATGAGACCAGGTGCCGTGAACGAGTGCGGCTAAGACACGTGGGGTCATCGTGGGCTTGCAGCCGAGGTACGGAGCTTGGATCGGATTCCAGGGGCTCTGGGAAGCCACTGGCACGTTCAAGCTAAGACGTGGCCAAGCCAAACTCATGTCTCCCGACTGGCGGGGAGTGGGCAAGAGTTAAGCAGGGAGCCTGGCAAGGACCCTGCCACACTGCTGGAAGTGAGAGCAGGTGGCCCGGCCGGGGTCGGCAGAAGGAGCAGAGGGAGAAGGGGCCGGCTGCACACGGCTTCAGGGGGTAGCGGACGTGAGGGCCGCACGTGGGCAGCGAGACCAGAGCAGGAGGGCCGACCGTAGCTCGGCTCCGGGCCTGTGCAAGTGGGGGGCACTGGGGGGCCAGAGACGGTCTATGCTGTGCCCCCCGGGTAAAGTCGCCGAGGGAGACGCTACAGGGAGAACGGGAGAGAAGGCAGGCAAGGACCGAGCCCGAGGGCACAGGGCTTGGAGAGGCGGAGCGGGGGGCTCAGAGAGCCACCCCGACGTGGGGCGGGAACGGAGCAGTGGGCGTCCGGGGAACTGGCCGTCAAGGGGTCATCCAAAACACTGTAAGCTCAAGGTCAAGGGCCTGTTCCGTCAGATGTACGAGAGACTATCATCCCCTCCTAGAACGGACCTCAAAGGCCCTCGTCCTGCAACACTGTCTGGTCCTCTCTTTCCTGGGGCTCCGGCGAGCTCCCGAGGCCTCGGAGGAGGAACCTGCCGTCTGCCAGGAGGGGACAGGCCCTCAGACCCCTGGTTCTCCCCGCACCTGTCGTCTGCCAGGAGGGTCTCAGGCCCTCCCCTCTCTCTCCCGTGACATGATGGTGACGATGCCCCCTGCCCAGGACAAGCGCGCGGTGTGCACGCAGGTGTCCGCAGCCGAGCGGGACACAACGGGTTCTCAGCACCGGGCAGCTCACGGGGGTGACGGGGAGACGCACAGCGATGCAGCGGCGGGCGGCCTCCCTTCCAGGCTTCCCTTTGCTGTCTCCACCCAGAGCGCCACCAGGCCCACACCGGTCCCCCCGGCCGCCCCTCCGCGCCCCACCCCCCGCCCCCTCCCCAGCCACGCTGTGCCCCTTGTTCCAAGGGTTTCCCACACTTGCTCTCCACGTGTCCGCACTACCATAACTTTCAAAAACGCTGCTCTGCTTGCGGTCCTCAGAGGAGCCCTCCCGTAAACGACGCTCCTCCGTGTGGCCTCAGCAGGCTCTACCGTGGGCCCCCTCCTCCCTGCCCGGCGGTAAGTGTCACTCCAGCCCCAGGGGCCACGCGTAACTCCCTAATACACCATGGCATTCTGCATCTCCGGGTGCCGGCCATCAGTCTGGAATGTTCTGTCTTGGGGGCAGGCGCATCCCAGCCCAACGGTCCCCTCCCCTGGGGGACTTCCTGCCTCGTCCCCGCACCATTAACGGCTCCATCGCCTGCCCTTCGTCCAGACACAGGCGCGGCTTCCTGATGGGTCTGCCCTCCCCACGCGACTGGGAGCCCCTCGCCGCGGGGTCCCTGCCTGACGCCTCGGGTGGCCCTGTGCAGCCTGCCTGGCGCACCCTGCCGGCCCGCTGCCCGGGGCCCCGGTTCTACGTCAGCCGTCGGTGGGCACTGGCGGTACCTGCTGAAAGCTCTCGCGCAGGTGGCTCTGATCCTCGGAGTGGCAGAATTCCAAAATGTCCTTTCCCAGAAGATCCTGAAGAAAGAGACAAGCTGTGAGAACCCGCGATGCCGCTTCCCATTACGGATGCATCGCTGTCGGACAGCAGTGGTCCGGTACCCCTTCACCCCGCGTCCCTTAGCTCCCCATCCTCGGGGGCGAGCGGCCGCAGGACGTCCCCTGGGCCGATGACGGAGCCGGCTTCTGGACCCTGCCTGCGTTCCTCCGGGGCGCTCCTACCCATTCTCGTCCCCCGGGGCTCTGGGTCACTTCAGAGCGCAATTCTATTTTGCTTGCCGCTGAGAGGCACACTGCAATGAACGTACTTCAATAAACATAAAAAGAAAGCAAACGATAGCACGAGGACAGACGTGCCTGCCGATGAAAACTGGAATTGCTGAAATGCAGAAATGGAAGCTGTCTGGTGGCTGGATAGACGCTGGGACTGGTCGGTAACCGTACCGACCTTCACCCCTCTATTTCTTACTCAAAACACCTAGCACGAGCCCCGGACAAAAACCAACCAGGATCAGAGACACCGTCGCAAGGAAGAGCCATACGTGTGACAGGAATGGGGTCCCGCTGGATGTGGCTTAGGCAGCAAAGGATCGAATTGAATTCATGGATCGGAACCCAAACCAGCAATGGCCTCCGCAGGAGCTGACGTGGACAGCAGGAGGGCGGTCTCGTCTGTGTGCCAAGAAGCACCTCAATGCTCATGGAAGGTGCGGGTGGGTAAATGGATCTGGAAATACTCTGCCAGCCACGGTTATGGTGACTTTGGAAACTAATTTTCCCCCTCCCTCCTTCCAAGAATCTCAAGTTTGCATGAATCTAGAGATGTAGAATTATACGAATGGTTCCAATATTTCATTTTGGACTGTTTCTAGGTCTTCTTCTTCTTTTAAGTTTATTTATTTAAATAGTCCCTACCCCAACATGGGGCTCGAACTCACCACCCCGAGATCAAGAGCCGTGTGCTCTTCTGAGCCGGCTGGACACCCCTGGACTGTGTCCTAGTTCTAAAATAATACATGTACTTGAAATACCCATATCAACGTATCCCAGATTTTGTTCCTCAGAACAGAGATCTTTTCCTTCCTTCCTTTTTTTAAATGCTTTTTATTTTGGAAGAAATTTGAATCTATGGGAAAGCTGGAAGGATCATGTGATAAACACCTGAATATCCTTTACCTAGACTGTCACGTCTGCATTTTTCCTTCTTTCGTATGTATGTAAATATAAATAAATGAAAACTATGAAAGTATATATAAATGAAATCTCTTCGTATCTACACACACACATTGAAAGAGCTCTTGTTGAATCATCTGGAAGTGGCAGACAGTAGGACACCTGTCTCCGATGTGTGTATCTCAAAAAAATGACATCCTCCAAAACCCAAACATTTCCATATTACACCTAAAAAAACACATTAACATTCCCTCGATTATCCCCCAAATGTCTTTTCTGGCTACCTGTCTTCAGCTCCAGGACCCAACGAAGGCTCTCACACTGCATACTGTGGTTTTTCTCTCTTTTGCTTATTATTATTTCTTTAAAGATTTTATTTATTTGACAGAGAGAGAGAGAGAGAGCACAAGCAGGGGGAGCGGCAGAGGGAGAAGCAGTCCCATGTGGGACTCAATCTCAGGACCCTGGGATCATGACCTGAGCCGAAGGCAGATGCTTAACCAACAGAGCCACCCAGGCGCCCCTCTCTTTGGTTTATTTTAATCTAGATTAATTTCTCCTGCCTTTTAGTGTTTCTTATGATGCTGACTTTTTAAAAAAAGATCTGGAACAAAGACCTGAAAAGATGCCCCTGTAGATGCAGGTTTCAAATACATTTGAGAACAAGGGATTAGGCGAAATTAAGTGAACATCTTTTCTCAAGACGTTTCAGAGTCTATCGCATTAATATTGTTTTTTTAAGTTTGCAAGAAGGAGGCGTCCTGTCTGGTGTTCATCTGAGTTAACTGATGCGAGAGCCCCGTTCTCACAGAGTTTAAGTCTGCCTTGTGTGCAACCAGCAGACAAACAGGAGGGCTAGGGACAAAACTAAGAGTTACTGTTAAGCAGGGCAGCTGAACCCAATGTTTGCTTTGGCAGGACATGACTCTCTCCGGGCAGGAATCTGGATTTTTATGCCATGTCCCCTACACCATCATTCTGCTGGATCTCGAACAATTGAGAGAAGTGCGTTTTAAGGAAAGTTAAATTTCTAGCCAACTGCCATGAGCTCAGAACCACCTACCTGGGGCTGGTAGCCGATCACGCTGATGCATCTCGGGTCTACGAACGTGATGATCCCATCAGAGTTATGCCGGGATAAGAACTCCGTGGGCACCGACATCCCGCTCATGTCCATACACACGGGAGAGCTGGTCACCTGGAAAGGGGACATCCACACTGAGGTGGTTCTGCCTGCAGAGAGTCGCACACCTGGCCTCATGAGCCCCATCTGAACCCACAGAGAGTTGCACCCGGCCTCACGAGCCCTGTCTGAACCCGCAGAGAGTCGCACCCCCAGCCCCACGAGCTCCGTCTGAACCTGCAGAGTTGCACCCGGCCTCACGAGCCCCGTCTGAACCCGAGAGAGGCGCACCCCCGGCCCCACGAGCCCCGTCTGAACCCGCAGAGTTGCACCTGGCCTCACGAGCCCCGTCTGAACCTGCAGAGAGGCGCACCCCCGGCCCCACGAGCCCCGTCTGAACCCGCAG
>NW_023270464.1:27275819-27368475 GCF_011800145.1 Mirounga leonina
ACCCGCAGAGAGTCGCACCCCCGGCCCCACGAGCCCCGTCTGAACCCACAGAGAGTCGTACCCCTGGCCCCATGAGCCCCATCTGAACCCGCAGAGTCGCACCCTTGGCCTCAGGAGCCCCGTCTGCACCCGCACAGAGCTGCGCCGGCCTCACCTGCAGTCTTCCGATTGCCACGAGGCAGTACTTGCTGCCCTGTCCCACCTCAGCGTCCTCCTCGGGGATGGTCATTCCTGGAAAGAGAAAAGCCAGCGTCATCCACTAAGTGCCCAAGATGGGTGGCAAAGGGGCAAGAGCGCCCTGGGTTTTATCTGTGCAATCCAAAATACAGATCCACGCAGACCACCCGGGGTCTGGAAGGTAGCCAGTGAGTTAACCGGTGCCCGCTCCTGTCCCGCTCCCCTCTCCCTGCCTGACGTCTTTGGTACCTTCCCGGGCCGTCGCATCTGCATCTGGGCACAGGGCACAGGAACTCACGGAAGAAGAAATGCCCATTATTCATCTTGCAAGGTTTGACCAAAACATTAGGAAATCTTTATAGCTAAGAAGTGTAAGCGGGCATTTCTGGTTATGTAAATGTTTCCTTTACAAGGGCTAGAAAGGAGAAACAGGTGATGGGTACTGAGCACTGAAAACCAGCGCTCTACGGGGGCGCCTAGCGGGCTCAGTCGGTGAGGCCTGCGACACTTGATCTCGGGGTTGTGAGTTCGAGTCCCACATTGGGTGTAGAGATGACTTAAAAATAAAATCCTTTAAAAAAAAAAGAAAAGAAAACCAGGACTTGGTTAAACAATCCCCCGTGTTCCTTGGTCAGGAAAGAGTCTTCCGCTCCGTGCAGCAGGGGCCTGGCATAGGGCTGCTCACGGTGCAAGGTTCTCAAGCAGCTGCAGTTGGTTCTAACAGTTGTGGGAAGCAAGCACCCTTCCCCCTGCCTAACACATCACAAAGGCTCCCAGGGACAGAACCGCACAAGCACGACGGGAGCCCATCGCTGCAGACCGTGGAGTGGCAGGAAACACGACTGTGGTTCTGGGAGCCAGAGCATTGTCCCTCTGTCCACACCTGCACTGTCCCATCCAGCCCCGTAGGTGACCAGTCCCCGAAGTTTCTGCTTTATCTTTGCGGTGTTCTTTTTTTTTGCACAAAGGAGCATATATCTGTATATTCTCTTACCTTCTCTCCTTTCTACTACGAAGGGCTGGGTGCCATACATACTCTCTGGGGCTTAGCTTATTTCACTTAACAGCGCGTCCTGGAGCGCACTCCCTAACTATTCGCAGAGTGTCGCGTGTACGAGGGCTCATTCAACCACCTTCCTATGAGCACTCGGGTGTTTCTCATGTCGTGCCTGTGTATTCTCCAGTGACTGGAAGTGTACCTGCAGATCCGCCCAGAGATACACCTATCCCAGAAGTGGGATGGCCGGGCTGCAAAGTAGGAAAATAGGTAGTTTTGTCAAGTGTTGCCAAATTTCCCTCCAGAAGGGGTGTACCGGTTTGCTTTCCCAACAACAGGGTCCGCGAGGCCTATTTCCCCGCTGTCTCGGTCAGAATAGACTGTCACACTGTTTAATTTTTCCGGTATTGTCTAAATTGGCATTTCTCTCTCGTTATGGATTTGAACATTATTTCATGTGTGCGAGGACCATTTTTATATCCTGTCTTTCAATGAATTGTCTGTTCTGTCTCATCCCCATTTTCCTGTTGGGATTTTGGTCCTTTGCCCCTCAATTTTCAAGAGCTCGTCACATATTAAGGGATATTGAGTCCTTGTAGTGAATATGTTCTCCTAGTTGGTCTCCTGTCTTCTGACTTTGCTTCTGGTGATTGAACAACTTTATAATTTTTATGTAGTCGGATTTATCAATCTTCTCTTGTATTACGTTTGTTATTAAAATACCAGCAATCTCTTTGAGGGAGTCCTAGAAAGCCATTTCCTACACCAAGGTTTCACCTGTGTTTTCCTCTGACACTTTCATGCTTTCGCTTTTTACATACATTCCCTAATCCACGTGAAGCTATTCTCGTGTCGGGCATGAGATGCAGATCTAATTTATCTTTAACACAATGGCTGTCCACAGCACTTCTGTTCACAGTGCAGTGACCCGAGGTGTCCCCTTTTATCACATACTAAAGCCCCACATGTATTTGGAGATAATTCTGGACTTTCTCTTCTATTCTACTGGCCAGTTGTCTACTAAGCATCGATATTATGCAATTTTAATTATAGAGGCTTTATGGTAGGGTTCAGTATCTGTAGGGCTGTTACTCTCTTACAGTTTTTCAGTGTTTTCTTAGCTATTCTCAGATATATATATATATATATATATATATATATTTTTTTTTTTTTTTTACATTAACTTCAGTATCATCTTATTTAACTCCATCAGAGAGCTTGCTGGTTTTCTTATTTGGCTTGCATTAAATTTATAAATTAACGTCAGGAGAACTGACATCTTTATGATGCTGAATTGTCTTCCCCAAGAACAGGGGATGTTTTCCCATTTGTTTGAGGCTGCTCTTGTGCCTTTCAGGAGCGTTTAAAAATTTTCCTCACATGTATTTTGCATACTTATTAAAATTATTCCTAAGCCTGTCATCATTTTTGTTGCTATAGTCAATGGGGTTTCCTCTACCATTATACTTTCTGTTTATTGTTTATGTATAGGAGGACTGTTGGGTTTTGTATGTTAATATTGTGTTGTGCTATTTCACTAAATTATTTTACTATTTCAGTTAGTTTTATTACTGGCCCACTGGGCTTCTGCAGGTGTGTTAGCCTTAACTGAAAAGAAGTAGTTTCCTTCTTTTGTACATGTGTTTGCCTCTGATTTCTCTAATGGGATGGGCTAGTATCTCTTACAATGTTGAAGAGTGGCAGAGAGTGGGCATTCTTGCCTTGGTTCTCATCTTACTGGAAATGTCTCAAGGGTTTTTCCATTACAAATAAGTTACCTTTTCGAAAGAGAAATTATTACTGAATCACTGTTTGGCATTTTTGCAGATCGATTTAATGCCTTGTTTCATAGGAGACAGCTGGATCCTTACACCTGCTGTGCATACAGTCTATTACAATGGATCGTGTTACCTGTGGTATATGAAGAAAATGTGTCCTCACATAAAGACAGGAAGCTGGGGGAGGAAGAAGTTTCTCCATATAATTGTGGATATTCTTCTTTGATGTTTTCCTAAGCCTTGACAAGGGATTGTTTCTTAAAGGTTAATTGCAATGTGAAATCCAAAACTGTATCAGTCAATTTTTCAATATTCTGCTACATTAAAATAGACTGGTCTAACACTTGGACTGGATCCTTTACTAACACAGGAGTTTGAACACGATGTATTGGTCACCAGGAAAATACTGGTTCATCATATTATACGGATCTAAATGCCGACACATTACAATAAATATTTTTAAAATCACACTTGCTCATATCACCGTGCATTTCATCAGAAACAGTTCTAAGTATTGGTCAAGACCATGGTGGTGGATACAAGTTTTCTAAAATTCAGATTTTCACTAGAAAGCTTTAATTTTATCACTGACAGCAAATACTGTCAATTATTTTCCTTGATGTGACAGGTTCATTTTAACTTTTTGTGGAAGTGTCTTTGCCAAACGCACAAGTTCGAATAACCAGAGTTGGCTTGTTCATCATCCTTTCAAGTAAGAAATGGTGTTTCATAAAAGAAGCAACTGTTCATTCAAATTGGTACTTTTTACAGCTTCATCAAGGGCATACTTAAGTGAAACCAGCATTTTGAAATTCTGAAGTTATTTTTTGCTGCAGGTGCGTGGTGATAAAGAATCCAATGACCATGAGGGCAGTTTGGTGCCATAGCCCTAACGCATGCTGAGGCTCCAGCAGGTTTTCCCCCCCGATGCTTAGGCACCAGCAGTAAGTGGAAAGGGTGCATAACATCTTAGTGCCGGGATGAAAGCAGTTTAAGTGCTGCGTACCCCTGAGACCATCTCGGGGTGCCAGGGTCCACAGACCAGCCTTAGGAGCCACCACCGCCCATGCTGTCATGCCTGAGTTTGGGCCTCCCAGCCTTGTCTATTGATCCTTTCCCTGCTGCCTCTACTTCTCACTACACATCAACAAGACCCAAGATTGCCCCCCATCTAGATTTGCCTCTGCAGTTCCAGATCCTGACTCCACATGCCTCCTAACAAGATCTGCCTCTGTCTCAGGCCCTTCAAACTCAACACTGCCCAAATCTTCCTGCCAAAACCTGTTCCTCTGTCTCCTCTCCTGCAGAGAACACAGCTGGTGACCTGCCTGATGTGCATCCTCTCCCTCTTCCGTGATGACGGAACCCTGATTTGTTGGGAGTGACGTTGTGTCCACCCAGTTAGAGGGACACAGCTCTGCCTGTGGGGTGTGAGCAGAAGTCCCCAAGTGAGGCTCTCAGGAAATCTCCTTCTGTGGAATGCAGACATGCTACTGAAGCCCCCATAGCCAAGGGCACACAGGAAGCCAAGGTCCCACAATAAGGAGCATGAAGCAGGAACTTCTCTAGTGATGGGATGGTCACCACATCCCCATATGACCATCTCTTTTAACATTTCATCTACGGGTCCTAGGCCTGCCTTTGCACTTGCCCTTTAGACAAATAAAGGGCACATTATTTTCCTGAGTCTATTTCTTTCGTGGCCTGACATCCTTGTGTCAATTTAACTGGTGTTCCTTCGAAAATGGTCTAAGTCTCCCTTTCTCCATGTCACTTTTCTGAATATGCTTCAGACTGTCTGCATCCCCTGGAAGCTATTTCCCACAGTGCGCCAGGTATGACCTCTGCCATGACCCCATTTCATCTATCCTGGACACAACAGAAGGTGGCTCCCTGGAACTGAAGGCCGTGCATTTGGGAAGTAAGGTCTGAGTCACGCTGACAGCTCTCCATAAGAAGGGTGCCCTTGGCTAAGCATTTAAAAAATAATCACAATGGCAGTTAAGCTTCCAGCCAATTTACCTTCCTGCCCGAAACAACCAGAGACAAAGAGGTATAAGAAATAGTGGTTTTCAAGACCGTGTATATGAGGCGATGAACAACAGCATTCTCTGAGATGGGCAACAAGTAAGCCCTACGATTGCCCCAGCTTCCTGCCTTCAGAGTTTCCAAGCCAGCAACTGAAATGTCACAATGTCTACCATCAGATAAAAAATTACCAGGCACGAAATGAAGCAGGAGAATAGAACCCATAATAAGAAACAAAATCAACCAGGCAGAACTAGGCAGAAGTGACACGGATCTTGGAATTAGCCAACACATTGAAACTGGTTTTATAATGGTATTCCATAGTTCCAACGGCTAAGTAGAGCCAAGGTAGATATATAAAAGACCCAAATCAAATTCCTAGAGGTGGAGACAACACTGCGCGAGATGAAAAGTGCACGGGATGCATGGATGGCATATGCAACGTGGCAGAATAAAGATTAGTGCGCTTGCAAACATAGCAATGGAAATGATGCCAAGTGAACAACAAGAAGAATTTTTAAGTGAAATGCTCATTGGTGCATGAGCTATGGAAACCTCAAGTGCCCTGTGTGTGTGCAACTGGGGTCTCCAAAGAGAAGAGAGAGAAGGCAGACAGAAAGATATCTGAAGCACTAATAGCTGGAAACTTTTCAACTTTGATACAAACTATGAATCTACGGACGCAAGAAGCCTAACGAACCCCAAGCACAGGAACCATGGCAATTACACCAGAGCACATCATAAATTGTTCAAAAGCAGTGATAAAATCTTCAAAGCATCCAGAGGGGGAAAAGACACGATGACAGACAGGGAAACAATGATGCACACGACAGCTGATTTCTTGTCAGAAATAATGCAAGTGAGAAGATGTATTTTAAAATATCGAGAGACCAAAAAAACCCCTCTACTTAGAAATCTAGACCAAGCGAAATATCTTTCAAGATCCAACTATAGGCTGCTTAGAAGAAATACATTTTAAATATAAAGTTCTATGTTCAGGCTTGTTGGATCTTATGATGGTTTTTAAATCCTCTTGGGGGCAAGATCCCTATTCTTGGGTTTCACTTAATGGAAAGTCTTCTAGTACCGTATGTGCCATTGATAATACCTAGCCCAGAAGCAAAGGTCACGGAGCCGGGGGGACCTCCACCTTAGCCGGTGTTAAATCCAATCCATGTGACACCTCGACATCCAGCCCGGGAGAAGCTGCTCCACGCCATGGGGTCAGGGCTGGTAGAGCATCTACTGCCAAGGATCGAAGTTCCAAAAATGACTACAGAAGGAAGTCAGAGTGTTAGAAGATTTAATGCAAGGATTCATGTCCTCATTCACTGACTGTTCGGGCATGCCTTGATGAAGAGAATCATTTAAGAGAGGGCAGCAGGAAGATAGTGACTGTAGGGGATTGTCCCATGCGCCCGTTAACCCCTGCTCTCCCCCACCCCTATCTTCTTCCACTGGTTTCGGCTGTCAGTGTAAAGGCTCTAGGGGCCACTTGTCGCATGCCATCCTTCAGGTTTTATGGCCTCATCAGTCCAAATCCTAGTTTTTCCTGTGAACTGGCCAAGGGAGTATGTTGGTTTAGGTCTGTCCCAAATCAGAGCCTGAAACCAGGACCTCAGGGTGGATGGTTTCCCTCAGGGTGGAGGGAAGCCAAGGAGAGAGAGTGAGGAAGTGAGGAGACTGAGACGAAGGGGAAGAAAAGCCAAGATGAGGGTTACAGCCACCATACTCTGGGCTCTGCTCACAACTAGGCCAAACGTGATCCCTTTCAGGGAAGTCCTTGGTGCAGAAAGTAGAAAGGTGCCACATCTTGATGGGGGAATGCTGTCAGCCAGAGGGGAGTCTGAGCTCCTGTGGAACAGTCTGCTGCAGCCGGGGCTGAGACCAGGGCTGGGTGCCCCAGGTGTCTGTTGGAGTGACCTAACCCTCTGACCCTTGGTTCCCTACACACGAAGTGGGCATAAAAATCCCACCTCGTGGGCATGTTGTGAGGGCTGAAGGAGATGATGGGCGTGAAGCACCCAGCCCAGGGCCTGGGTATCCGCCTCCTCCCCACTTCTCTGCCCTCATTCCCCAGTTGCTGGTAAAGTGAGTTTGTGGGCAAAGAAGGCAGTGGGCACCAATGTGTGTCTGCCATACTTAGGGATCAAGATGCAACGCCACAGGCCAGAGCGGGGAGCAGAGGGGACTGTGTGAAGAACTCTCTGATGTAGCCGGCATGAAGGATGGTAGGTTCTCCTCAGTCCAACTGTTCAGAGGGATGCTGCAAGCTTAGGTTCTCATTGGCTAATATACGACCCCATCTACTAGGGATGTCACAATTTGTTTGTGAATTCATTCTTCATCTAACAAGTGTTGATGGGTAACTTTTGCAGATTAAAAAAAACAGCCACTATTTCTTTTATATACCTTCCATCAAGGGTTGACGTTAGATTCCCTCATGACTACTTTCATCAATAAAATATAGGGGGAGTGACACTGTGTGACGTCTAGACAGGTGGCCCCACACACTGTGGAGCGGAGAGAAGCTGTCCTTACTGCACCCTAAGTCCCTAACCCACAGAGCCTGTGAGAATAAAACGCTGGCTCCTTTTTTTAAGATTTATTTATCTGAGGGAGGGAGAGTGAATGGGGGTGGGGGGGCAAGGGCAGAGGGAGAGGGAGAAGCAGACTCCCCACCTAGCCTGAAGCCTGACGTAGCGCTCGATCCCAGGACCCCGAGATCATGACCTGAGCCAAAGGCAGACGCTTAACCAACTGAGCCCCCCAGGTGCCCCTAAAATGCTGTTGGTTTTATGCCAATCAAAGAAATGAAATGAGTTCCAATCAGAAGGGGGCGCCAGCCTAGAAGCACAGAGGAGGAGGCTGGAGGGGGCCCCAAGACACCAGTCAGGGATGCATACAAACAGGCTTACTATAGCTTACAGAAGAGGCTTGGTGTCAACCAAGTAAAGTACCAAGTAATGTTAAAATAATTCCTTGGCTTTGCAGAAATGAAATGGAAAAGTTGCAACTTGCTATATCTGTAGTTTTGGCCTTAATGTGGGCAAGTCATTCTGTGAATAAGATCCGAGTGTGCATGTGTGAAATTTCCAGAAAATCTTCAGTAAACCCAAACTTCCTTAAAGGACTGGGTTCTTTAGGTCTGAAGGTTCTCTCAGGGCACTGGGCTCAGCTTCCCCAGGGAAGGGATGGTGATGAGGCCAGAGGGCCACATGTTTGTCCAGGTGGCCTTGACACAGCCCCCTTGGGCCACCGCCCGGATCTAAGAGCAGGTGAACCTGTGGGAGGCAGCTGAGGTTGAGTGCAGGGAGGCAGGCGGGGAGGCAGGGCCGGGTGTGGGCATCGGCAGAAGGAAAGACTGAGGATCACACTTCATTCTGAGGCAGTACTGAGCAATCTTCAGGTTATCATCCGGATATTTGATTTCCAAGTGTTCCTTGTACAATATTCTCAAGTAATACATGATCCCTAAACATGGTTTTGACTTAGTTCCCAGCAATAAAAGGACAGATATTCCAAGTAAAAATGAGCAAAGGATCTGAACGTTACTCCAAAGAAGATACACAGATGACTAATAAGCACATGGAAAGATGCTCAACATCATGAATCATTGGGAAATGCAAATCAAAACCACAGTGAGATACCACCTCACACCTATTACGATGACTCCAATAGAGAAAAATGAAAGAACAAGTGTTGGTAAAGACGTGGAGAAATTGAAGCCCTGTACACCACTGGCAGGAATGTAAAATGGTGCCAGGGCTCCGGAAAACAGTCTGGCCACTCTGTCACGAGGTTAACCACCAGGGCACCATATGACCCAGCCGTTCCACTCCAAGCTGTACGTCCAAGAGAAATAAAACACCCGCCCACACAAAACCTGTGCATGAACGCTCACGGCAGCACTATTCCCAATAGCCCCCCAAAGCGGAAACAACCCTAATGTCTATTAACTGATCAGTGGATTAAAAAAATGGGGCAACTCCATACATTGGAATAGTCTCCAGCCACAAACAGCAAGTGCTGACTCGCGCTACAGTGTGGATGAACCTCGACAGCATCGGGCTGAGGGAAAGAAGGCAGACACAAAAGATCACACACCCCATGAGTCTAGAGGAAACATCCAGACTAGGCACATCTGTAGATAAAGAAAGCGGGCGCCAAGGCCTCAGGGGGAATGGGGCTAGCTGTCCTTGTGTATGGAGTTTCTTATTGTGGTGACAGAAATACCCTAAAATTAATTATGGTGACAGTTGCAAAATTATCTGAATGCACCAAAATCCAAATAACTATACCCTCTAAATGGGTGACGTAGGCACGTAAAGAACCCAGTCCTTTAAGGAAGTTCGGATTTACTGAAGATTTGAGGATATGTGCATTATATCTCAACAAAGCTGGTATAAAAAAAATAATTAAAAAAAGGGGTGCCTGGGTGGCTCAGTCATTAAGCGTCTACCTTCGGCTCAGGTCATGGTCCCAGGGTCCTGGGATCGAGCCCCGTGTCGGGCTCCTTGCTCAGTGGGAAGCCTGCTTCTCCCTCTCCCACTCCCCCTGCTTGTGTTCCTGCTCTCGCTATCTCTCTCTCTCTCTGTCAAATAAATAAATAAAATCTTAAAAAAAAAATGATTAAAAAAAAAAAGAGGTGGCATTGAAGTGAGTAAGGAGCCATTCAAAAGTCCTACCAAAAAAAAATATATCAAAGGTGACATTTTGGTAAACATTTGTCCAGTTTTTCTGGAGGAAGTGTAGAAACTAGAAAAATTAAAGATAAATGTTCAAATTAACATTAATTATGTTAATACTCTTTATGCTCTTGCTGTGTGTGTATGTGTCTAATAAGATGTCTTTTTTTTCCCCCTTATATTGTTTTGTAACCTGATTTGGAAACTTTAGAACTTACTGGGAAAATCTGTCAATGTGTTAGAACATGTTTTTCATGTTTCCTTCATATGGATGCACCGTGATTCATCCGACCCCATTTCTATGGTTCTTCACTGTGTGGTGCCCCCAACTTGTTGCTCACCTAAGTAATGCAACCATACACACCCTTCTAGAAATGTCTCTGAGCATAAAGAGGACTTCTTTAGTATAAAATTCTTAGAAGTGAAATTGCTGGCTTAAAGAACATAAATGGTACTTTACTATTGGTTATATTTGCCTTTCTTTTATTTCATTTGATATAGATTTATTTTCCATTTGCTCTTTTATGGACAGCCTGGGCAGGCTTTTGCTGTACAAAAGATCTGTTTGCGGTTTTTTTCCTTCACAGATTTTGAAACTCTCCTTATATAGTAAGAATATATGGGCCCCATGCAAGTTTCTTTTAAAGTGTGTTTTCTATAAAGTATTTTCTCTATCTGTTTTTACATAGAATATTATTAAAGTACAGACAATCAAAGCTGTTAGATTTTACTCTGTGGTTTCTGCCTTTGGGGTTCATTCTCTGAAATGACCTCTACCCTACAGTTAATGGGAAATATTCACCCATATTTTCATAGAGTACTTTTAAAGTTTCATATTTATCTTTAATAATGAAATTTATTTTTGATATGTTTGACTTCATGTTTTTCCAAACGATTCGCCAGTTGTCCTCAAACTATGTACTGACTCATTTTTTCCTTTTCCCACTGACTGAAAATGCTCCTTCATCGAACAGCACATTTCTAAAGAGACCTGGGTCTCTTTTAGGTCTTTTTGTTCAATAATTTGATTTTTAAGTTCAATTTATCACATTTTAATTATTCAGGCTTTAACATACATATTTTCATGTCTGGTATGGCAATTACTCCTCAGTACCTTTACCAGGATTTTGTTGGCTATTTTTACATTTATTGGCCCATATGAATTTCAGAATTAACTTTCACCTAAAAGAAATCTCATTGGGACAATTATCGAAATTGTATCAAATCTATCCACAGGTTTGGAATGAACTAAAATGCTAACCCTTTGTATCAAAGACCATGCGTGATGCTCCAGTTAGCTGGGTCAGTCGTGTCCCTCAGTATTATTTTGTAGTTTAAGTACTCCTATATATTTCATGTTAATATTTTTAACATGCATGTTGCAACACTGCTATCTTTATAAACGGGTATTTTTCATGTTGTGTTTTTCTAACTGACAGTGATTTTTTCTTTTTTTCTCTTTTTTTAGAATTAC
Source organism: Mirounga leonina (assembly GCF_011800145.1). Taxonomy (NCBI): domain Eukaryota; kingdom Metazoa; phylum Chordata; class Mammalia; order Carnivora; family Phocidae; genus Mirounga; species Mirounga leonina. The sequence goes on from NW_023270464.1 coordinate 27,286,962, forward strand.
CTAAATGGCTCTATACTCAATCTCCTGAAAGATTTTCCATAGATTGGACTTGGTTTTTCAGAGAGCATCACATCATCTGCAAATAATGTTAATTTCATCTTCCTTTTCTTTCTTTTCTTCCTTTCAGTAGTAATTATGCCTCCTTCTCTCTTCTTTACTGCCGTGGGTAGAAGTCGCACAGCGATGCTGAGTGAGGGTGACAGCGAGCACTCCCCCCACCCTCCTCCCCTCAGTGAAGACCTGAACCCATCCAACAGTTTCCCGTTCTGTTAAGGTGTTGATGATCGGCTCCAACATTCATTCTATGTTAAGGAAACCCAGTTCTATTATTAGTTTATAAAGATAGTTATTTTTAAAGTTTACTAACTGAAATGAATTTTTGTCTTATAGGTTTTTCTCCTTTGGTTAATTAATTACATTAACAGATTTTCTAATGTTAAACCACTCAGTCTTGCAATCTTTGTGTATAACTATTCATTTGACTTGCTAACACTTGTACTTAGTATCTTATATTTACAAATGAAATTGGGTTCATAGTTTTGGGTTGTTGTTTTTTTTAATATACTCTTAATAACAGTTTTTTTTTACCAAAGTTGTGTAATTTGAAAAAACAAAGCAGTACACTTTCCATCTCTTTCTCTACTCTGGAAGTATTTAAATATTTTGCCCATAAAACCTCCAGGCCTGCTACCATTTAGAGAACAATTTTTGGTCAGTTTTTACAATTTTTTGCCTACCTTTGATTTTTTTTTCTCCTTTCTTTATTCAAATTTGGTTACATATTTTCCCAGAAATTAGCTTTCTTCCTAAAGATTTTAACATGCATAAATCTAAATCACCCACACTGTTGGTTTATAAGTTTTTACATATTCTCTGATAAATCTCTTCATTCTTAACATGCATTTATTTTGATTCTTTTTTTAAAATCAGAATTAGACTTGTCAGAGGTTTTCTCCTTTACAAATCTCCATGAAGAACTATTCATCAATAGGGCAATACTGCTCTTTTCAAATTTAATTTTTTTTGTTTTTATTTCTTCATTAACTCCATCTTCTTAGTTTGCTCATGGTATTTTGTTCTTCTTTTCCTTGTTCATAGGTCAAATAAGTTCTATTTTCATAAACTAAATTCCCAATTCATAAGTTAAATTCCTAGTTTTTCGGGCGCCTGGGTGGCTCAGTTGGTTAAGCGACTGCCTTCGGCTCAGGTCATGATCCTGGAGTCCCGGGATCGAGTCCCGCATTAGGCTCCCTGTTCAGCAGGGAGCCTGCTTCTCCCTCTGACCCCCCCCCCCTCATGTGCTCTCTGTCTCTCTCATTCTCTCTGTCTCAAATAAATAAATAAAATCTTAAAAAAAAAAATTCCTAGTTTTTCCACATTTAATAATGAAAGGATTTCCAGACACAGATTTCTTTCAAATGCTGTTCTGGCCACATGCCCTAAGTCTTGAGATGGAGTCGGCTGTGGTTGCTAATTACAAAATAGTTTGTAATTAGGGCTTCATTTTGATTTCCATCCTTCACCAAAAGTTACTCAGGATAGGTTTCTTTATACCAATAGTTGGTTTGCCCTTTTATAAGGACACCAGTTGTACTGGATTAGGAACCCACCATATTTCAGTATGACCTCATTTTCACTTAGCTAATTACATCTGCAAGGACTCTATATCCAAATAGGTAAATTCTGAAATACTGGGGCTTAGGACTTCAATATAGGAATTTTGGGAGAACACAATTCAACCTGTAACACCTTCCATGAATATTGTGTGTATACTCTTGCCCTTTCTAGCGGCTTAACCATGACAGACACAGCACATGAACTGAGAGAATGCCCTCCTGTACCCATGACAAGCATCACTAATTGAGCATGGGGTTTTCCCCCCACTCATTAGAGAAGCAGACCCAAAACAGTCCGTCAGAGTGGGCCATGAAATAAAACTGATTTGCCATTTCTGTTTTCTTACTTTGTGTTTTGTTATAAAGTTGCATAAATTCTTTCAAAGTAATGATTAAATAAAAATTTTAAATAGTGATATTGGTAAATCTAGGTACCTCCTAGATACGTACCGCAGGGTGTGTGACCAGGAGATGCAAAAAAAGACTTAGGTACCAAACAGTCACCAGTTCCCAACTATGCTCTAAGCCCTGTGCTCTGTAGTTTAAATACCACAGAAGCAGGGAAAATAGATGCAAACAAGCTATAATACTAGGTACAACATGACGCCAATCAAGTGGCTGGGAAGTTGGCAGAATCCTGGTGAAGGCTTTATGGACAAGGATTGGTGAGAAGTGGGCCTGTCTATCTTGTGGGACTGGCAGACACTGGGGACAGATGGCTCGGGATGGCAAGGGGAAAGGAGATGCAGTGTGGTGCCATGGTGAGTCTAGCGTGGTTACACATGACATCCAGGCTCTGAGCACCCAAGCCATCAGGGTGTCTCTCCTGTAAGGCAAAAGCCCAAGCACCTCATCCATCTGGAAAGGACCCATTATCATCTCAGCAACCATAATGAGTTTCTGTGTTTCCCTCACAGATGTCCCAAGGCCATTCACTACAGCCTGGGCACTCTGTTCTCAAAAAAGGCTGCCAGTGCCCAACCCACAGCCTGTTTTATTCCCTTTTATGCAGGATACTGGCAAGTTGGGGTGTGTGGTTGTCTAGACCACGAATGATGAGAAACAGCAATTTGTGATCGGATGGGGACAGGATAAAAACAGGCAAATGCAAAGAAAAAAGTGTCAGCCACCAGCCGGTGGATTTGAAGACAGTGCATCCTATGGAGCACAAAGAGAAACAAATTGAAACAAACCACCAACGAAACAACACCATAGATGAGGCAGCAGTGGGCTGGAAAGCCCTGAGACATCTCTGAATTGTCCTTTTAATCCCTGGCCAGCCCTGGAACTCTGTCACAAGAGCTCTGAATCAGCAGGGAAAGATGTGAACATGTTCTGTGTCCCTCATTCATTCCACGCAACGATACACAATGCAAACAAAATCAGAAGCTACATGGCAGGCTAGAAGAAAATATTTGCAACATACAATAAACTGAGGGTTAATATGCATAATGTTACAAAGACCTCCTCTAAGTAAATGAGAAAAACGTCACCCGACAGGAAAATGGGCATACATCATGAACAAGCAACTTGCGGGGAAACAGAGAGAGTCAACACACCCAGGAAAGATGTTCAATCTTGCTAATGAAGAAAACCCAATTTGAAGTATGTCCTTCCCCCCCGACACTATCAGACTGGCAAAACTTACAAAACAATGGAATCATTCTCAGTAGGAATGTGGGAAAACAGACACACTCCCATCCTGCCTTATAGGGTAAATATGGTAGTATCACGAAAAGGGACTTACGTCATTGCTATACCAATGCTGAGATGACCCTGCAGAAACACCAGCACTCGTGGGTCAAGAATCTGTACAAGGACATTCATGCAGTATCCTCTGCTGGAGCCCCAAACTAAAAACAACGTCAGCGCTCCCATTTGAGGAATGGCTGATGAAATACTGTGCAGCCACTTTATTATTTTTTTTATCAACATATAATGTATTATTTGTTTCAGGGGTACAGGTCTGTGATTCATCAGTCTTAACACAATTCACAGCGCTCACCATAACACATAGCCTCCCCAATGTCCATCACCCAGCCACCCCATCCCTCCCAGCCCCCACCACTCCAGCAACCCTCAGTTTGTTTCCTGAGATTAAGAGTCTCTTATGATTTGTCTCCCTCGCTGGTTTCATCTTGTTTCCTTTTTCCCTCCCTTCCCCTATGATCCTCTGTCTTGTTTCTCAAATTCCTCATATCAGTGAGATCATATGACACTTGTCTTTCTCTGATTGAGTTACTTCGCTTAGCATAATACCCTCTAGTTCCATCCACATGGTTGCAAATGGCAAGATTTCATTTTTTGATGGTTGCATAATAATCCATTGTATATATATACCACATCTTCTTTATCCATTCATCTGTCGATGGACATCTAGGCTCTTTCCACAGTTTGGCTATTGTGGACACTGCTGCTATAAACCTTGGGGTGCAGGTGCCCCTTAGATCACTACATTTGTATCTTTGGGGTAAATAACCAGTAGTGCAATTGCTGGGTTGTAGGGTAGCTCTATTTTCAACTTTTTGAGGAATCTCCATACTGTTTTCCAAAGTGGCTGCACCACCTTGCATTCCCACCAACAGTGTAAGAGGATTCCCCTTTCTCTGCATCCTCGCCAGTATCTGTCATTTCCTGACTTGTTAATTTAGCCATTCTGACTGGTGTGAGGTGGTATCTCATGGAGGTTTTGATTTGGATTTCCTTGATGCCGAGCGATGTTGAGCACTTTCTCATGTGTCTGTTGGCCATTTGGATGTCTTCTTTGGAAAAATGTCTGTTCATGTCTTCTGCCCATTTCTTGATTGGATTCTTTGTTCTTTGGGTGCTGAGTTTGATGAGTTCTTTATAGATTTTGGATATTAGCCCTTTATCTGATATGTCATTTGCAAATATCTTCTCCCATTCTGTCGGTTGTCTTTTGGTTTTGTTGACTGTTTCCTTTGCTGTGCAAAAGCTTTTTATCTTGATGAAGTCCCAACAGTTCATTTTTGCCCTTGCTTCCCTTGCCTTTGGCGATGTTTCTAGGAAGAAGCTGCTGTGGCTGAGGTCGAAGAGGTTGCTGCCTGTGTTCTCCTCAAGGATTTTGAAGGATTCCTGTCTCACATTTAGGTCTTTCAACCATTTTGAGTCTATTTTTGTGTGTGGTATAAGGAAATGGTCCAGTTTCATTCTTCTGCATGTGGCTATCCAATTTTCCCAATACCATTTGTTGAAGAGACTGTCTTTTTTCCATTGGACATTCTTTCCTGCTTTGTCGAAGATGAGTTGACCATAGAGTTGAGGGTCCATTTCTGGGCTCCCTATTCTGTTCCATTGAATCTATGGGTCTGTTTTTGTGCCAGTACCATACTGTCTTGATGATTACAGCTTTGTAATAGAGCTGGAAGTCCAGAATTGTGATGCCACCAGCTTGGCTTTTCTTTTTCAACATTCCTCTGTCTATTCGGGGTCTTTTCTGGTTTCATACAAATTTTAGGATTATTTGTTCCATTTCTTTGAAAAAAGTGGATGGTATTTTGATAGGGATTGCATTGAATGTGTACATTGCTCTAGGTAGCATTGACATCTTCACAATATTTGTTCTTCCAATCCATGAGCATGGAACGCTTTTCCATTTCTTTGTGTCTTCCTCAATTTTTTTCATGAGTATTTTATAGTTTTCTGAGTACAGATCCTTTGCCTCCTTGGTTAGATTTATTCCTAGGTATCTTATGGTTTTGGGTCCAATTGTAAATGGGATTGAATCCTTAATTTCTCTTTCTTCTGTCTTGTTGTTGGTGTATAAGAATGCCACTGATTTCTGTGCATTGATTTTATATCCTGCCACTTTACTGAATTCTTGTATGAGTTCTAGCAGTTTTGGGGTGGAGTCTTTGGGTTTTCCACATAAAGTATCATATCATCTGCAAACAGTGAGAGTTTGACTTCTTCTTTGCCGATTTGGATGCCTTTGATTTCTTTTTGTTGTCTGATTGCTGTGGCTAGGACTTCCAATACTATGTTGAATAGCAGTGGTGATAGTGGACATCCCTGCTGCGTTCCTGACCTTAGGGGGAAAGCTCTCAGTTTTTCCCCATTGAGAATGATATTCGCTGTGGGTTTTTCATAGATGGCTTTTATGATATTGAGGATTGTACCCTTTATCCCTATACTCTGAAGAGTTTTGATCAAGAAAGGATGCTGTACTTTGTCAAATGCTTTTTCTGTGCAGCCACTTTAAAGAAGGAAGTAGCACTGGATGTACTAACTTGGAAATGTATTTACAATGTCCATGAGAAGTTAAGAAAACAGGCTATGTAATAAAATATACAAAACGAGCTCCAACCATTTTATATATATATAAAATACCTAGAATCATTTATATATATATATAAATACCTAGAATCAGAAGCACTGGGGGGTGTTATCAGTTGGTTCTTGGGGGTGGGACCTGAGTAGGAAGGGAGACTTATTTTAGTCCATAACCTTTAAAAAATTTAAAAAACTGGGTTTGTGGGTGATTTTTACTATGTTTTTGAAGATTTTTATAGGCCTTTTAAATTTCTTTAATGAAGATGGGCTGGTTTTGTCATAGTTATTTAAAAAAATAAAGATACCAGGATAAAAAAGGCCAGCAGATGATATCTGGTACTTAAACAGGGAGGGGAGGGGTGCTGCACATACTTGGGAAGTTTTCTGAAGTGGTACCTCGTTCTCCAACAGTGCCAGGACTGTGAGCATGGGGTACTTAAATCCAGACATTAGAACTCCACCCCTTGACCTTCGCATCAAGAGGACATGCACCCGATGATGCTAGAAGTTAATTCTAAAGTACCTGGTAAAATTGCAACACTGCTTTCCAAATTAACTGCTCCTAAATCTCGAAAATTTACATGCATCTTCTTTTGCCTAAAAGGAAAGTCATAAATGAATATCTTCTGTTTACACTTGGACACAGAAGACAGAGCTTTGTTTCCAATAAATCGTAATCTATAAACAAAGGGCTAGCCAGCAAGGGGCCGCATGACTGATGCCAGTCCAAGGTGCAGGGGGGCCATCAGCAGCCCCTCTCTAGGCCTCGGCCTCACTGTCCATAAAGGGAGGAGGGGGCCATGCGCCCCCCCGGGGGCCCAGCCCACTGTGAGACTGAGGCCCTGTCACCTTCCCTGCTGGGGGAGGGCTTTCAATGGAAAGCAGTGGGCTGTTTTCCAAGGGAAGCCAAAGAACACTGAACCTCTAGCCCTCCCTACCTTAGCAGCGGGACTTCACAGTGATTTTCGGCTTTCAGTTACACAGAGCTCACAGGTCCAATGACACACCCCACTAGCCGCCTTCTAGAATCTAAGACCTCGCCCCAGTGCAGACGGCGGGGCCACCCACCAGTCCCCATGCCCGCGGGGGGCTATGGTGCTGCCCCCTCCCTGACAGTCCTGGGTGCGCTGGGCGCTGGCTGGCACCACCATCCCTCCGCGCCTGCTCTGACAGCTCCCCGCTCCCCACCACCTGCCCCTCCGGCCGCCCGCGCCCTCACCCCCCAGTGTCTCCCCACTTGCCGCTCCCTTTTCTGCCCCCATGAACTCCAGGCCCCCCTTGCCCCTGCTCGCCCTTCTCTAACCGGCTCCCAAATGAGCCCCTTCTACTCGGCCCTTGGAAGCTGTGTTCTTCGCAACCCAAGCCCGTGGCCATCTGCCTCTTGCAGGCTCTGTGACCTGGCTGCGTCCAGGGCACCTTCGTCACGGGGACCACTGCCCCTATAGGGCTGCTCCTTCTTCCCACGGACGCTGGTCCCCCTCCCCAGGGCTGCCTCCATGCGCCCGTCCTGTTGCTGTGCTCTGCAGTGTTCTCCCAGCATCCCCCCACCCCTCCCGCCCCACCTCCCCTGCCATGGTCCACCCCATTGCCACTTCCACACCCTGCCAAAGCACAGCCTCAACCCGATTTCAGGTCCCCTTTCACAAAACCTCAGAAGGCTCCCTGCTGGTCACCAATTTCAGGTCCATTCGTTCCATCTGCGAAAGCACATCTCAAAATCTGTTTGGGGAGCAGCTCATCCCAGGAAGAATCCTCACGAATGATCTGAAGGGCAAATACTTTTGATAGAATATAATAATGTTCTGCTCCAGGTTGGCTGAGCTCTCCTTCTGGTCTCTCCTTACAGCGTGCTGGCCCCATGGGGGCCTTTTTAGAAAGTGGCACAAAAAAAGGCCTGTGTAACCTTCAGAGAGCGTGTCTCAGGGCACAGCAGCTGAGCTCTGTGGGTTACTCCCCTGCCCCCCGATACAGGGAGGCACACACTGTCTTCATATTTGAAATGGGGGTGACAGGGTTTTGTCTGGATGTCAGGAAGGCAGGCTGCTATGGAGGCCTCCCAGTGAGTGCCCCAAGGGGCCAAACTGGTTCCAGGAAAGAATGCTCTAAAGGAAAAGTGGTCCCCGCGTGACACCAACATAAGACCAGTCTTGGGTGTGTTTGTTTGTTTGTTTAAAGTAGGCTCCATGCCCATCGTGGGGCTTGAACTCATGACCCCGAGATCAGGAGTCGCGTGGTCTACCGACAGAGCCAGCCAGGCACCGCAGAAGACAAGTCCTTGGGAACAGAGTGGCTTGACGGTGATTAAGGGCCCTAGCGCCGGAGGGACAGGAGTCCTGACTGGGGGATCCGGACTCTTCTGCATACTGACCACTGACCACAGAGCCTCCAGCCTCCCTGTGGTGCAGGAAACGGGACTACTAACAGCCATGATCTGTGAAAGGAGAGCGGTGGGCACTGGATGAGAACATATCTACTAAGCCCCGAGCACAGTGCCCAGCATGTGGAACTCAGTAAAACCAGATCTTGCTTTCCCTGTGACGCGGAAGGTGCCATCCTCAGAACTCATCAAAAAGGTGGCCTCTTGTGGCTGAGCTCTGCTTGGCTGCAGGCTTCCTCTGGGGCCGAGGGCAGGGGAGAGATGTTGGGGTTCACAGAGATGCAGAGCCTGGCCGGGCTTTCGGTTCTCCCTCTGCACGCAGGAGGGATCGGCCCGAGGTGACGCTCGAGGTTCTCCGTGGCTCTGACACTCTGTGGGCCCAAAGGCCAGGTTGAAGTTTGGCCATGCCGTCCATCACATTTGACACACTTTGTGAGCTCTTCCTCAGTGGCCGGGCTGCCCTGGAGATTCAGTGGTGCACGAGACCCGGCTCCTCTCCAGGAGCTCACTGGCTGGCGGGGCACGGTGAGCCCGATCACCATGATGCCATGTGGTTAGTATTAGAACAGGGAGATGAGCACTGGGCTGCGAGGAGGCCGTACGGCCTCGGCAGGATGCCAGGGCCGGGAGGAAATGGTGTCAGGAGGGAACAGTTCCTGGCAGGAGCCACAACATTTATCAAAGTGGGTTTTAATAGGAACGGGATAATTCCAGCCATTTTAACAGATTCTAGTCATTCCCTAATCGGTGCCACAAACTCACTTTGCCCCACGTTCAATCACCTTTCCTTTGGAAACGTGCTTCGCCAACGCCAGGTCGAAATAAATCCTGAGTAATGCAAACAACACACAAGTGAAATGTAACTGGAAACCGCTGTTTGGGATGAAACCCTGGCATCAGCCCCAACTGTGTGTTCATTTCTTACCCGGGCTTGCGCGAACCCTGTGCAGACACTCATGGAAAGTTGGCCTGTTTTTCAGTAACGCTGGGTGGAGTCTGTCCTGGGACTTACATCTCCGCATGAATTAAGACATATTTGTGCCTTCTGCCAAATGCAGGGGAGAAAACAACCACCTTCCACAAGCACTTCGGGCCACTTGTTCATAGCATGCTTCCAAGATATTCTCTGAGAAATATTAGTAAGTTTTAGGCAAAAAAAAAAAAAAAAGTTCCTCTGACCAAATACTTTTAGGAAGCATAGTTTCAAGAAAGATGAAGAGGTTTCACCACTTAAACCTACTCAGAGCATTCCGTGTGCTTCTCTAGGAGGGGAGAACAGAACATGGAGTTTCCCACACTGTTGGCCACAGGATCTCTGCTTCATGGTGCATCTCTGGGGAAGTGCAGTCTCCAAAAATATTTTGGGAAATGCTGACTTGCAGGTATGTTGCATTTCAGCATTCCTGCTGGTGACTCTAAAGAAACGGATCCCCCCTCTTTGCAAAGCAGAACTCTGAAGCTCAAAAGAGGAAACAGAGACCATTTGAGAAACTACCTGAACCTCCCAAATGACTGTGGAAACAACCAGAGAGAAGCTCAGAGCTCAGAGAAGTCTACGTCAGTACCAGAAACCAGTAGGGTTGCCATATGCAGACTCCCAGCCTGAGAAAGTCTGGGAGTGCGTGGTTTGGGCAAGACTGGACTGAGGGAAGAGTGGACCCAGCACAAGCCCCTTGAGCCCGAAGAGAAAGGCCACCTGGGGTGTGTGTGGAAAGGCCCCAGTAAGGCCAACCTCTGAGCTTCGAGCTACAGTGGCTTGAGATTAATGCGGAATGGGGGCACATCATGAGGGACAGCCAGGCTTGAACCCACACATCCCAGAAGGCAGCACGGTGGCCACATGCCAGTGGATCCTATCAGGGCCGTATGTGACTTCAGTCACCTCCTGCCCCCACCTCTGTCCTCAGGTGCAGACAAATGGACCCTTGGTCAGGTAACAGGAAAGGGAAGCAGTCCTCTTCTGCCCTTGCCAGGGCCTCACAGATCCTACTGGAACCCACATGGTCAGTGATGGAACCAGCCCCAAGCCCCAACAATGGACCATCACACGGCAGCCTCTGGATGGCGAGCCACATGGGAAAATCACAAGCACGTGAAAAAGAGGAGACCGAGTGAAGGTATCACAGCAGATGCTCCCACTAAAGAAAAAGAGAGTTTCTTTATTTAAAAAAAAAAAAAAAAAAAAAGGAGAGGAAAAACGCCCAAACTCAACGACCCAGCATGACACGAGAAGACCTCATATTTATGAAAAGAGCACAGCTTTAATTCAGCAAGCGTTGAGTTCACATGAAACAGACCATCGCGGAGTTTTAAACAATTAAATGGGAAGCATACCTAGAGGATTCGGACTGAGAAACTCCCCCAAGAATTTGGAAGAAAAGGTTTTTAACCAACGTAAGCGGGAAATCGGTACGGCTGCAGGTGTGAGCGAAGCGGGCTGAGCAGCAGGGCAACCTGGAAACATCTAGATGAGCTTCCCCATGGAGAAGAAAGACTCGAGTGTGCGAGCCGTGACGGCCCACCCAGCACCAATTAAGACGAATGAAAACAGACCTACCCTGGGCGCCATCTGAGTGAAAGTCTTAAATTCCAGGGATGAACTCAAAACAACCTACAAATGTCACAGCGGGAAAAAGGAGAAGCAGGCTGCCCAGAAAAGAAAAACAAAAGCCCAGAGTCTCAGGCCTCTCGGAGAGGGAGCACCACGACCCAGGAGCTTCCGGGACAGCCACGGGGGCGCCACAGGGGACGGCGTGGACGGTGGAGGAACTGTGAGTGATGCGCCCACTCACTCTTCTTGCGAGAGACTGAAGGCTCACCCTGGCAGTGGGGAAGACAGAACACGGCAGAGGGAATGCGGTCTAGAGGAAGTGACGGTGAGCCGGGGGGCCGACCACATCTGGGTGACCAACTTCTCAAAACACAGAGGACCTAAGACAACGACCACGTATCTGAACTCTGCATTATGCATCTAAAGCCCCGGGTTATCTCCACGCCCATCAACACAGGTGAGGGGAGGCAGTCTTGTGCACCCGTAAGCCCCGGGGCCTCTAGAGTCGATCTGGGGCCCGAACCCCACCAGCTGTGCACGCGGCCTTCACCCGCTTTTGCAGCATGCCACGTCCCCCCTCCATCTGCACGGCACGGCCCTGGTTCAGGCACCACGCTTTCTCCCTGCTGAGTCTCCTCTGGGCCCCTGGCCTTTGGGCTCATCCCTGCTCCTCTTCCCACTTTACTCCAGCATGCAGACTGATCTTTAAGAAGCTTCAGTGGCACTGGGTATTTACCCCAAAGATACAAAAGTAGGGATCCGAAAGGGTACGTGCACCCCGATGTTTATAGCAGCAATGTCCACAATAGCCAAACTGTGGAAAGAGCCAAGATGTCCATCGACAGATGACTGGATAAAGAAGAGGTGGTATATGTATACAATGGAATATTATGCAGCCATCAAAAGGAATGAGATCTTGCCATTTGCAACAACGTGGATGGAACTGGAGGGTATTATATTGAGCGAAATAAGTCAAACAGAGAAAGACATGTATCATATGACCTCACTGATATGAGGAATTCTTAATCGCAGGAAACAAACTGAGGGTTGCTGGAGTGGGGGGTGGGGTGGGAGGGATGGGGTGACTGGGTGATAGACACTGGGGAGGGTATGTGCTCTGGTAAGCGCTGTGAATTGTGCAAGACTGTTGAATCTCAGATCTGTACCTCTGAAACAAATAATGCAATATATGTTAAGAAAAAAAAGGGGGGGGCACCTGGGTGGCTCAGTCAGTTAAGCAGCTGCCTTCGGCTCAGGTCATGATCCCAGGGTCCTGGCATCGAGCCCCACGTTGGGCTCCCTGCTTGGTGGAGAGTCTGCTTCTCCCTCTCCTTCTGCCTGCCTCTCTGCCTACTTGTGCTCTCTATCTCTCTGTCAAATAAATAAATAAAATCTTTAAAAAAAAAAAAAAAAAAGAAGGTAGCAGGAGGGGAAGAATGAAGGGGGGGAAATCGGAGGGGTAGACGAACCATGAGAGACGATGGACTCTGAAAAACAAACTGAGGGTCCTAGAGGGGAGGGGGTGGGAGGATGGGTTAGCCTGGTGATGGGTATTGAGGAGGGCACGTTCTGTATGGAGCACTGGGTGTTATGCACAAACAATGTATCATGGCACACTACATCTAAAACTAATGATGTATGGGGATTAACAGAATAATAATAAAAAAACCCCAAAAAGACGCTTCAGTGGCCTTCAGGGACACTCTGTGCAATGGAGAGCAGGGTCCACGCTCCCAGCCCGGCCATGTCCCTCGCCAGCCGCAGCGAGCCGAGCACAGTGGCGAGAGCATCAGGAAGGCCTGGTCTCGCGGCATTGCCAGCCCGCTTGCGGCTGGGAACCGGGCTAATGACGGCATACGTGGGTCCTCTGGTGTCTCCTGTGTGTGACAGGCGGCACGTCCTTAGGGTTCTTATAAAAATTAAACGGCGTAATGCACACGGACACTGTCCCTAGAGCCCAGCAGGTGGTGAGCAGTCGCCTACGGAGCTGTGGTCATTATTCAAAGCCCAGGCCCTCACCCACGCCAGTCCTGCGCCGGCAAAGCATTTTTTCAATTAGGACATTCCTATGTCTCCTCCACGTCTGCGTTTCAGCTCGGGTGTTACTCTCTCCTTGCCTGTGGGGCTGTCAACGAGGGCTGGCCACAGCGAGGAGGACAGAGAGGCCAACCCTGACGCTCCCAGCAGATGGGTTCTCCCCACTCCACCTGCCTCCCTACCTGTGCCTCTCTGATGACCCGTGACCCCAGGCTCTGCCGGGACCTGCACGCCTGCCTGTCTCCTCCACTGGACTGCGAGCTACGAGGGCAGGACCTGCGCCAGACAAGCCCGGGGTCCCCAGGGCCTCGCAAAGTGCCCGGCCCACGGCTGGACCTCGAGCACCTTCCCTGAAGGAGACAGAAAGGTGGCTTTGCCCTGCCCAGGAGCGAGGAGCCGGAAGATGTCGGCCGCCGATGCTCTGGCCCTGCCGGCTGCCCAGGGGCATCGGACTGAGTGCCCAAGCAGGAGCTGGCACCTGCCGTGCTCGGATGTGCGCGTGCGCCTCGGGCAGGACAGGGTGGCCGAGGGTCGAAGAGAGCAGGGATCCAGCCACCGGCTCGAGGGTCAGTGGCCTCAACTCAAGACGAAGCAGCTTTTGGAGATTTTCAAATGAAGGCAAGACACACACATTGTGTTCCACAAGCAAACTGCAAGAAGCGTGGGGATGAGCTCGTGGCCGGGCTGGGCTGTCTGGCGATGGGTCAGCGCTGGCCTGACCACAGCAGATTCTGGCCCAAACCCCCACATCACCTCAGGCCTCTGGCACACTGTGGCCAAGGCTTACTGACAGCCCAGCGGCAGAGTGAGGGAAAGCACCAGCCACGGAGCCGCCCCCTTGACCGCGCGGGCCGGAGGGACGGGCTGCATGGAGTCAGGCTCCCCTCTCCTGGGTCGGACCGTGGCTCTCCTGTGTGGACGCACGGCCCGTTCTCCAGAGATCCCCCCACAACCGGATTATCAGGGGATAGACCAAGCCGGTCAGAGCCCAGTTCCTGGAAGAGAGGCCTGCATGGAGGTGGCTTCTGGCTCAAGGCTGGATGTCCGTCTGAAATGCAGGTAGCAGGGTGATGACAACCAGTGGGGTCAATAAATACCATCTTCCCAATGTCAAAATTCCCTGTGGACTCTGAACACACCTCACGAGATATAAACTGCAAGCTGTTGCAGGTGACTTCTTCACCCACTTACTGTTGACCGCAGTGTGTCTGTTTCTTCAGACGAAGCAGCTGCAGGATCTGAGGGGACGGTCTGTGGAACCCCACTCTTTCTTCCCGTCCCACCCAAACACTTAAAATGAAACCCATGTAGTGCACGGTGCAGTGAGGGGAACCGGGAAGGCCACCGTGTCACAGATGGGGCTCAGAACACACCGGAGGGTGCGGTGGGGTCAGCGGGCCCCAAGCAGAGGTCTGAGTTCACGGCCAGCCGGCTCGGGAGGAGGCCCACGGGCCACATGCGGGTTGTCCAGGACTCCTTCCTGAGGCCCTTGTCGTCGGCTTCACAAAGTCTGCCTCATCTCCCCTCTAGAGATGTCCAAGGTTGCCTGTGGATGTATTTTCGGCAACGTGGGTGCTTAGGACTTCATCTGTTCTAACCACGTTTATAATTAAGGCGAGCAGGGACAGCACTCCTCCAGAACATTCACAAGGCTCCATGCAAGTGGGGGGGGGGGTCGTTGTTCCAGTGCTCCCGTTCCCTGACCTTATCCTAGGGTGAGCATGCCAATGACCTTACTGCAGCCACCTCATCGAGGCCAGATGACTCTCTTCCCTCTTAAAAGACTTCTGGGAAAAGTAGATTGTACAAACGCCTTTGGAAATTCTGGCACGAAATTCTTTCCCATATCCACCCCCTGGTCAACTATTCTTCTGTCTCATTCCTTCTTTCTCTCCTTTCTTCCTTTCATCCATCCGTCCATCTGCCCGTCCATCTGTCCAGTCTTCAGGAAATATATACTCTGAGCCAGGTCTGAGCTGAGCTGGGCTCGGGAATGAATGCACCACGCACTCGGTCCTGAGAGATCTCAATGGGAAGCACAGTGTCACATGTGCTAAGAATGTAGTTATCAACCAAGGAATGGTGTCGCGTCAGCCACAGAGCAAGGCGGCATCAGCTGAGTATCCCAGAGGCAGGCTGCACTCATCACGTGTGGATGCAGGCTTGTCTTCCAGAACCTTCACCTTTATCGAAGCACAACAATGAAAGACAACGACAAAACAAAACCAAAACGCAAAAAAAAGATGGAATTTTTGAATTCAGTGCAAACCACTCAATCCGATCGTCTGGAACGGGCTTCAGAAAATTCAGACTGGCTTCTTCTTTTTCTTTTCTTTTCTTTTCTTTTTTTAAGAGACAGAGAGTGCGAGCAGGGGGGGAGGCACAGAAGGAGAGAGAATCCCAAGCAGACTCCCCACTGAGCATGGAGCCCAATGTGGGGCTTGATGTCACGACCCTGAGATCATGACCTGAGCCGAAATCAAGAGCTGAGGCTTAACCAGCTGAGACCCCAGCTGGGGGCCCCCAGACGAACTTCTTTAAAACAACATTTTCTGTGATTATGAAAGTCACGTAAAAGCTGGGCAAACGCAGGAGCGAAGAGAGAAGAGAAAAGTAAGGAGCAAGGAGTAAGGAGCGCTCTGCTCCACAGGAAGGAGTCATAATGGGTAACACTGTATGTACAATTTATCAATGCACAGATGCACTACTCATTTACGACAAAGCTAAACTTGGGATCACGATGTTTCTGTTGTATAACCTGCTCTTCTTTTTCACACTTCCTAGCACGTCGCTTCATTCTGAAGTAACCTTTGAAAGCATGCCTAGTTTGTGATCATCAGGTATCCCATCAAATAGATGCTCCATGCTGTTTTCAACCAACTCTGTCACTGAAATTTACACTAATTCAATGCTTTTACAATTATAAATAATTCTTAAACATGTAACAGGCATCTCTGATTAATTCCCTGGAATAAATTCCTACAAGTGCAATTCCTGTATGCTGGGGAATGCACATTTTAAAGCATTTGGTAACACTGCCAAATGAGTCTACAGAAAGGTCTGTACTGATTTATAATATTCTGACTGGCAGTACATCAATGTGTGTGTTCTTCTGAACCTTACCAATGCTGTGTATTTTGTTTTTTTTTATTTTTGCCATTTGATAGGTAAGAGAAGACCATATCAAATTATCTTAATTTGCAGTTCTAACAGGGAACTAAATTTTTCCCATCTGCTTAGTGTGTGTATGTATTTATATTTATACATGTTTTTAATACCCTGTTCATATCCTTTGCTCATTTCTCCCAATTGAGTTAAAATCTGCCTTTTGGTAGCTTTCCTCTTTCGGTCCAAATTGTGCCTTCTGGAACTATCCTAAGTAAGATTAATTCCTCCTTCCTATGACACCCCCTCAAATACTTGAAGACAGAAATCATGTCTTACTTTCTCCAAGATAAACACCCCCGGCTCTTTCAACCCTTTCTCACTTGGCACAGTTACTAGGCGGTCACTGGGGGCTTCATGCTAAGTCCTGCTGTCCCATCACCTTGTCCACGCAAACACTCACGGGGACAGATCTCAGGCGACTCCAGGAGAGCCTGCCCGGGCCACCTGTGTAGGCTCTGGGTGTAGTCACCGGCCTACACCCTGGGCCTCAGACTCATCTCTTTTGCTCATCCACCAGGATCCTGACTTAGACTCATGATGATCATGGCATTTTTCATGATATTGTAGGCCTGCAGCCCAAATAAAGTGGTCAGAAGGAGAGTACTTGGAGGCCAGAAACAGGATGAGGAATTTGCCTGGTATAATGAGAAGGATTAATGACTTCAGAAGAGGAAGACATTAAGAAAGGGATGGGCTCTTGGAACCAGGGTCCCAAGAGCTGGCTTTGGTGGTACCGACCTGCCCTGGGACGAGCCTCCTCCTCCAGGAAGCTCTCCTGACCCTGGGGTCGCTTGGGGTGCGGGTCCCACCCCGTCCCCAGGGCTGGTTTCACCACACTCTCCTGTGGTCGTCTGTGCTCGTGCTGGCCCCCCAGCCACATGTCTCTGTGCTCCCCGAGGGACGGGCTCACGTCTGGCGCTGGAGAGCCTTGCTCAACAATGGGCACATATCCGGCCATCACGTGTGCTCCGTGAGCTGAGCAGCTGTGGGAGGTCTCTCTCCCGGATGTCCGCACCTTCCAATACAAATCTGGTCTCACAAGGACCTCAGGGGCTCACAGGTTCCCTGGACAACAGACATGAGCGTCCGCGTCAGAGACCAGGTAACCCCACGGCATGACTGGATCGTGTCTGGGGAATACATCAGCTTCCGAGGGCTCTCCCACAGTCACTGGGGCTGACCAATTCTAGAGCACCGTCAGGACTGTTTCTAGATCTCAGAGCTGAGGTCCAGGCTCTGAACAATGTGAAGGCAGTGCTGCTTTATGAGTTCTTGTCTCGAGTCTAGCCAGGGGCCTCGGGCAAGCAGCACGGCCACAATTTTGTGCGTTACGGTTTAAGGAGGAAAAAATATTTATAAATAAAAAATACATAAACTAAAAAATATATACACTTACATGTATATATGTCAAGTTGATACATGTATACATGCAGCCAACATTAAACGCTGCCAACTCCCGGAAACATTAAATCAAACTTCGTGCTATGAACTATTTACCTCACCTGCCATTACCCGATACAGCACATCTGAATTTCAACACAGATTTACAAGGTATGCTAAAAGGCAAGAACAAAACACAGCCTGAGGAGACAAAGTAAGCAACATTATCAGACTCAGTTATGACACAGACCTTGAGATTACTAGACAGGGAATTTAAAATAACTATAATTACTATGTTAAGAGCTCTAATGGGAGAACAGACAATAGCAAAAACAGATAGCTCATGCAAGCAGAGGGATGGAAACTCCAGGAGGAAAGCAGAAGGAAATGCTAGAAATAACAAACACTGTAGAAATGAGGACTGCCTTTGATAGATCGTCAGTAGACTGGACATTGCCACGGAAAGACTCAGTGAGCTTGAAGACATGTTGATTGAAACTCCCAAAACTAAAATGCAAAGTGAAAAAAAGAGTGAAAAAAATCCAGAACACTATACCCCCAAATTCATAGTACAATTTCAAATGATATAATGCATGTGCAATCACAATACCAGAGAGAAGAAAGAGAATAGAACCAATGGAATATGTGAAGAAACAATGTCTGAGAATTTTTCAAAATTAATGACACCAAACCACAGACACAGGAAGCTCAGACATGACCAAGCAGTATAAATAACCAAAAAGCAAAACAAAATGAACTACTGAGGCATGTCATAGAACTACTGAGGTTTTTTTATAGAAAACCAAAAGACAAAAAAAGTCTTGAAAGAAGCCAGAAAATTTAAAAACAAAAACAAAAACAAAAAAGTTCCACACCATCTGTAAAAACACAAGGATAAGAGTTCTGTGGACTTCCCATCAGAAACCATGGACACAAGAAGAGAGAATATTGATTCATTCATTCATTCATTCATTCATCAGCAGGCTCCACGCCCAGCATGGAGCCCAACGTGGGACTCAAACTCACAACTGTGAGATCGAGACCTGAGCTAAGATCAAGAGTCAGATATTTAACCGACTGAGCCACCCAGGTGCCCCAAGAAGAGAGAATATTTAAAATGTTGGAGGAAAATAAACACCAACCTAAAATCCTATGTCCAGTAAAATTATCCTTCAAGAGTGAAGGAGAGAGCGCCTGGGTGGCTCAGTTGGTTAAGCGACTGCCTTCGGCTCAGGTCGTGATCCTGGAGTCCCAGGATCGAGTCCCGCATCGGGCTCCCTGCTTGGCGGGGGGCCTGCTTCTCCCTCTGACCCTCTTCCCTCTTGTGCTGTCTCTCATTCTCTCTCTCAAATAAATAAATAAAATCTTTAAAAAAAAAATTTTAAAAAAAGAGTGAAGGAGAAATAATGACTTTCTGTGAAAAACAAAAATAGAGAGAATTCATCGCCAGCAGAGCTGTCCTGCAAGAAATGTTAAAAGAGGTTTTTCAGGAAGAAGGAAACTATGTGAGTTAGAAACACGGATCCGCATAAAGGAAGAGTGTCAGAAAAAGAATAAATTCAGGTAAAATAAACTTTTTTATTTTATTATTCTTAATTGAGCTAATATATTTCTGTGTGTTCCGAGTAATAATGATAACATTATGTGTAGGGTGATGAGGCCCATGACCACGTGGGAGCAGAGCCGCAGGTGACGGAGGGAGGGCGAAGGAAAGACGAGTGACAGGGTCCTTGCACTACTCACAAAGTGGTACAACAGTGCTTGAAAGTGGATTTACATTAGTTGTAAATGTGTATTTCACACTTAGGGCAAACAATAAAGATATATATATTTTTAAAGATTTTATTTATTTTAGAGAGAGAGAGAGGGCGAGCAGGGGGAGGGGCAGACGGAGAGGGAGAATCTCTAGCAGACTCCCCGCTGAGCACGGAGCCTGACGTGGGGCTCGGATTTCATGACCTTGAGATCATGACCTGAGCCGAAATCAAGAGTCGAACGCTCAACCAACTGAGCCACCTAGGTCCCCCAATAAATATATTTTTAAAGAAACCCATAATTGATATGCTAAGATAGGAGAGAATATGAAATCCTATTAAATGTTCAATGAAAACTAGAGAAGGCGGAGAGGGGGAAAAGAAAAGAACAAATACAATGAATAGAAAAGATGCTAAGCATTAATCAAAGTATATCAATAATCACATTAAATGTGAATGGTTTAAACACACCAATTAAAAGGCAGATTGTCAGAGTGGGTAAAAACACTAGACCCAATGACATGTTGTCTACAAGGAACTCACTGTAAATATGACGACACAGTTAGGCCAGGAGCAGAAGGATGGAGAAAAACATACCATGCTAATACTAATCCAAAGAACACTGGAGTGGCTGTATTATTTTCAGACAAAGTAGAATTCAGAGCAAGGAAACTTATCAGGGATAAGGAAGGGCATTACATCACGACAAAGGGGTCAATTCTCCGAGAAGACACAAAAACCCTCAATGTGTATGGACCAAACAACAGAGCATCAAGAGATCGGAGGCAAACAAGGGCAAAACTACTGGAAGGAGAAGGCAAATCCTGTCTCTGTTATAGTTGGAGACTTCAAGGCCCCTCCCTCAGGGACTGATACATTGAACAGGTAAATAATAAGGACACAGTTGTCCTTTTTTTTTTTTTTTTAAGATTTTATTTATTTATTTGACAGAGACAGAGACAGCGAGAGCAGGAGCACAAGCAGGGGGAGTGGGAGAGGGAGAAGCAGGCTTCCCGCTGAGCAGGGAGCCCGATGTGGGACTCGATCCCAGGACCCCGGGATCATGACCTGAGCCGAAGGCAGACGCGTAACGACTGAGCCACCCAGGCGCCCAAGGACACAGTTGTCCTTAACAGCATTATCGATCAACCTGATCTTACAGACACTTAACAAATACTCAACAGCAGAATCACAACGTTCTCCAGCAGGCTGGAACATTCCCGGAGGCAGACCACCTTCCGGGCCACCAAGTATACACAGATAGCCCAACTCTGCATATATTCTTTGGCTTAAGAGACAGACTGAGCTATAATTCACACACACAGCCTGTGCTGTCGTCAAGTGCACAGTTGAGTGGTTTTTCAGACTGTGGAGTCTGCAATCTCTACCGCGATCTGATTTCAGAACATCTGTGTCACCTTGAAAAGAAACGCTGTACCCACAGTCATTCCCCGGCAGCCGGAAACCACAAATCTACTTTCTGTAGGGAAGGACTTGCCATGTCTGGATATTGCACATAAATGGAATCAGATCACATGCTGCCTGTGTGTCTGCCTCCTTTGGCCTAGCATGACGTTTTCCAGGGTCACCAATATGGTGGCATGGATCCCTGACTGGCTGGATAACATTTCGTTGTACGGATACTCCACTTTTCATTTATCCTTCGTCAGCTGATGCACACATTCGGCTGCTTCCACACTCTGGCCACTAACAGGGCTGTGAACGTTCACGTGCATGTTTCTCTGCAGACAAATGCTTTGGGTTCTCCTGAGCGCACCTAGGAGTGGGACTCCTCCGTCATAGGGCAGCTCTACGTCTAACACCGTGAGGACCGTCCATCCGGTTCCTCAACCAGCTGCACCATTTTACATTCCCACCAGCGCCGCTGAGGGTTGCCAGGGTCTCCACATCCTCACCAGCACCCGCGGCTGTCCGTCTGTCTGTCTGAACCATCCCAGTGAGTGTCGGAGGTATCATCTGAAATGCCACCATGATTTCACCCAGGGCTCTGGGTGACAGAACTCAGAAATGGCTGAGGCTCCCACCACCCTTGCAGGATTGCTCTTTGCAGAAACCTTCGCTTCAAGAAGCAGGAGTTTTTCCATTTACAAAGATTATTATGTTCTAGCCACAAAGAAAAATAAGAATATCTAACTGCCTCTTTCCATAGGATTACATCCCTAGCGGGAAAGCAGTGTTAGGTGAGAAGAGCGCCTGACTCCCTTGGGATGAATATGTAGCCTCACTTACCTGCCGGGGGCCACGCCTTGATGTACCCCGTGCAGTGGACCACAGCATACTGGGCCTCCCCTTCTTTCACGGGACCAAGACCGTTCCTAAAGAAAGAGCGCTTGTGAGATGGCTCTCAGCCCCTGGCGGGAAGGCAAGGTCACCGATGGGTCCTCTCTGATCTAAGCTCCTGGGGTCGCGCCTGCCTTGTGGGTTTGAACGTTGCCGTCCCCCCAGCCTGCTTTCCCTCCTGCGAAGCTGCAACCAGCTCCCCTCCCCGCTCAGCCCTGCAGCCCCAGCCCGGATGTGCGCACCACACGCCCCTCCCTGCACTCGGCCCCTCTTCAGGTCCCGCCACCCCCCCAGCTCAGCGCACTTAGGCTTTCTAGCAGCGTGGCCCTAAACACACGTCAGAAAAGCCTACTGACCTGAACCTTTTCCTCATGGTGGTTATTCTGTTTAGAGGGAGGTGATCCAAAGGAGCGTTTCCACACCTGAGATTCGAGAAATCATTACAATGAGTAAAGACCCAAGTTTATGAAGCCCGGAGTGTTGCAGTCAGAAAGGTGGGTCTGATCTGATGCTCACACACCGATCCGGGTGAGCCCAACAGCCGGTTCCCTTCCAAAGTGTCGAAGCGGGCTTGCGCGCCCGGGGACCTGGATCGTCCCTGAAGGCCAGGGCAGTGCGACCCACTGGGCAATGCTCGGGGCCCAGCCCGGAGGCTGGAGACACAGAAGGACTCCAGGGGATCTTGGCCACGCTCCAAGCTGCAGACTCATGTCTGTGGCACTGGGTGGCTTTTGGGAAAGCAGGGAAGTGGGGGATGACCACGGTAGCGTCTCTTCACGCCTCAGCAGAGACAGCAACTCAAAACACATGGTGCCCGCTGGTGACAAGAAACATCTTCTCGGGCTTGGGCTGCAGTCGTGGGACCCTCCCTCCCACCTGCCCCGTTCTGCTGGAGAGTAACAGGGCCGCCACGGCCCCTGATGGCAAAGGGCAGAGTGGGGACAGAGGGCAGAGCAGCCTTTCCAAGGGTCCTTCCAGGGAGGCCAGGCCACTCTGGGGGGGCCTTTCCCGCCTCTCTCCTCCATGGCCCCCCAGGCTCTGAACAGCCTGGTCTGCACCGTGGCCAGAGCTGGTAGCCACTTGGTCTACCCTGCCTCACGTGGGCTCCCTGTTCCCAACTCCACGACAGCTAACGCTCTGGATGTCTTCCTACCCAGCACGGCCACGGTAAGGGTCCAACTGTCCTCTGAGCCCTGGGGCCGCTGCCGGCACACGCGTGTCCCCCCAGCAGGGCCAATGCAGGACCCCGCCGCCTGGGCGAGCTCGCCTGGCTCTCAGCACCTTCCTAAAACTAACCCACTTTATTTGGAGGGCAAGGTCGTGCGCTCGGCAGACGGCAGTGCCACCCGCCTCACAGGTGAATCCGGGTCGTGTGGCGCCACCTGGATGGTGCCCCCCGGAGCCCCCCAGGGCAGGGAGGGGGCTGCCTGAGTTGTCGTGATGGGGCAGTGCTCACGGCATGGAGGCTACTCACAGACGCTCCCAGGGAGGGCATTCTCGGGGGGACGGCTTGGGGCTGCTGGCATGGGCGTGCCCTGCCGACCCGTGTGTCGTGCCAATGGCCTCCCATCTCATTCAGAGTAAAAGCTGGTGTCTTACGACTATCAGACGTCCCAACCTTACTGACGACCGTTCCCCTCATCACGCCCTGTTCACTCTGCTCCATGAGAGTGGCCTTCTGGTTCCTCGAGCATGACGAGAACATCCCTGCCTCAGGGCCTTTGCACTTGCTGTTCCCTCTACCTGGTGTTTTCTTTCCCCAGACAGGCCCAGGTCTCCACTCAAGATGTCACCGTATCAATGGGAGCTCCCCTCATCTACCTACAAACTAACACATAAACTAGTAACTCCTACTCCTTCCCAGTCCTTCTTCCATTTGTTTCATTTTCCTCAACAGCACTCACCACCATCGGGCATTTCAAGTATCTACGTGGTACTTCCGTCTCCCTGACTGAAGTGATGCTCTAGACGCTCGGGGGTTTTGTTTGCTTTATTCCGTGCTGAGCCCTGGCACCTTGACAACCACCTGGCGCAGGCAGGCCCGCAATATAAATGTGTCGAATAACTGAATGAATGAATGAGAACCATCACCTCGTTTTAGAGCCTCCAGAATCCCACACACCAGGCAGACTCCCTGTCAGGCACCTCCCGCCCACTCCCGACAGGGCCTCGGGGTATAGGACGGTCTCAGCTGGACGTGAAGTCTCAAAACCCCAGTTCTTTCCTCTTCAGGGACAGAAACTTCTCTAATTACCCCCAAGGTCAGTCACTCCTGCATGTCCTCAGCAGCCATGTGCCAGCCACACTCTGCTGCAGGCCACGGGGGCTCAGGGAGGCTAACTCGGGGCACTCGCAGAACCGAGATATTTACACCGAGAACATCAATCCACAGTATCAAACTTAAATTCTAATTAAAATGTACGATTTGGCACAGGAAACCCAAAACTATGAAACCGACCGATCTTACATAAACTATGTTGAGAAATGCAGCTTGAAGAACCGGTAGAAAGTTGAGACCTAGGGGACAGGGGAAGCCAACCCGGGAGTGGGCAGAACGCGGCGGGAAGTCAGGCAAAGTGCGACGGGAGGATGAGGGACGAGGGTCCTCCCAGATGGACCGCGGGGGCTGCAGGCTCGCAGGCCACAGCTGGGACCCCGATGTGGGGCAGCAGCAGAGCCCATGGCAGGACAGAAGGAGTGGACCACCCACAGCCACGGCCCCCGGCACCCCACACACCTCATCCTGCAGATGAAGGACCTCCGTGAGCCCATGCACATCCTCATGGAAGACTGCTGCCCCTCTTTCTTGACCGTCCCCGTCTTCAGGTCCAGGATCCGGCCTAAGTGAGAGAGAGACACAGGTGTAAGCCTCTGCCTTCGATGGGGGTGCGGGGTCGGGGCGGGGGGAGAGCTTTCTCCAAACACCCTGCAAATGAGGACAGACAGGGCTGCGCAAATTGTTTCTTGGATCCCCAGCATTCTGTCTGGGAACACGCGGAGCCACAAAATCCATATGGTTCTAAATGCCCCGTCTTCTTCGGAGGGCTGTCTACACCTGCTGTTCCCGCTCCTTCGGATGCCACCGTCTGGAGTGATTCCAAGTCGGTTTCTCCCCATCACTTCATGGAGACAGCATTTGCCAAAGTTGCCAGAAACTTCCTTGTTGCTGATCCCAACACCCACTTTCCTTGGTCTCCGCTCCTCTCCTCCCTCCCCTCACCCCTCAGCGACCTCAGCTGGGCCACTGAGTCTCCTCCCCCTGGGCACCCCGACCAATTTTACCCACTCCAGGGATGGCGGCCTGGATGACGCTGATAATCCCGTGCACACGCCTCTAGCACCACCCCTCCATCCCCCCGGCCCCCGACCATCACCAGCACCTCCCACTCCTCCCCAACGTCAGCAAATGCACCGCCATCCACACGCAAGTCAAGCTCGGAAGGCCAGACGCCCTGTGGGAGTCCTCCCCTCTGTCACCCCCTGCACGCCCACCGGTCTGTCCATCTCCTCTGCCTGCCTGCCATCCCTCAATGGAGACTCACGGGCTCCCAGCCTCCAGCCTCCTGCCGGGGCGCCTCGCACATGGCCCCCGGCTGTGCCCACAGCATGCACCTGACTGCCCGCCTATGGGAGCTCCTCACGGGGTGCTTTGGAACTTGGCCCTGTCCCGCCTGGGCCTTGCCCCATGGCCCGCCCTCCGGCATCCTACAGAAGTCTCCCTCTACAACACCAAACGGCCACGGCTCCATCACGCGTGTGACCCGGGCACTCAGCCTTGCTGGCCCATGGTGGCTTTGTTTTCTCTTTTTCTGCAAAATGGAGGCGTCAGATCTCATGCTCAGGATTGCGGTGATGGTGTGTGATCTCAAACGATCACGTCACACTCCTTGAAAATCTTCCATGCTCCCCACTACGGATTCTCAATAAACCCCAAGTCCTTCTGCCCACCGTGAGGGGCCCCCCCAGATCTGGCCTCTGGGGCTGCACCTGCCGCACCCTGCCTGCCCCTTCCCTCACTGCTCCAACCCCGCCCAGCTCAGCCAGCTCGCTGTCCCTACCCACCCCCTTGTGCTGCTCTGCCTCCTGAGGCTCTGGGCCTTCCCAGTAGCTCCCCCTTCCCTTCGCCCACCTCCTGCTTATTGTCCCAACTTACCCCTGCATTTATTAAATGCCTACAATCTGCTGGGCGCCCTAGAAGCACAGAGTTAATCAGGCAGAGGACATGAGAGTCTAGCAGGTAAACAGACCGCAAAACCCAAAGAACAGGATGGGGGGGCGGGGGAGGGAAGCGGGGACGCTGTCAGGTGGGGATAAATGCTCTAAACAAAAATAACGCAGAGTAGGAATAAAAACATGACCAGAGACCCACCCCTTTGCAACAAATCACTCAATGGGTTCCCATCACTTGAAATTACAAGGGCCCTGAGGAAGACCCCCCCGAGGCCAGGGTCTCACTGCGCCAGGAGGAGAGGGTGTACGGGGTGGGGGGGCCAGCGCCTGGGGGGCTCTCCCTGGGCTGGAGCTGGTGCCTCGCGGGCTGTGCCCCCCCAGCACCCACAACGGTAGCGGGTGCACGGCCGTGCCCACGGTGGCCCGATCATCTTCAGGCAGGACGCGCCCACCAGACTTGAGCCCCGCGGAGAGGCCCGCGCCCCGTCTGCCAAGGGCTGTGGCGCTGCCCGAGCGGGGGCCCCGGGCAGCGGCCGCCCCAGGGCTGACACCTGTCTGTCCACTCGCAGACGGCTGCTCCTTGCGGCTGTTTCCAGGGGAAACTGTCACTCACTGTATCATCGACCAAATGGCAAGTGGTTTCAGCTGTGAAGCAGGCCAGCCTGAGAGTCTGTCAAATTCCAAAGTGTGCTCTGAAAATAAACCACGGCTGCATAACACACGAGCCCTGGAATACGAGGAAATGAGAAAACACGTTTCCATGATCTGCAAAGGACCCCGAGAGACGATGGCTGCCACGTTTGTTTCTCTGTGTGCTTCTCCAGTTTCCTCGGGCACAGGGAGCCCCCTCTCCAGGCTCCTTGGGGGAAAGCACGCTTAGCTTTATACAGCGGATGTGTTCCTGAAAGGTGGTCCACGAAACTGGGTTTTTGACAAATCTGAAAGCAGCGGAGACGTACGGAGGCAAGTGGCCGCCCCCCAACACCGGGCAGTGAGTCCCGGGAAAGGGGACCGGGGATCACGCTCCGTCCCACCAGCAACGGGGCGTCGGGCTTACTTGCAATAGGGCTCCCCTGCAGGGAAGGGGACACGGAGCTGTGGCTGCTACGCGCTTTGCTTCCAGTCTTCTCTCCTGGCCCACAGAACCCTCGGGTCTGCTTAGAACCATGGGGCTGGATTCCCAGGGCTGGTCCCAGTGGGTCCCTCAAAGCACAATCAGTCCGACTCCTTCCAGAGTCCAACCTCATCCCCGGGGTCGGAGGACTCACTCTGCAATGCTGTCCCAGAGCGGCCCCACTACCAATCAATCCCAGCCTGCTCCCCTCGGCGGATGCTGAACCCCCAGCCACGCGGCCACCTCTCATCTCTGTACTCCTCATGCATGATCCCTGCTCCCCTCCTCCCCTCTGGGGTGCTCTCTGGAATGCCCATTCTGCAACAGACAGACTCCTACACCCTCAGCTTCTTTCAGAAGTTCCCTGAACCCCAAGTTAGCAGACCAGCCCGACTGACTGCTTCCCCAGCAGCATGTCTTCCAGAGAGGAGGCGTACCCTCCCATAACCCAGATGCCACGTGGTCAGAAGTGGGCCTGCCTCTTCCTCTGGCCCCAGAGCCCTTCCACACAGCACTCCTGTCTATAACCCGCAGCTCCTTCCAGACTCATGAGTCTGCCTGGCACACCTGCTACGTCTTGGTCTTCCCACCCACAGGTCACTCCTCGTCCACATCAGACTCCAACTTGTTACACGTCTTTCTCTTCACCTCCAGACCTGCCTGTCATCGGACTTGGTCCCAGCACCCACGTGGAGGATCCCCCAACATCCCCACTCAGCGCTTGCCCTCCTCCCAATGGCAGCCACCTCTCCCACCACGACGTCTGGAATATGAGGCACCCAAAATTTTACATTCGAACATGCTGGTAGTCCTCCCACTCTGGTCCCCGCATCACCAAGAATCCAGCATCTGAGCCCTCAACACCTGTGGGCTTCCTTCCGTATGTAAGTGATGAGCTTCCTTCCGGGCGTGGATCTGTGGATCCGCTCTCAGAGCGAGCAGGGCCCACGGGGAACCATGGCCGGCTGTGGCCCAGAGGCCCAGCCATCTTCCCACACAAGCAGCAGCTGTGGGAGCAGATGTTTTTCTGGACTTGATGCACGGAGGAGAACCATTTGTGAGTGAATGGCAGAGCCCCAGCCTGAAGTATCCTATTCCAGAATGAAGAGGCAGCCAGGATCAGAGGCGCAGCCCCTGTGTGAGTGGGTTATGGGGGTTTGAGCAGGCTGCTCCATGTTCTCGCAAGTGGAAGTCAGGACCAGACATGCCTGTTCTGAAGGTTATGTGGAGAGCTAAAGACTTACATGCAGAAGCTCAATCAACCCCCTTCAAGAATGAGAATATAAGCAGTTGGCGGCTCCAGGCAGCAACCCCGTGAGCTCCAAGATGACAACGGCGCCCTGGACTGGAGCGCCATAGGTCGGGGGGACTCCCCTACAATCAGCCCAGCCCTGGCCTCCAGGCTTCTCTGAGTGAAGAGGGCATTCTGGAAGGTTCTAGAATACTGCATACAACACTGTCTCTGGCTTAAAGGTTGAAGAGCTACTTAATTTCCCCTTAAAGTGCTTTTATTCTAAAACTAAAGTAGTCTTTTGGAAAAATCAAATATGCGCACACATACACACACGCACAGTAAAAACCCCAGACAATCTTCCTGTCCAGAGAAAAACACTATTAACAGTTGGGCATATTTCCTGAAAATCTTTTTCTACGCATGCCTACTCTTTTTTTCATCAACTGAGGTGCCGCGGTATGTATTTTCCCACCTTATGTCACAACATAAACTCACAAGAATGTAACCATGAACGTTATTTGAAAGGCTCTAAAGCATCATTTTGCATAGATGATTTACCATTGGACACGAAGTTATTCCCAGGCTTTCCACATGGCAAATAATGCCGTGGTCAGTAAATGGGTGGAAAAAATATATATATATATCCATACCATCTTAGGACAGATTCCCAAAAATGGAATTACTGCATCACATGTGGATAGGCTGTCAACACCAACACCTGGTCTACTCTAAGCCTTGCGTGAACCTACGGTGAGTTCTGGACTCCACTCCGTGTTTCCAATCCATGACACGGGGAGAATTATGACACATCCCAGGGATTTCAAAGACAATTTTTCTAAGTCGAAAGCATAAAATGCCCTAGAACAGGAGTTGGCAAACTGTGACATCTGACCCCAACCTGGCTCACTCTCCCTGTTACTTAAATATTTATTGGAACCCGGCCACAGATATTTACTGATTTATTTACTGTCTCCGGCTACTTTCCTATTACGATGGTCGGGCTGAGTAGTTATGAAAGAAACTATAGGACTCAGAAAGCCAAACATCTCGACTACCCGGACCTTGACAAAAAACATTTGCTGACCGCTAATTTGGAAGAATGCTCAGATTCCAACGACAGAGCACCTTTCTCTGTGGGCAAAGGGCCCTTCCGTCAGTTTTCAGTAAGCTGATTTTTAAGCATTATTTAGATCAGCAGTTACTTTTTTAAAAAAAGAAGAATCAGAAGTTTGTCTTGGACAAGATCACAAAAGAAGGCTTTGTGCTTCATAAAACAGCTCCCCAGGCTACAGGAGAAGTACAAATATAAATTAGAATTATTTCATCAAAAGAATCCTTAAGAAAACTGGAAACATCTCATCTTGGTTTAAAAAGAAGAAAGAGCAAAACAGCAAGGGAGGGGAACACGGGAAAATTATTATCAACAAAAGCGACCGCCCGGTGATGGACACTATTGGATGTTGTTCCAAAGACATGTGGCCCCCGAATGGGGCCCCGAGGCTGGAAGGGACGTTGGTTGCTGTTCCAGGGACAACGTGTTCTTGTCCTCCAAGGCTGACCCCAGCCACTTGCACGCAGGAACACGCCCCCAGCACAGGAATCCAAGCGGTGCCTACGGGGCCTGCTCCCGAGGGACCTGCACAGCGCTGCACCCACTGAGCCTCCTGCTCCCGAGGGACCTGCACAGCGCTGCACCCACTGAGCCTCCTGCTCCCGAGGCCCCTGCCTTTCCCGCGGGTTCCATTCCCTCTGGCAGGTGTCTGGGCGTGACCGAGGGCACACACGCCAGTTCTCAAGCTATGGTCAAACTATTTCCTTCCCATAGCAGAAGAAGGGGCTCAGAGCAGGCAACAGAGTTGTCCCAGACCTCCCCCATCGCAACGCTCTCCTGCTGTGCCTTTATTACCAAAGTCAGGACAGGATCTGCCCTCTTCCTACACGAGCCCACCTCCCCGGCCACAGTGATTGGTTGAGCGCTGGGCACCTGACACAAGCTGGGCCAATCATAGTACCTCATTCCTCCTCTGTCCATAGTGATTGGTTCCCAAGTTAGGACATGATCCGGCCAGGCCAATCAGAGTCCTCCACAGGCAAAACGCGACCATTCCCACCTCTCCTCTTGCTTTTTGTTTAGGGATGTGAGCATAGCTTTTTCAGCGGCAACGACTCCAGCTTCATGGAGAACTGGATCTGAGACAATGAAACTGACTCTCCGAAAGGAATGAAGGCATCAGTTGGTGAAAGAGAAGCATCGTGGTGTTCAAATCTCTGCTACCAATAAACCCCCCCTTTTTATACCTAAAATACTCCATTTTAGTTTCTGTCACTTACGACCAAACAGCCCAGACAAATGCAACCATCTCTGGCCTTTGACAGAAGAGGAAGGACAAGGGATTAACTTTAACTATGGATTTTACTAGGGGCCAGGTATCACGAAACATTTTCTGTGTATAATTTTGTGTGATGGGGGTTGGGGGGATGGGGTAAGGGTGATGGGCACTGGGGAGGGCACGGATGGAATGAGCTCTGGGTGTTATACATGGCAGATAAATCACTGACCTCTACCTCTGAAACCAGTAATACACTATATGTCAATTAATTGAATTTAAATAAAAAAAAAAAAGTCTTGAGTACAACATTCAAAAAAAAAAAATTTCATGTGATTCGCATCACAACCCGGAAAGTAGGCTCCAGGGATGTGCCAACATGGAGCAGGGAGAAGGGCCCTGCGTGTGGCCAGCCCGAGAGCAGGGAAAGCAGTTGTCGGCAAGTGGGTGATGGAATATTTCTCCGCGCTGGGGCTGGCCACGCGCAGGGCCCTCTCCACTGCATGGACGGTGGCCACCCTCTGCCTGCTTCAGCATTGCACACCTAGACTGGGAAAATCCGAGGGTGGCTTTGTTCGCTGGTAATTCTTGTGTGTGTGTGTGTGTTTATTGCTTTTTCAGTTTTTTCTCTGGTTTTTACAGACACCTTTAGATTCCGCGAGCCTATCTCAGCCATCCCCAGGAGATTCGCGGGCGTGGGTCTGCGTCCGCGTGTGGGTGGATTTAGGGGAGTGGCAGCACCCCTCCAGGCAGGCATGCTCTGGGGCTGTCCTGGCTTTGCTTTGTGGCTCAGCATAGTTACTAGGAGAGTCTCTTTTCACTCCCAAAGTGCTCAGGTTCGGATGACAGATGGTATACATATGGTTCCTCTTTCCAAGGTGACTGCAGAGTGAGGCATGGATCCCGCCCCCAGAAGGTTGAGAAACTCAGCTATTTCCTGCCTGTCACTCAGGCTCGGCTGCTCCTAGACGGGTGCACCCCTTGTCGTTAGGGGTAGGGGGCAGTTCTCTAAAAAGCCCCTCGGAAGAAATGGTGTGCCAGCGACGCAGTCCCTGGCTCCGCCCGACAAGGGCACAAAGCGCCCGAGTGCCCCGCAGTGCGGGAAGCGGGGAGTCAGTGCTCAGAGTCAGGAAGCCCCTCGAGGAAACCCTCGGCCCGCCCTGGCCTCAGCTGCCCGGGGCAAACGGCGCCAGGAGCACCCGGGACTCAGATGCGGGAGGACAGCTGGTCGCTCGCACTTGGGGATGAACCCGAAGGTGAGACCAAATGGAACATACTGGAGAGGGCCTTCCTTCCGCTTCCCTCTTCAAATTCTTGCTCTGGAAAGCAAGCCTTTCTGCCTCTCGCTTCCCTCATCAAGGATACAGCCCTTGTCATCCTGGTGACGCTGCTCTGCTCGTCCAAATCCACACCCGATCATCTCACGGGGAGGACAGGCTGTGAGCTTCTCGAGCAGGTGAACCAAGAGCCCTGTTTATTGCTCTGGGAGCCTCGTGGCCCTAAACAGAGTGGTACCCGGCCTCGTCTCTCCTGCCAGGTAGCAGATTCTCACAAACCCAGATGCTTAGAACAACAGACGCCTCTTAGCGCGCCGTTCTTCGGGTCCAAGTCCCAGGTGGGCTTCACTGGGTTCTCCGCTCAGGGCCCCTCGAGGCCCAAACCAAGTTGGTGGCCGGGCTGGGCTCGTCTCTGGAGCTTCTGGGTAGGAACCTGGCCCCAGGCTCATTCAAGCTCCTGGCAGATCCAGTTCCTCCCAGTGGGTGGGCCTGAGGGGTCCCCCCAGACCACTACTCCCAGCCCCCTCCATTGTCAAAGCCAGCGATGGTATGTGGGGTCCTCCCTGTGCTAGGAATCTCTGTCTTTCCTTCTGTCACCAACTAGATAAAACTCTCTGAGGGCTTCTCAGATGGGGTCAGACTTACTTGGATGATCTCCATTTTCTAAGGTCAACTGACTTGGGGCTTTAATTACTTCAGTAAAATCCCTCCCCGGCAGAACCGAGATGCATGTTGGACTGAACACCCAGGAGTGGGACCCCTGCGGAGCCTGTGAAGATACTGCCTGCCATGACCCCCAACAGGGGGGACCTGGGACAGAGGGAGGGGCTCAGCCCATGGCCAGCCGGGTTCACGGAGTTCGCAGTCCCGAAAGACCGGCGGGGATGCCCCTGTGGCAGTGACTTCGGCTCCTTGGCGGGGGAAGTGAGTGGCAGGCTCTGTGTGTCCCCCACTGGCCAGTTCACAGTCCTTTATTCACTAGGGACACTGGCACTAGAGTCTGATAGGGGTTTTGTAGGGACACATAGTTTCCTACAGCGACCGGGGAAAGCTTCCTTTCCCAGCTCGCCTTGGAGGCTGCACCGCATGCTACCTTCCCAGACCATACTCTGGCGGGCTTCTCCCACATCACACAGGATGCTCGCCACTCAAGCTGGGAGGGGATCATGGGGGTGGGGATGTGGTGAGTTAGGGCAAAAATGGACTACAAAAGACAGTCCCACCACCCTGGGAGGGCAATACACCACACAGAGCCATAGATTCTTCTTTCCAGAACAACACTGTCCCAAGAGGATACGTGGAAGCTTCTGGGGGAGGGGGTGGGCCCGAGAATGGGGCCGAGTCCCGTCCGGCTGCAGCTTGGTGGGAGAGGGGCTGGTGACCACAGCTGGGTTGGCAGAAGCCCACAGGGGAGCCAGGCCTCAGGCTGCCCTGCTGTCACCCACCCAGAGGCAGGGGAGCCAGCCACTCCAGATGTCTTGAAATGTGCTTCCGAGAGACCCATCCGTTCCTGCATGTTGCTGGCAGTGAATTTGGAGTGTCCTTCGCAAAGGCCACGCCCTACAGTAAAAGCAAAACTTCTAACCGCTTCAGCACTGTCTGGGGAAATGCACGTGATTTGTATTTTAAAACGTAAGCTATCAATAATTTAGATTTTAGAAGCAAACACTTGTGAAGACTACCATTAATATTTAATGCCGCCCATCCCCGAGAGAGGGGAAGACAGATGGCCAGCCTCGGGGACGGAGTCCAGGCTGGAAGCTGTGACCGCGGGCGACAGCAATCCCAGTCAGCTCCTGGCCAGCCCGGAGAGGGAAATGTTTCCAGAGAGCAGGGACGGGCCTGCAGGGAACCCTCCCTCCTCCGGGTTAGGACTCCAGCCTCTGGTCGTGGAACAGCACAAGACAAAGGGACCCAAGATTAGGGCTGGCGACAGGGACTGAACGGCCGCCAGCAGGCCCCACTGACACTCAGAAGCAGCCCTGCTGCCCAGCAGTCTGATTTCTGTGTCAGTTCTTCCTCGTCCCCACCCTGCCATCTGGGGATGGCGCTAAGGAGACGCTAGCCAGGCAAGGTCTGCACCGAGCATTGCGGAGACAACTGTGTCCCTCGGTCAGAGGCCAGGATGAGCCCTGGGGCACATCCATGCCGAGAAGCAGAGCTCCACGGTGGGTGACCGGCCGCAGCCCCTCTGCCACCGATGACCGGGCTCGCAGGGCCCTCTGGAAAGCCCACAGCTTGCGGACTTTCTCCAGGGCACACATTCCAGCAGGACGACCACGGGAGCACCACCCAGAGCTCTGCTCTGAGTTACAAACTCGCCACCACCCCCCTGCCCCCCAGCGCAGGCCCCTGTGTCCTCCCCCCCAGTCCTCCCTCCCCTGTCACCCCCGTCCCCCACCCCTCAGCAAGTGCCTCTTCTGCTATTTAATCTGCAGGCCAAAGTACAAATGCTTCATCTTGTTTAGAATATGCTGGGGTGTGCTTGAAAGAAATACATTCCTCTCCGGGTATCATGCTACAAAAATGCCAGAAACGCAGGCCTGAGGGCTTTCATTTTACCGGTAAATGATTAACCCCCCCTCTCCCTCCCTGGCTGCAGAAAGGCTGCCTGGCGCGTGGAAGGAGCCCAGGCTGACGTGTCCAGAAGGCGGTTTCAGGCCAAGCCTGGCCTCGCCTTCAAACTGCTAATGAAATGATCAAAAAATACAAAAATAGCAACAAAAATCTGCATCCATGCCGAAAAACAGTGCCAAGGGCCCTGAAGAGGTCTGAAGCATGGAGGGATTTTTGCAAGGAACAGTGCAGGTAGGAGGGTGGGGTGAATATGAGCAGCCCTGTGGTTCAACAGATATAAAGGAAGGGGCTGCCTGGGAATAAATATAAGGACCCCCCAGGAGAAGCCTGCAAGCCTGCAAGCAGGAAAGAGACCAGGGAGTCCGGAAGCAGAGGAAAAGGATCCCAGGTCTGGAGAGAGAGGCCAGGGACAGAGCTCTCGTGTCACCTTGACTTCCAGCAGCCAACCTGCCCCGTGAAAAGGAGAACGGCCGCTTCTGAGGGCCGGCGTTCCAGTGAGAGGAGCGGCCGAGCCCCTGCCCACCCCGGCCGCCCACCGCAGCCTGCCGAAGCCTCCTAGCTCCCCCCGCCCCCCAACAACCGGGCCCCAATCTAGAAAAGTGAAGTTTCAAAGAAATACACACTCCCCAAAACCATTTCAACTCTTAACACACATTAGGAACAGAGAACGAATAAGAAGGTGAGGAAGGGGTCAGATCAGCTGAACGCATGAGAAGATTCAGCATCTAACAAGGAAGCCATCTGAGAAATTAAGAAATTACAACAAATCCCACCGCCCCCCCGCCCCGGCCCAAGAAACACATTCCAGCAAAGCAGGCAATACTGAAATACCCCATCTCAGTGGTGCGGAGATCTTCCATGAATAAAAAGAAAATGACCTGAGATAGGAAAGGTTGCTCTTAGGTGAAAAACATGACTTCCGGGCGCCTGGGTGGCTCAGTCGGTTAAGCGACTGCCTTCGGCTCAGGTCAGGATCCTGGAGTCCCGGGATCGAGTCCCACATCGGGCTCCCTGCTCGGCAGCGAGTCTGCTTCGCCCTCTGAGCCTCCCCCCTCTTATGCTCTCTCTCTCTCATTCTCTCTGTCTCAAATAAATAAATGGAATCTTTAAAAAAAAAAAAAATTAAACAAAACAAAACAAAAAAAAACATGACTTCCGATCTGAAACCCAAACAAGGGCAGGCAACAGTGATGCTGCTGGAGGGGACCCCAGGCTGCAGCGCAGGCAGACGGGGCCCAGACTGAGCCAGCTGAGCGCAGGACTAGCACCCCCGGGGGCCAAGGCTGGGAGAACCAGGGTGGGAGGTGCACATGCGGAACACCCCCCGGGGCCTGCACCAGGCTACTGATCAGCTCATGCCTGTGAGGAAGCCACCTGAGGTCAAGGAGAGCATCAGCGGAGAGACGGGAAGGAAGAGTACCGCATGGAAATTCTGGACACGGAAACTGCAATGTCTCAGACGGAAAATACACAAGATGGAGAAAAGGCCAGATGAGCTATTTCAGAAGGAAAGATTAGTGAACTTGAACACAGAGAAAAAAGAACTATTTAAAATGAAATACACAGAGATAAAAAGGGATTTAAAGAAATAACGAGACCATCCGTGAGCTGCAGCACAAGGCGCTCAATCTCATACACTTGTAATTGGAACCCCAGACACAGTAGGGAAAGATGAGAACAGGAGAAACATCTGAAGAACGAAAAGCTGATATTTCTTATAAATATGATGAAAACCATAAGCCCAAAGATTAAAGAAGCTAAATGAATACCAAGTACAATAAACATAAGGAAACCATACTCAGGCGAACCATAATCCAGTTGTTCAACACCAGTTACAAAGAGAAAAACCTTAAAACCAGCCAAATAA
Source organism: Mirounga leonina (assembly GCF_011800145.1). Classification (NCBI taxonomy): domain Eukaryota; kingdom Metazoa; phylum Chordata; class Mammalia; order Carnivora; family Phocidae; genus Mirounga; species Mirounga leonina. The sequence goes on from NW_023270464.1 coordinate 27,323,005, forward strand.
AGAGAGGTATTTTGTACAGAGGGAGGGAGATGAGGATGACACCAAGTTTCTCACACGAGTCAACACCGAGTGAGAAGACAGGATTCAGGACAGCAGAGAAAACCACAGACCCACATCCCTCACGGACCAGCTACAAGAATCCGTACGCAAAATGTTAGCAAGTCAAACCCACCAACATAAAAAAAATTGGAGTACATCATTATCCAAGTGCGGTTTATCTCAGGAATGAAAGACTGGCTCACTCTAAAAAATCAAACAATGTAATTCACCCTATGAACAAACTAAAAGGAAAAACCACACTGTCATCACAATAGATGCCATCAAAGTATCTGACAAAATCCAACACCCATTCCTCATAAAACACTCAGGAAACTTGGAACAGAGGGAACTTACTCAAGCTGATAAAGGACAACCATGGAAAACTCAAGCTGGCTCAGTATTGAATGATGAAAGACTGAATTCTCTGTACAATCGGGAAAAAGACAAAGATGCCCACTCTCACCAATTCCATTCTGCATCATATTCCACATATGAAAAAGGTCCGAGATAGTGCAATCAGGCAAGAAAAAGAATTCTAATTCTGTATTCTATCACTGAGCAATTAGAAACTGAAAAAAAAAAAAAAATCTACATTGGCATAAAAAGTACAAAATACTTAGAGATAAATCTGTGCAAGGGCCATACACAGACAATAACAAAATAATGCTCAAAGAAATGAAAGGAAAACCACGTAAATGGAGGAATGCACTGTGTTCATGGGTCACAAGACTCAGGAGGTCAGTTCTCGCCAAACTGATCCGTAGATTCGATGCACCCCAGTCAAGCTCCCTTCGGGCTTCTCTGTAGGGTCAGGCAAGCTGATTGTGTAATTCATGTCAAGAACCTGGAGGAACCAAAATACCTCTGGAAAAGAGGAACAACGTAGGGAGACGAACACAGCCTGATTTCATGACAAAGCAGCAGGAAATCAAGACAGCATGGAACTGGCGTATGACCAGTGAGGTAGAAGGGCCAGCACAGAGTCTAGAAACAGACCCCCCCCCCCACACACACAGAGAACTGATTTTTGACAAAGGAGCAAGGGCACCTCACTGGAGGAAGGACAGTCTTTTCAACAAAGGTGCTGGAAACCAGACATCCATAAGCCAAAAATAAGTAAATAAGTAAATAAATAAGTAAAGGCTCGTCATGAGGGATTAAATAAGAAATATGTGTGAAGTTACGTCACACGGGACTTCATGTAGTACGTAAACACTCGTTTCCCTTCTTCTTGGATTCCAAAAACCAAACAAAACTATCTCCTCCCCCGCACCAGGAAAGTCTTTATGCATAAAAATGCAAATCAGATCGTGTCAGCATCCTTTCAGGGACTGCTCCTTGTGCTCTTGGTAAATTCTAGGCATACTGTTGTCCCCCGCAGATGTCACCGGCCCTGCCTCCCCCTCATCACACGCCACGGTCCCCGTCACCTCCCCAGACTCGATGATACCTTCCTGCCACAGGGCCTTTCCACATGTCATCCCCGCGGCTGGGAAAGTGCCCAGGCCCTACCCATGGAGATATCCATCCACATCCTCCGATCCCGGTTTGAGCATCATCTCAGACAGCCTTCGCCCTGCTCCCCCACCACTTCCAACACGGGAATGAGGGCCCCCACTACTATGTTCGTAGCCTCCTTTGGAACAACACTTCACCACTTTCGTTCTGCATTCACTGTATGACCATCTGTTTGTCTGTTCTCCCCCGGCCACACGGATAGCTCCTTCGTGGACAGTGACTGTGTTTGCCTGGCCTACTCATGCACTTTCTGGCCCATGCTGAGTAAGTAACAGTGGGATCACACGGAGACGTGCACTCTGCCTCCTGTAAAGTGGTTTCCCCTTCGTCCATGAAGACTCACTGGTCAAGCCAAGAGGAGCTGGTGGTCTGGAAAGAAGGGCCCGTAGGGCTCCTGCCCCAGCCCCAGAGCCTCAGCTGCTCTTGTGGGCAAGCCCGGGGTCACCATCTCCACCCATGGCTGGCTCCCAGCCTTCCAGGCCTGTCATGGACACTGCTGGCGCCCCTGGCAGACCCCCAGGCCCCTCGCACCAAGCTGACCGGCAGACCCCCGCCCCAGCTGCTGATGGTGCTTCAGCCAACAGCTCACACCGCATCTTCTCAGGGGCTTGTCCTTGGGGCCGCTTGGAAGCCCCGGGCGTGAGGATGCCTGGGAGTTTCACGCACCCTCCCGCTCTGTGACCAAGGACTGCCCACTCTCTTGCCTCCCGTAGAATAGCCTCTAGTGCGACCTAGCCTCCCGGTGGCATCAGGCTGACGCTAGACCTTCCCTGACCCGCATCTTGGCCGGCTCCTTCCCTGACCTCCACGGCTTCTCCCCGACTGCCCCCCCAAGGGTGCTCCCCATGCAGGCTTGGTGTCTCGAGACTCGCCCCAGACGAAGGCTGCCGGCCACAACAAAAGGAAGGCAACCAGCTCTGACTGAGCTCTCGGCACGCTGTCTTAGGCACCATCCTCATGCCAACCCTGAGCAGGAAATGGGGCCCCCGAGATCGGTGGTCTGAGGTAAAACCAGGCCCCGTGGCAGATCTAGCTCCAAAGCCCACGCTCTTAACTCGCCCCCTGGCCACGGCCGAGTCTGCACGTTTGCACGCTGGGTGGTGTGTGGACATTCCCAGTCCCATCCCAGAGTGTCAGCTGGGCTGTTGGGCACAGAGACGGGGTGACCAAGGGGGACTTTACACGGAGCACAAGCATGTCATCCCGAAGCAGAATGACAGCAGGCTGTCTCCTGGCACAGCGAGCTCCTCAGCTGCGCACACCCCAAAGGGGCCAGGGGGGCACTTCCTAGGCGCATTCTGTAGGGAGCGTGGGACCCCCAGACGAGCTGACCCGTGTGAGGTCTGAGGTCCCGCTCTCAGTCTAGGTCCTCAGAATGTGTGCACTCAACCCAAGGTTAAAGAATGACATTGCAAAAAGCTCGTTTGAGACTAATTTCTGTCATCAACAGAAAGGGGGAAACTGAAAGCCACCCGTCGGATCGCTGCCTGGGTAAACGTCTGGCAGGCGAGGCTTTGCATTGGTGTGTAAGAAAAGAATCTATAAAAATAAAGGGAAAACGGAATACAGATGTTTTCCTCAATTAGCTTCTACTGAGGAAGCAATAAACAGGAAAGATCACTGCTATATGTGCATTTTTATTTCACCATTGGGTGTGAGTCATGACATTTCAGAGAGAAATAGGCTCTTTTTTTAGTGAGGCTGAAGGAAACTATTTTAATTTTCTTGATCCTGCTGGAGTTTCTGCAATCCAGTTATTTTTAACCAAAGCATTACAAAATACAGTCATCACGTGAGAATATTACTAAAACCTGCATCAGACCAGGAAGAAGCAATGATTCCGTTTGTCTTTTCATTCGTCCTAAAGTAACTCAAAATAATTGTATCTGCCTAAAAACAATCCTACTGGTAGGTTATTTTTGTTATCGTTTCCTTTTATAGACAGAGAAAAAAAGTCTTTTGTCTATTTACTTCTCGGGCATCGGAGTTAGGACAAAAGATAGTCCATTAAGAATTCAAGGCTTGCAAGGAGGGTTTAAAAGCTCACGCTGCTCGTTTGTCAAACTGTGTTGCTGACTGATGACATTGTTACATTTTGTTTCTTTTTTATTTTGACCTTGCTGAAATTTCTGTCCTGCTCTAAAACAGATCGGGCTGCACTCTTTTATTCTGTGGGTCTTTTTTCTGGTGGGGGTACAGTAGTTCGCAACCTTTGGCTGACACTGAGATCATCAGGGCTGTTTTTAAAGTACAGACGCCTGGACTTCACCACAACAGGGTCGAATGCAGAGAAAACAGTCTGGAGCTCTGGCATCGAAGTTCTAAAAGAGCCAATAAAATCCTGATGTGTGCCTAGATTGAGAACCACTGTTTTAGGGGCTGGGGATTTTAAACTTATTTATTACAAAGCTGCTGCTTTTCAAGCACTACTTGGATGTTGCTCGTTTCAAGAAGAGCCACGGTAGAGATGAGAACACGGAGCACAGATCTTGAGGAGGTGATTCTTAGCACTACAAAGGAACGCACCCATGGTTCGTGGATGTGGTGAAATCTCCGGGTGAACTTAAAGCCAGATGGAGAGTCCCCAAGCCCAAGGCACGCATGGATAAGGGGATGGCAAATATCAACACTGACCCATTTGGGAGCACTTAACCTCGTGCCTCCCTTAATCAGGACACCCTCACGGCTCTCAGGAGCCGCCAGAAGGTGCTTCTCCTCCTGGACGCTGGAGAGCCCCGCGCCCCCTCCTCCATGCGGCTTCCTGATGGATCAGTTACACAGCTCGGGAGGAAGGGCTCCCCGACTTACCCACGGTGAGCATCAGGCTCACAGAAGTGGCTGTGTCCCTGCTCCCCTTGAGCCCCACTCTGAAGGAGGCTGCGTGCCCCTCTGGGACTTCTGGCACAGAGCTGTGCCCTGTGACCCACGGAAAATCCAGTCATTCGGTCCCACTAGTGCGTCAAGCCTTGCAGAGCCCAGCACACTCCAAAGTGAGACCACTGGCCCCGACGAGCTGTTGCTCTGGTCCACCCATGCCAAGTCCTCAGACGTGGGAGACAAGGACAGCAAGAGAAAGGGGTTTGGGCCCGGTGGTGTGACAGGGTGCCATGCCCTCGCGTCACGGTCCAGCTACGAAGGAAGCCTCGGGAAACGAGGCACAGCGCCCAGCACCAGCCAGAACGACACCTGCTACTAAGCCCTCCATCCAGAAACTGACTGTACCGTGGAGACGGGCAGAGCTGGACCGGAGCAGGCCAGGTCCCAAGCTGGGGGCCAAACCTCCCCTCGCCCGTCAGCTGTCCACTGCGTGCCCCTGCCTCCCCACCTCGGGCATCCCAGCACCACCCCCTTCCTCTCTGGCTCGCCCCTGACCCCCGCCTCTGGACCTGCCCTCAGCCGACGGTGGCGGCCTTCCAGTGTTCTCTGCCAACACGGCCTTGGCCCTGGCTCTGGACTGTGTCTGGCTCTGCTTCTGTCCAGGAAGACAGTGCCAAGTGGCAGGTGTGGCCCGAGGCAGGACCCAGGCATCAGGCAGTGAACTGAGTCAGAAGGAGAGCAGGCGAGGGGCTGGAGTGAGCGTGAGAAGCGGGGCGAACCCAGCAGAAGAGCACTTCTCAGAAATTAAATGCCCCCGCCGGAGCTGGATGGGGGACCGACTTCCCGGTCCCACCAGATCCAAGAGGTGCAGAGAAGCAGGGGAGAGCGTGCGCTCCTCACCCCCCACCCTGGGCAGGCCTAACCCCCCTGCCCACGGAGGACGAGCATCAGCAGGTGCAGCCGGGGTGGGGGGTGGAGGTGAGGAAGCAGGGGGCAGGGGAGCTGACATGACGCGCCATCCATGATGCTCAGGCCTGAGTGAGCACCGCGTGAGGATGGGGAGGAGCCTGGGGGACTCAGCCCTGGGGCTGTGACCCTGGTAGCCCACAGTCACACGGAACAGACAGCACCGGGCATCCCTGCTTCCCAGCCGGGCACACACAGCGCATCCTGCAGTGCAGCCACGTCCGTCCACAAACACGGGCTGATGGGCCCACAGGCACCCACCAGTTAATGCAAACGCATCCACGGAAGGGGTGGGTTTTGTGGCCCGATTCAACACGGCAAGTTGGGGCCACGGAAGAGGAACCTCCGGCTCTCGCCACAGTTAAACGCATTTCTGGCAGAAGAGATGCGTCAGAGACAATAAGGGGCATGAGAAAGGGTCACCAAGGACCCTCCATAATCAGCTTTCTTAACATTATTTGGGTAGGGAAAGAGCTACAGGGAGTGGACCAGCTTCCCCGCTGGTCGTGCTGCCCGAGAACCCCGAGTCCCCACTATCCCTGCACTGGGTTGGCCAGTGCGCCCCAAAATGCATGTCTCCCTAGAACCTGCAAATATGGCCTCACTTGGAAATAGGGTCTTTGTAGACATAAATAGATTAAAATGACTCGGACTGGGTTAGGGATGGGCCCTGAAGACAGGAGGACATTCTGGACCCAGAAACACAGGGAGAATGCTGTGTGTGGCCGAGGCAGAGACGGGAGGGATGCAGCCAGAGCAGGGAGCCTCAGGATGCCAGCCACCCCCGGACACCAGGAGACAGGCACAGAACAGACGCCCTGCAAAGCCTACAAAGTGAACCAAGCCTGCTGACATCCTGATGTCAGACTTCCGACCTCTGGAACCGTGAGAGAATCGATTCCTGTGGTTTTCAGCTGCCTGGTTTGTGCTGAGGGCAGAATCCTACAGCGCCCCAGCCCCCGTGCACCGTCTCCCCTGCACACCATCAGCACCCTCACCACCTTGACTCCCCCAGCCGGCCCGGCCCCCCTACAACACATTCTGCGCTCCGCAGCTCGGTCACGGGACTCCTCTGGTGTTCACTGCCGTGGGAATGAGCATCCACTCTCCCCACCCTCTACCATGTCCCACCGGCCACCTTCAGCTCCTCACACACTCCCAGGGGCCCCGTCCCACCTGCCAGACAAGCCCAGTCCCGTATTACTTGTTCTCAATGCCCTATGGACTTTTCCTGCCTAACACACATCATGATGTGTGATACATGTTCTATGTGATTATTTCTTTGGCGTGTCTCTTCATTGCTAAACCATCAACTCCCCGAGAGCCAGACTGCACCACCCAGAGCTCTACATCCTCAACACTCAGCACAGCACCCGCACAAAGTGAGTTAGTACTCAGTACACACGTGCTGGACGGATGGATGCATGAATGCATGCATGCATGCATGCAAAAGGGAAAGAGGGTCAGCGCATCGGCACGCCCCTCCACTCCTCCTGAACGTGTGATGTTGTCCAGCACGGGCTGGAAGGGGGAATGCTGTGCCGTGATCACTGGGCAAAGCTAAGACAGCTCAAAGTCTACCCAACTTCCCTTGGGAACAGTGCCAAGATCCTCAGACACATTTTAGAGGGATAAGAACATACAGCAGAGCAAGACGGACACTTTGGAAGCCCACCAGTGTTTAAACAGGATTCTCAATTATTAGAAAGTGAAAGAAAGCTCTACAATCGCCAAACACCCTCATTAACACCATCCCATGGGTCATTCATGCACGCTTCAGGGCAGTCCTGCAGGGGACGTAGCGCCGCCTGCACTTACAGATGAGGAAACTGAGGCCCGGGGTGGGTCAAGGCACTCACCCAAAGTCAAGGGCCATAAACTGTAACTGGCACCAGGTCCCTCTGCCTCCCAGTGCGGGGACCCTTCCACCACTCCCAGCTGCCTCCCTAAGCCCCCAAGCCCCCAAGCCCACCCCGGCCTCACCCCTGAGTCCCCCTGGAGAGCACGTGCACAGACTCTGCTCCCACTCATTTATCTGCTGGGACACCAGAGTGATCCTGAACCCAGCAGCCCGAGCTGGAAATCCATCCAGATTCATGAAATATCTTCCCACACAAGATATGAGAGCAAAAGACAAACAGTCCGGCAGCTTCAGCATGCTACGTATGAAGTGAAGCAAAACAAGGCAGGTTACATAAATAGCCACGAGAAAGAATTGAACTGGCGCCCAAGCAACATCGGGAATAAGAGATCTAAGCAGGCTGCAGTTTCTAGCGGGAAAGTCACCGTGACGATATGAAAAATCACCAGCCTGTGACTCTCAGGCTTCACCCTCATGTGCATACACCGAGCACCTCAGGCAACACAACTCCAAACGCTTTTTGCGGTGGCCCGGGTGTTTGCTCCACCATTGAGCAATTTCCAAGGGGCCAAAATCAAATAAACATGCTTTTCTTGCCACTAAGACACTTTATTTCTATTTCAAACAACAGAAACTCAATAACACTGTTAATAGCTGACTCAGATAAAATCAGGATTTTTTTTTTTTGCTCCATTTATGTGTGTTGCCTAATAAGGCAAGAAATGGACTGCCGAGCATGTTTTGGATTTCAGACTCTGGCATCGGTCCAAGGACAAAGCCCGGGTGTTGCAAAGAAAATAAGCTATCTATTTGCAAGTATGGTTTTCATGAAGTTACCTTCATGACTGACAGCTGGAAAGAGACCGTCTTTTTTCCAGAACTGACACGGCAGGGGTGGGCTTCACAGTTCACACAACTCCTGAGGGACCAATGATCTGCCTGCCATTCTTCCCCCGAAGGACTCAACAGCACGGCTGAGGTCGACCTGGTTTGGTCCTCATCCTCTTCTGCGAAGTGTCCCGAACGGGCTGAGACCTTTCCCAGGCACGCATGTCCCAGGCCGTGCCCGCCAGGCTCCGTGGCATCGTGAGCATGGGCTCAATTCTGCTCTAGCCTGGGTCCTCTAGCCCTCGGGGCCTTGCTCTCCCGCTCTGCGCTGGAGGATGCCAGCTGCCAGCCCTGCAAACCTCCTCCTGATCCCGGGGGCGAGTCTGTGATGTGTGGACTTGCAGAGCGAGGTCCTGGGGCTGGTGTGGGCTGCTCTCGGGGCCGGCGAGGGGGGCAAGGAGAGGACAGCAAGCTCCAGAGAGCACTCGTCCTCAGACGGCTCTTCCCAGATGCCTGGCCCTGCCCGAGACCTCCAGCCAGCGCCTGGCAGGCCGTTGAAGGCTGGCTCCCGCCCCAGCTGCTGCCAGGCCCCAGCACACCTTGCTGAATTCTGTAGTGCAAGCTTCTCAAACATTTATGTGCATATAAATCCCCTGGGGGGATTTCATTAAGATGTCGGTGCTGAGTCAGGCCCCCTGGGATGGGGCCTGTGGTTCTGCATTTCCACGAAGCTCCCAGAGGTGCAGATGCTGCTGGCGCACAGAGCACCCCACTAGATCTTACCAGGCTTTACCTTCCAAGGACAAATAGGACATTTCACAAAGCCTTACAGTCCCACTTTTCTGAGGAGGAAAGCTACAGTCAGAGATGAAAGTTACAGTCAGAGATGACAAGGGCAAACAGAAGTGGACTCAGTCCAGGTGACGTGGGGTTGAGTCCCAGGACAGCGGCCCCAGACCGGCGGTTCTCAAACTTCAAGCGTGCATCAGCATGATGTGGAAGTGAGTCAAAATACAGATTACTGGGCCCTCCAAGCTCCTGATCCAGTAGATCGGGTTCCTGCCAAGAACGTGCATCCCGGACAGGTTCACAGGCAGCGAGACCAGAGATCACACTCGGAGAACCACTGCACGAGATCACGCAGGACCCCGGAGGCCCCTGGGGCGAGGGACCCCAGTGTGGGCTCTGACACCATTCACCATCCGTATGCCCTGAACCCCATGACGGCTGCCTGCCTGGCCCCTGTGTCAGGGGCCCCAAAATCCTGGGCTGGGCCACTTTGACTGGACTGGCTGGCCAGGCCATGCCGAGGCTATCGAGGCTTCTTTGTATCCGGATGCCCCCAAAGACACAAAAGCTTTGTCTTCATCGACAACGAGCTCCACTTTGTAGCACCTGTTTGGCCTTAGCTGTGTGGCCCTGGGCACCTGTCGGGGAGCCCGAGCTTCACGCTCCTCTCCTGTGATCTGGGGTCAACAGCCCCCCGCACGGGACTGTGATGAGGCCATGCGAGCAACAGTTCTCAGTCCAACTCTGTGCATCAGAGCCACCCGGGAAGCTTTTCCAGAGTAATCGTGCCCAGCATCGTCCCCAGAGCCTGAGCGGATAACTGTCACATCTCCCCGTGTGATTGGTTCTAATGCTCAGCAGGGTTGATATCCACTAAAGTGGTTAAAAGAAAAAAAAAGTGATATAAAAACGTAAGAGCGTTTGGGGCGCCTGGGTGGCTCAGTCGTTAGGCGTCTGCCTTCGGCTCAGGTCATGATCCCAGGGTCCTGGGATCGAGCCCCACATTGGGCTCCCTGCTCCGCGGGAAGCCTGCTTCTCCCTCTCCCACTCCCCCTGCTTGTGTTCCCTCTCTCGCTGTATCTCTCTCTGTCAAATAAATAAAATCTTTAAAAAAAAAAAAGTAAGAGCGTTCATTACAGTTGTTAATATTTCGCTGTTAGGATGAATGAGAAATAAAAGCAAAATGCACCCAGAGTCCCGCAGGTGTCTCCTCTCCCAGAGAAGCAGAGACTGGAGCGGATGACCAGCTTGAGTGCCTCACAGAAACAATGATGACAGGTCAATGAGCAGAGCCGCCTGAACGGGGGTCCCCGGTGGCCCGCTCTCATGAGCTGCTATCTGGGCCCAGACCAGGGCCCGGCCAAGTCCTGTGACCCAAGGCTGAAAGCATCTCTGGACTCTGGGAGATGGGGAGCTTAATCACAGCTGATTGGGACTTGTGACTCATGCACGAGGGGCCTTCCGGCCGGAGCCCTCCGAGACCCACATGGCCCGGGCTCTCCCCAGATTATCACAAAGAATCTGGGCTGGAACAGCTAGGGGGGGTGGGGGGTCCATTCATTAAGCAGCAGCTGGGAACTCCTGTCTGGGGTGGGGAAGGACAGGCTGCATCCCACAAGACCTTTCCTTGGTTGTGCAAACAGGTATTTGTTGAATGGATACACAAATGGTTAAATGAATTAGCAACTGGATAAAGAAAGGGAGGAAGGGAGGAAAGGAGGGGAGAAGGGGGGGGGGGGGGGCAGGGGAGAGGGAAGGGGAGGGGGAGTATGGAAGGAGGGAAGAATTCACCCTGCTTTGGCTCACAGGCCTCTCCAGCACCACACAGTGCTAACTATTGCAAAGTTTTTCCCTATATTGAACCAAAATGCTGACCCAGTTCTCTGAACAAAGGAAGAACGGAGCACAGAGGTGCGGTGTGGGGGGTAATGGGCCAAACAAACCTGGCTCCTTACAGTCCACGGGTTACCCTTTTCCACACCCGAGGCCCAGCTGGGGAGCTGGGCACTTCCTACACAGGGCAGCGCTCCAGGTCCCGGATGGGAGGTCTCCAGTTTCTGCTCCCCGGGATCAAGGTCTGCCGGAGTTCAGGGGCCTCGGCGGGGGTGAGGGGGGAGCTTGGGGAAGGCCACAGACACAGAGACCTCGCTCCCTCTGGGCTCCCTCTGGGCTCCCTCTGGGCTCCCTCTGGGCTCCCTTGGGCAGCTCGGGCAGCTCGCTGTGCTGCTTGCCATCTGAACCCCACCCCTCGGGGCAGGATCACCTGGAAAGCTCTGGGCCTCTCCTCAGCTCCCCTCCTTCCCCACAGCATGTGGGCTGGGGCCCCGGGTCACTCAGACATGCACAAGAAATATTTCCGCAGCAAACCGGCCCCTGAACTTTTATCTGATCCCTCCCATCTTCCACACCTCCAACTCAGGAGCCTGTAACCCAAATATCCCAAGCATTCCCTGGAAGATGAGAATGTGCTCCGCATCCCGTAGAAAGCCCCATTCTTTCCCGTAAGGATCACCTCTAACACCACGGAGGCCAGCTTTCCCAGCCGGCCAGTAAGCCTTCCTCCCATCAGTGAGAGGGCCCCGATTTCCCGTGGGGAGTCACCTCCCCCTAACCTTTAGGCCCATGCGCCTGGGGAAGAGACCTGGCCTCACCCCTAGCTGAGACACCCTCGGCACCGTAACTGGGCAGGGCGGGGCAGGTGGCCCACGCAGAGCCCAGGGAGCCGGTCCTGGGATATTTGCTGGAGCTCCCAGAGAAGGCAGTCTGTTTCTGCCGGTGTTGTTGAGCTGGTAGTAAAAGCTCAGAGCTGCTAAGAAACACCTCTGCTGGATGAGGAGGGCCTGCCTGAGAATCCGCCCAGCCCAGGCCATCCCCCTTCTGGGTACAGCATCTGCCCTAAAGGAACTGCAATCAGGATCTCAAAGAGATGTCTGCACCCCATGTTTGCAACTGCCAAAATACAAAAACAAGCCTGATGCCCCCAACAGATAGACGGACACAGAAAACGTGGTATACATGTACAATGGAATATCATTCAGCCTTAAAAAAAAAAAAAAGAAAAAAAAGGAAATCTTATCATTTGCGACAGCATGGATGAACTTGGAGGCCGTTACGCTAAGTGACATGAGCCTGTCTCCAAAAAAGCACTGCATGATTCCCCTTCTGGAGAAATCTAAAGTAGTCAACTCAGAAGCGGAGAACAGGATGGTTTCCAGAGGCTGGGGGATGGAGAACTGGGGAGGTGGTGCTTACTGGGTACAAAATTCCAGTTATGCCAGGTGGATACGTTCTAGAGTCTGCTGGGCAACACTGTGTCCGTGGTTAACAAGGCAGAAACGCGTGCTTTGAAACACCGTACGAGGATAGAGCTCATGTCCAGTGCTCTTACCACAAAAACAGAGAAGAATGAAAAGAAAGAAGAATAAAAGGAAGGAAGGAAGGAAGGACGGGAGGGAGGGAAGAAAAAAGCCACAAAAAAACCACGAGGAAATTTCCGGCGCTGCTGGACATGCTGAGCACCCTGACGGTGGTGACGGTATCGTGGTGGACGCATCTGTCCACGCTCATCGAAGTGTACGCACTGAGTATGTGCAGTGCTCTGTACATCAGCATGCCTAACACAACAAAGCTAGGACATGGGGAGAAGACGTGCAGCCGATTCTTGTTACCTACCATAGTTAGGTTTTATCGCCGCGGCAAACACCCAGTTTGCAAACACTGAGCCGCTGCTGCAGGGAAGACGGGCTCCTGCCAGCCTCCGGACACAGCCCGGTTGTCACCCCGTGGATACAGAACCGCATCTTAGGTGTGTTTCTGCGTAAAGACAGCTTACCGGATGCTGTTCTCCATTACCCCCGAACTGCCAGCCACCGGCGCCGTGCCCCACGTCTGAGAAGCTGCTCGGACACACGACCGCCCCCTGCACTCAACCACCAGCACTCGAGGGTCACTTTAAATTGCAAGATCACCATCAAAAAGCACAAAAATGCAAACAACAAGGCACGAAATACACTAGAAGAAGAGTGCTAATTTCCAGCGAAAAAGGGCTGGAACAGAGGGCAGAGCATCATCTCGTTTGACCTTGGCTAGAAACGTGCGCACCCGTGACTCCAGTCCTCAACCCCCCAACCCCCGCCCACACACGGGTGCAAATGCCCACGAACGCTCCCTGTACACTGGTTTTGGGGTTACAAACAAATTTTGCTAAGAGGTAAATTTACAAGTGCAAAGCCGCGGATAATGAGGAATGACTGTTAGCAGTGTTTGATCAGCGTCTGTGCCTGAAGCCGGAAGGCCCTTCCAGGGACGTGAGCCGATAGAGTTCCTTTTCCACTCAAGCCAGCTGGGGTTGGTTTTCCGTCACTTGAACCCAAGCTGGCTGCTCAGCCACTTTTCTGTAAGAGTAGAGGTCTCTGGGGGCGCCTGGGTGACCCCTTTGGGGGAGCGTCTGCCTTCGGCTCAGGTCATGGTCTCAGGGATCCTGGATCGAGCCCCACGTTGGGCTCCCTGCTCGGTGGGCAGCCTGCTTCTCCCTCTCCACCTCTCATCTCTGGGAGGAAGGCACCACCACCTGGTGACCCGCCCCTAGGACCCTCTAGAATCCCATGTCCTCAACGTTCCGATCACGCCTACGAACGGAGAGTCCCGTTGTCCCCAGGCGCTGGGGGACAGAGCCTCCAGGTTTACGAGCAGAGTTACTCAGCTTCAGATGCAGGTCCCTTTCAGTTCCTGCCAAGATAAGCCCTTGAGAGACATGGGGCTCTCACGAGCCATGACGAGAGCACCTCAGCCATGCCCACCTCAGCCCACTGCCCATCCAAGTCCTGGGGAAGGAACATGCTCGTTCCTGAGCGTCCGGGGCCGATGCCGCCCGTCTCCCCATGGGCCCTGCCAGCCAGCGAGCAGGCCTGTGGGGTGGGGTGCCACGGGGCCCATGGCCCGGGGCGTAGCTCTTCATCCTCCAGCTTCTCCTCCAGCTCCCCCCATTTCTTGAATCAGTGCATTCAATTCTACATGGGGGCCATGGGCAAGAGTGGAGAATGGGAGCTGGGAATTTCCTGGGTGGGGAGGAGGGGAAGGAGGGTCAGGAAGGGAGACTCAGAACAGGGCCTCGGCTGCCTGCCCGGCTTCTTCTCTATCAGCACCATTGCTGTGGGTGAAGGCTCCACCCTCCCCGCCTGCATGAACCCCGGCAGACGGAGCCCGGCCCCCGCCACCACAGGATGCCCCCCACGACACGTCATCCCCGCCTCTGCAGCAGGGACAGGTAACTCCACCAGTACCTCAGCCACAGACCTGTGACTCTGTGCAAGCACCCCTCCCCGGGGGCCCCGCCAGCGCAGGAGTGTGTGGGCCCGCCGCCATCACGGGGCGACTTGTCTCCTCCTGCCGAGCCTACTCAACGCCCCGCAAGCCAGCGCAGGCCACCTGCAGGTCCCACGGATGAGGCCCGGCCCCCTGCCCCACACCCTCCCACCCTGACCCCCACTGGGGGGGCCACGGCCCTGCCTGCCAGGCCTGCAATGAAGAGACAGGAGGTTGAGACTCCAGTCCAATGACCAGAGGCATCATGTCATCCCCGAGGTTTGTTATTCTGAGTTTTAGTACAGCTACGTGTTGGCTGGTCGGAGAGCCCAGCCCCTGCCCCCGTCCTGAACGCCCGCAAAACCCGAAGCCCGTCCAAGCCGCAGCTCCCTGCTGCACTGAGCTCTTCCAAGCTCCCCACTGGGTCTACGAGCTTTTAGGTTGTATGTGCTGGGAGTCACCTCACACCTCTGCAGCCCTGGGAGAACCAGTCCTCTCTTCCTCCCTGAGCACAGGAACCCCTCCCCAGCCTGCCCTGCTCCTCGTAAGAGGAGCTCAAGCGGAAGGAAGCTCAGAGGCCTCGCTGGTCACCGTCCAGCAGGTCTTCTGTCTTCTTCGGGGAATGCCTCCACTACCCGAGCTCTGGCGGCTGGGGCCACCGTCCAGGGCCCACCCCGAGGACACTCTGTCCAAATGGGGTTCACACTGTCCCTTTAAACTCTGCCATTAAAGCTTCCCATGGGCAGAAGGGTCCACTCCGCTCTAGTGAGTTAGTTAGCTAAACCCATGGCCAGAGACTGACCTCCCCGTGACCATCACTCCTGCCGCCATCTGCCCCAGCCCGGGCTCCGGACTGGGTTTCACAAAGCCACCTCCTGTGGTCAGACACAGAAGTCTAGGGAAAGACGGCTCTTTACGGAAAAGGCGATTTTAGCTGTCAACGGCTAAATTCATTTATTTTCCTTTTCACGTCCCTCTGGAATGCTTAACTTTGTAAGGTGTCTTCCTTAGAAATTTCTATATGGAGCTCTCTAATTCGGCTCAAGGCTGGGACAGCAGAGCGCGTAGCGTCGTCGTTCGACCTACGCATGGAGTTCCGTGCCGGGCCAGGTGTCACGGTTACAGAGACACGAGGGGAGCACAGCACAGACCCCGTCCTCACACCCGAACCCCCCGCCCTCCCCCTCCTCTTAATACGTCACTGACGCCAATGCCGAGAACACTACCAGCATCTCCAGAAACAGCTGTACTCCGTCGCTTCTGGAAACTTTCAGCTCCGTCTCATCAGGAGTGTTATGGGCTGGACTGGGTCCCCTCGAAATCAGTATATTGAAGCCCTAACCCCCGGAACCTCAGAACGGGACTGCATTTGGAGATGGGGCCTTTAAGGAGATGATCCACGTTAAATAAAGCCATGAGAGTGGGGCCCTCATCTCCTGTGACTGGCGTCCTTACAGGAGGAGAGAGACATCAGGGGCGCCCGGCCACAAAGCAGACCTGTGAGGATGCAGCGAGCAGATGATGCCGAGAAGGCAAGGAGAGAGGCTCCGGAGAAACCAAACCCGCCAACATCTGGATCTTGGACTTCTAGAGTCCAAGACTGAGAGAAAATAAATTTCTGCTGTTCAGGCCACGTTCTGTGGTATGTCTTACGGCAGCCCGAGCAGACTCATACAATCAGCAAAGCACTGACTCATTCACCAGGCTTCAGCTGAACGCCTACTATGTGCAAAGCACTGAGGGAGGCTCTGTGGGCAGACACAGAAGTCAGTGCAGACCCAGCTGCTCTCGATATGGCAGGGGCCTGAAAGCACAAATATATCCACCATACAGAGGAATGCAAATATTACAGCACAGTCAGCCCTACTCCAACACTTGTTCGGAAAATGCAAATGTGTTGTAATGTGAGCAATTGATGGGGGAAACAACCGGAGCATAATGTGAATTTTGTGTCTGCTTATGCGTGATTTTGTCCGCAAGAAGCGCTACACATGGAAAAGTGCACCCAGCCGAACGGAACCACACACACCTCGGACACCCGCCAGCCCCAGGCTGTCATGCGTTATGAGTCACCCCATCCGTATCTGCTGTCACAACTCTCTTTTGACGTCTAACTTCACAGGACTATCCTTGTACCACCACACAAAAACACACAAGGGGCAACCCTTCCAGGACTCACCTCCACGAGTAAATCTCACACCAGCCTCAAGGTCCAGAGCCATAGTTATGCTTATATTTATGAATTTCTTAAGCATTTAATGTATAAAATTATGCTCCCATTTCTACTAGGCTCCTATTCTTGTTTTTCTCTGTCAGTGATTCATTCTTGACTGTGTGGTCCTAACCCATTTCTTCCCCATAAGCCCTGCAGTTTTTATTTCAAGAGTTTGTATACTGCAGTGATTGCCAGGAACATGCATGTTGCATTATAGCAAAACGGGCTTTATTTAAATGTTGCAATAAGGAACTCCATGGCAGCAAACTAAAGCCTAGGTAATAAACGACCATGATCAGGATCACACGTAAAGCAACACTTGAGGCATAAACCTTATCACAGAATATGTGGTTCTGGCTAATGTACCAATATCGCCTCCTAGTGACAACATCCCCTAATTGCAGGTAAAACACAGGAAAAAAAAATGAATTAAAAAAATTCATGTATTAAAAATGAATTTTTCAGGGGCGCCTGGGTGGCTCAGATGGTTAAGCGTCTGCCTTTGGCTCAGGTAATGATCTTAGGGCCCTGGGATCGAGCCCCGCATCGGGCTCCCTGCTTGGTGGGGTACCTGCTTCTCCCTCTCCTGTTCCCCCTATTTGTGCTCTCTCGCTCTCTCTGTCAAATAAATAAAATCTTTAAAAAAAAAAAATGAATTTTTCAAAAGTTCCAGGGTAAATGAAGCCATTGCACAAGCCGAATCAAATATATGCCCTCACCTTTAGGCAACTTTTTCTGACCTCCAGCTTCCTGATCTGTTTATTGAAAGACATTTCTGTCCAGGGTCAAACAGTCTCATGGAGGGAGCCACACTGACCTGTCATTGAGTTTTCTGAGGTGCACAGCTGCTCCCTCAGCTTCTCCACGTCGTCGGGATGCACCTGTTCATACAAGGTGCTCCCAAACCACTCTGACTGGGGCTGGTTCAGAACGGGGGTGACGGAGTCAGACACGTAAATCACTCGTCCTGTCTCTGCCGCGACTACAAACAGAAATCCATCGGCTGCTTCGAGGATGAGGTGCTTCAGTTCCTGGGAAGAAAAGATCGAGATGAGGACAGAGCACGGACAAATCCAGTCTAATTAAATTTTCATATCAGCAACCTTCAACTTTTATTCCCTCACTGTGACACAAAAATAGTTTTAGAAACTCTGATTTTTATAATTGAAAAATAAGCTTAAAATGCACAAAGCTTGTCCTAGCTCTAAGATTCAGCTACTGTAAACACTGTTGGTCCTGATTTAACCAGCCCTCTCTTAGGGAGAGAGGAAACTTCCAGCCCAGCAGGGATGGAAAGCAAGGAGTGATCACCAGAATGTGCCGGGCTTCCAGGTGTGAACAGCCTCACCTACATCTTCAAACTGCACAAGAAAGGCCCAGCACACAGTGCTCGGTACAAAAGGTGGCAGGAAGGGAAGGGGAAGAGAGATTGGAGAGCGAGGACAGTCTCCCAGCCACTGCCCCACGATGGTGGTGCACGCCCGCCGCCTCTTGTCCTGAACTCCCAGCTGAATGCTGGCAGTGGATACAAGAGTCTCTCTTCACATCAGCACATCTGTCAAACGTCCAGAACTCCTGGACAGACAGAGCAATGCTGGGAGGCAGCCCGGCACAGCCCATTGTCCGTATCACTTTATAGTGAGAAGAGAGGTTAGTGGCCCCAGCCCTGGGGTCACATTGACTCACCAGGCTCATGACTATCAGAAAAGGCAGGAAGAAAGCGGCTTGGAATCAATGAATGGGCAGCAGGAAGCCCTGCCATCATCCCCAGAGGCGTGTGAATGGAGCCAAGTCAGCTTTGTTAAAAGATGTCTTTTCTTTGCCTGAATGCAGCTCAAGTGTGGCTGCCTACTGCGTCCTTCTCACATCAAGCTCAACGCAATGGGCTCCGTTCCTCGGGCCTGAGGCGCTAATGCCCCCGCCCCCGCATGCCCCTGCGCCCACAGGTGTGTCTCCAGACACCCCTTACTGTGTCTCCAGACACCCCTTCCGCGGACGACATTCCGAAGAACAAAGGTCAGCAGTCGGCAAACACTCCTTGCTGGGAATCCTTTGTTCAGATGTCACCTGGCACAGAAGCCTCAGGGGAACACCAATTATGCACCAGCTGCACACATGCAAAAGGTGGGACCCTGACGCCACTGGCCCGGCCCCAGGGCGCTCCAAGGACCCAAAGATCAGAAAACGGGGGTCTGCTGCTCGTGAGCAGAATCTGGGGGGCTCTGAGCCCTTGGCCGGGTCAGAATCCTTACATCCTCTGCCTGGGAACCTACGGGGGAAGGAGACTATACAGCATTGTCTAAGGAAAAGTTTATTTTGTCCATTTCCCTTGCTTTGCACTTCTGCTGATCCGTGTTTCCGGGCCGCTCCCTTAGCTCAGAGAATGGGTCAGCGGTTTTATTTTCAGTGTCGGAAGAGCTTCCAACAGGAAGGACTAAAACACGGAGCAGGATGTCTGGGAAAGCTGCAGGACGGGAGCAGAGGCTGAGGACTGTGGGAAGGTTTACGGGACGGAGCCTCACCTTCATCATGGCCCCTCTGTCTACCTCCCCCACCCCCACCCCCACCCCCAGGTTTGTCTTCTGGGAGACTGTCACTCGTGATCAAGGTCCCGAGCCTCTGCTCTCTGGTTAAACCAACAGGAAGGCTTGCGAGCGTGGGTTCTGGAGGAAAAGAAGGCTCTCATCCACAGCTCTTAGCCATGCACCTCTGGGGATGTTACCGTCCTCAGCTTCCGTTTCTTCCCATGGTTCTTCTCAGTGGGATTTTGTGAGGTTAAATGAGGTCTTGTCAACTATCATATGATTTCACTCATATGTGGAATTTAACAAACAAAACAGGATCATAGGGGAACAGAGGGAAAAATAAAACAAGATGAAATCAGAGAGGAAGACAAACCATAAGGGACTCTTAACTCTAGGAAACAAACTGTGGGTTGCTGGAGGGGAGGGGATTGGAGGGATGGGGTAACTGGGGGATGGGCATTAAGGACGGCATGTGATGGAATGAGCACGGGGTGTTGTATGTATCTGATGAATCACTAAATTCTACCCCTGAAACTAATAATACACTATATGTTAATTAATTGAATTTACATAAAATTCAATTCAATTAACAAAATAAAAATAAATGAAGTCTTATGTGTGGAGGCTTGGCACGGGCTTGGCACACAGTCGGTGCTTAATAGATGCAGCTGCTGTTAACATCAACCATGTGCCAAGGAACCAAGGGAGAAATATGGGCTGGACGCGTGGGATGCGCATGACTGCCTTCTTCCTCACTTCCTAATCCTCAGTCATAAGAATGAGGAGCTTCATTTCAAACATGGACCCGGAAGGATTTTTGTGAATTAAGAGCAGATAAAAAGCCTTGTTCTTACCCCAGTGGCTAGGGGGCACGTAACACGTTTCTGTCCCCCCTTGATTACACTGTGCTCGGTAAGCCCCACAACCACAGGAGGTGGGGGCGACCCTTGCGTCCCCTACGGAGGGGGAGACGGGGCTGGGCGCCAAGCTCCCGGTCCTTCCGGTCACGGCCACGGCACAGCCACACCTCCTCAGCCCTGCGAGGTGAGGCACCCCATGGGCCCCAGGATGGCGGAAGAGGATGCCTCTGCCAGAGGGCAGGCAGTCGCCCGTGTCCACTCCTTCTCCTTGTCCTTTTTCCGAACCTCACCCCCGACTCCAACAGGTCCCAGCTCCAGCAGAACGGACAGTTCTGTCTCCAGACTCGCCTTTTGCTCCTGCCTCCCCTGAGGCCCTGCCTTCACGTTCCCGTGTCAAGCCCCCGCTCCCCGTCTCTCTGGGCACACTCTGGGGCCCCCTCAGAGCCCAGCGATGCTGGGGAGCCCTGGGGACGAAATCCTCCCTCACGTGGGGCTCTGCCCCTCCTGCACCCCCAGAGCACGTTGTCCCACGACCGCCTCACGGCCCATCCCCCCGCCCACCACCACACACCAAGGACTTCCAGATCCATCCTTCTGTTCATCCTGCAAAGCCCTCGGGGTCAGGGAGGCCCAGAGCCCCGTTCCTTTCAGAGATGAGCCAACCGAAGCTGACAGCGTCTGTGGGTTTGCCCTCCGCGTGGCGCCCAGAAGGGCCGAGCACAGAGCACAGGCCTTGGGTTCACGCAGTGGTTTGTACAATCTGTAAAATATGACCCCCGCCCCCAGCCATGGGGCGTCTTTGCTCTTCCCGACCCTTCAAGCCCCGTCCACCTGTGAGAAGGGTGACTCCGGGGCCCAACCCACCTGCGCCGGCTCCCGGCCCGGCCGCCGAGCCGTCTGTGGACACTCTCCGGGCCAATGGCGGACCCTTTCTAAGCCACAGCTTCCTTGTCTACACGGCAGGGACCAATACTTGGAGTACGTGCAAAAATACACGGAGACGGAGGACCCCGGCCTGGCCCAGAGCACCGGCCAGCGGAGCGCCCGCCATGCTGATCCTGTCACAGTGATCACCACGGCCGTCCCAAACTGCCATCGGCCTGGCGTCAGCACCACCGCCCACAGAACGTGCGTCACACGGACCAGCTCCGTGTCCCACACGGCGCACAGTGAGGCTCACGAAGGTTTACGGGACACGTAAAAGCAGAAGGCTCAAAGTTCACACAAACACTGCCGTGAAGAAAGGAAGTGAAATTTCCTGACCTCACCCGTTCCTCAACCTGCCCCTCTTCCCCGCGTCGCTTCGCTCACCCCGGGGACAGCTACTCTGTCCCCTTCCCACAGTGACGCCGCCAGCCGAGGAAGGCCCGCGCGCAGGAGACCGCGGTACCTGCTCCGTCAGGAAGGAAGGCTTGTAGGCGCCGTCCGTGG
This sequence comes from Mirounga leonina, assembly GCF_011800145.1. Taxonomy (NCBI): domain Eukaryota; kingdom Metazoa; phylum Chordata; class Mammalia; order Carnivora; family Phocidae; genus Mirounga; species Mirounga leonina. The sequence continues at coordinate 27,344,158 of NW_023270464.1, forward strand.
ACTTGTTGCCGGTGCCCCTCATGGACTTCATGTGTGACACGGCCATGCGGAGGATGGTGAGCTTGTCCGGCTTGCGGGCCAGCGCGCTGCACGTGGGCACCATGTCCGACAGCTCCGTGATGTACTGCGTCATCTTGTTCCGCCGCCGCCTCTCGATCTCGCTGTGGTTCTCTCTTCCCGAAAGCACGAGAGCAGGGCGGGGGGAAAGAGACGCGTCAGATCGGGGGTCACCATCGAACAGGACAAAATAGGGCACATCCGTGGGCGCCAAGGGACCGAGAGCCACACCGCCTCCTAGCGGCTGGTGCTCTGCACGCTCGCGCGCGCGGCGGCTCTCAAACGCCCTGGTCGGCCTTGGTCTCTGCGCGGGGGGCACACAGGCCGCTACGGGGGCCCCGTCTCCCCTGGAAATGTGTCCCGAACCTTCCCACCACTCCCACGCACCCAAGTGTGCTTCTCTAAGCACGGACAGTTCAGGCCGCGGGAGGTGAACCAACAGGGCTCCGTCTGCACACCGGGATCTGCACATGGCGAGCGCGTTCGCACACGCCTGCTCGCCCATGGAGTCACGGTCCGCGGGGATGTGTGCCTTCCTCCGGCCCTCGCGTGAGAAGCACCGTGTGGCCTCGCCACCCTTCCATCACTAAGTGGGCGGCAATGCCACAGGCAGACCTCTGCTCTAGGCCCCGCACACCCACTGCCGAGAACAGGTGCACCCCTGGCTTATTCAGCCCAACTGGCCAATTAAAATCTAAGCAGCACCGTGAGGGATTACTGAATTCAATCTCTGATGTGTTAAGATGAAAAACTAGCAGAAAGGACGGTCGAATGTTTGCATCTTGGTATTATTACCTTTAGGATGAAAGAGAGTAAGAGCCAACTCAGCTTCACAACCCTGGCAGGAAGCTGTTACTGGGGTTTAAAGAACAGGGTCTGGAAAGACACGAGACGTCTGCGGCAGGATTTAGGGCTTCACCGGGGCTCCGAGCAGGAGGGACACGGACCGCACACAAGGAACAACATGGATGAGGCTGCCTGCCCGCCCCGCGTGTACCGAGTCGGCTGAACACCCACCTTCCCAACCGGGCAACAGATGGGCCATTGGGCACAACCCCACGCCTGCCCAGCCGCGCACACTGAGGGCCCCCCCGCGCCAGCAGGGGAAGGCTGGCCCGCAGCAGAGCTCATGGTGCTGGGGCGAGCTGACCCCGGCAGCCCGGCGGGCACCTTCCCCCTCCGTCCGAGGAGTGCTGAGCCAGGCACCGTGGGGAGGGGACGAGAGGAGACAAGATCGCCCACTCCTGTCCTCCGGCAGCCAGGGGGTTAGCCAGGAGGGTGAGGCAGCACCTTGCACAGTGGAAATGAAGCCTGGAGAGAGCTAAATGCTGTGAAAAGCACGTGGAGCATAAAAACCACGGGGCAGAAGGAGAAAGGACAGAGGTGGCTGCCCAGGGGGCCACAGTGCTGGAGAGGCGGGCCGCGACCTGGCAGCGGGACCAGCAGGTGTATTCTGGGAGGAGACCAGCAGGGTCAGAAAGGCGCGGGCAGGCCGGATGGAGGGCAGGCTCAGCCTGGGAAGCAGAGAGGAATGGGGAGCACGAGAAGTGGGGGTGCTGCCCGATCCCGGAGGGAAAGCTGGGAGAACCGCGAGCTGACAGCTGAGCCCCAGGAGTGCCACAAACTCCCGGAGGTGGCGCCAGGGCCCCGCTCCTCGGGGCAAACACCATGCAGGGAAGGACGCCCACCGTTCGGGAGACACGGCTCTCGGGTGATTGGCTAGGGCTTGCTTACTGTGGGGAGACGGGAGGCAGCCACAGGAAGGAGGTGGGGGCAATCACGGAGAAAGGGGGCACTCGGTCAAGGCATTCCCGCGTGCTCTAAGGAATGCCTGCTCCTTCCCTGGAAGAGCCTCTCCACCGTTCCAAAGTGGGTAAAGAAGTCGCCCCCTCCCTGTTTATATAGCAGCTTCCACTCCCCAGGGCCTCGGCGATCACCGCATCTGACCACCCCCCCAACCACCCTCTGTGGAAGAGGGGCCTGAGACTCAGAGAGGTGCTGACTTGGCAGGACCTGAGCCAGGCTCCTCAATGGCGTGCTCCCTGGTCCTGGATCTGGAGCCAGAATGCCCCTGCCTGAGAGGCAAAGACAGCTAAGGCATCAAGGGGGAGGGAAATGCCTGGCAGCCTCCAGAGAGACACAGCTCAGGACGACTGATGACCCCAGAGATGATTTCCTCCCCAACAAAGTCCTGCTGTTATCCGGACACTGTCACTGCAAGTCAAGCTTCATCTCTGCAGGACAGAAGCCGAGGAGGGGGCAGCCAGACAAGGTGAGAAAGGCACCAAAACCACATCAAGCACACGAGCGTCAAACATCTCTACGAAGAGCAGACCGGCCCCCATCGGCCTGAGGAGAGAGAGCGGGCTCCACCGGAAACAGATTTCATTCCAAAGCATCTTGACCCTAATCCTGACCCCAACCCACTGAAACCAACCTCCCAACCAAACTCCCTGCTCATCTGGTTGCTTGTGGGCCCCTCTCTGCCAAGGTCAACCCAGCTTATCTGCAACACCCTTCTGGTTCATTAGACCCAAGGAAGCTGAGGCACAGAGAAGTCTAGAAAGTCTGGGAATGTTCCTCTTGGGTCTGCTGAATCTCTCCCTGCTGTCAAGGGAGCTCACATGGCCAAGGCACGTGTACCAGACGGGGTGGCCGGTCAGACGACAGAGGACAACCCTTGCTGCTTCCTGGCCATCCTCCCTGCCTCAGAAGTACTTTGAGCATCTTCCCACCTAGAAACGAGATACCCAGCTTTCTCAGCTTAGACAATGCACAGTCCAAGAATTATGGGAAACAACAACACTCCACTTTGTCGGCCAGGAAAGACCTCTGCAGGACGCGCCCACCACGCAAATTTCTTCCCTTATCAACGGGGCTTTCATCATCACACAGGGTGGTAAATTCAGATGGAAGGATTAAAACTAAAATATCATCACAACCTGTCAAACCGGAAAAAATGCACACGAGGGTAAATATTGCACAGAATCAAGCAGAAAGTACCAAAATAGGTGGGATGAAGAACAGAAGGCCAACCCTGTAGAAACCTGCCAATCACGAATATCCTCACTTTTGGATAACGTTAGAGGCTCACTGGCTAAACTCTACAAAATATAAGCCGTTAACTCCGGGAAGAGAAAAGTCACCCAGACGGCGGGACCTCAGGAAGGGCACTTAGACCCATTCGCGAAGGGTGGGAGAGCCCAGTAAAACCTGCAGGGTTTGGGGTTCCAAGCTTACGGGTCACCCCACGCCCGTGGCCGGGTTCACAACCGCAGACATGAGAGCGTCTGCAAGGTCGTTTGGGTGTTTGGAGACAGGGTACAGAATGAGCCCAAATACGACAAAAATCCGGTTGATAACATACAGTGACAAGAATGACAGGCTTGGGAGCGAGCACTCGGTTGTTCCTGAGTTATAATCTAACATTACAAATACGTGGATGAGTCGTGTTTCCATTCCTTTCTTTAAATGAACCACACACGCACGTGTACACGCAGACCCGTAAACCACACGAAGGACGCGGCGTGTAGCTTTGACCGTTGGTGACAGCTCTGGGATGTCAGCCGTCCCACCCACGCAACAATATTCCCGCCGCTCCCCACTGGGGGCAGCTGACCCCAGCTGCGGCACAGGAGGAAATCCCGGGACTCACCAGAAAATGTACCACGGGGCCGGGGGCCAGGAAGGGAGGAAGACGGGCCTGAACCACGGTGCAGCGTGAGGAAGGGGTTTGGCCTCCCCTCCAGGGGGGCTGCCGGCCCTGCTGGGCGGGATGGGTGCTCGCCCCCCAGGGTGGGCCCGGGCCGGGGGGGCTCGTGCTGGCCCCCCCAGAGGGTCTGCCCCACTCCCAGCTGCCGGGGAGACTCACCTTTGCAGGAAGGCTTTCTGGTGTGTGATGGGTTTTCCCGGAGACAGAGAGCCCGTCACCCTCTGCCATGCGGGCCCGTGACTAGGCAACGGGGACTCCCGGAGGCGCCCGTGAGGTCAGGCTGCCCTCCCCAGACACGGCCCCAGGAGAGAGGTCGCTCTGCACCCCTGCTCCTCTCGGCCTCTCTGGGCGGAACGCCCCTCCTGTGGCACGCAGGCCCCCGTCTCTACCACTCTCGAGGCCCTGTCCCTGTGGCCCGTGGGCTGCACCAGCGGTTGCCGCCCGGTGCGGGGACCCTGCCCCAGCACGCCCAACAGCTGTGGTGCCAGGGCGCAGGGAGCCCACCCTGTCGCCACCCCTTCCCGGGAGCCTTCCCTCCTCCAGCAGACCTCCACCAAACTCTCCCAGGGCTGCAACGTCCCCCTATCTGCACGCGGCTCCAGGGAGCCGGCTGTTCCCCCACGCAGGCCCTTCCTCGTCTGGGGGGCGCAGAGGCTAATGCTGTGTCTGAGACCAGAGTCTGGGGTGCCCCCGGGCGGACTCAGAGGACGCCAACAGAGAAAGGGATGGAGGAGCACGAGAGCCCACTGGCCGCGGCAGAGGGGCTCCCTTCTGTGAGTGTCCAGCTGCCCTTCCCTGTCTCACGGGACCGAGCCTCACGCCTTCCCTGCTCCCGGCCTCGCTCGGGCCGCTCTGGAGCTGTCCTCTGCTCAACGCCAGCCGCCTGGGCGTCCGCCCCTCTGCTGCCCCTGCCCGGTCCCCCAGCCCTGCGTCCGGGGAGGTGGGCACCCCCGTATCCAAGCCACTGGCCGTCGCCCTAAGAAACGGACTGGCTTCCTGTGTGACTGGGGCCATAGGCCCTGAAGACAAACGGCGACATGAGGTCCGCTGGTGGGCAGGACGACTGAATCTCAGACCACCCTCGAGGAAGGCTGGGAAAGCTGGCCGAACGGACGTCAGGGACGGAAGGCACGGCTCCGCGCCCTGGTCAGCTTCTGAGGCACAAAACCGCGCTGGGTGCCGGCCCGCACCTCAGCCACCCTCTCGCCCGGGGCTTTTCGGGGCTGACTGTAAGCAGAGGGGCGGGGGCAGGAGCGGCCCCCAGGCGGGCCGGGCACCACGCTGGCGGGACACCACCCCTGCCCCGCACGGCAGCCGCGGCCACTGGCCCAGGGGAGGGTGGGGGTGCTGTGCGCACGGCCCCAACCCTGAGCGGCTCAGGTGCACCTGCTGGCTGACGGGTCGTCAGCCACCCCACCGGGAGACGGCGGTGCGACCCCGGGACCCTACAGACGCAACCGAGAAAGAAGCACCAGCGTAAGTTGCAAACCCGCCCCGTCCTCCCCTCTTGTTTTTAACGCGTGGAGGGAAGGCTGTGGCCGCAGAAGCCTCGATCTGAACTCTAAGTAAAACCGGACTTGCTGACAGCCGTAGGAGACCATTGCCCAGAGGCTAGGGTTTGTTTCTCAATGACGGGCCTTCAGACAATGAGCTCCTTGTATCCTGCACTGTGATTTCATCGCTCACACCGATCTTCGATGTCAAGCGAAGGTCACTCCGCGTCTCTCCCCATCTTCCTGAGACCCCAGAAATCATCATTTCCTGAGCTCGACCCGGTCTGGAATGTTATCTCGAGGGGGATCCTGACCCAGAGACATCAAGAGTCGTCATCTCCTTAGAAGGGAGGCTGTGTGGGGTGAGCACGGACTAGGACAGGGAGGCACGTGCCCTCATTCCCAAGGCTAGTTCTGTTTCAGCAACAAAGTGCTCCCTGCAGTTAGAGCTTTTCCCAAGAAATAGGTGGCATCCGAGCTGGGGCCCCGTTGGCACCAAGGGACATCCCCATGCTTCTGTTACCGACACTCATGTCTTGTTCTGATTAGAAGCTCCGAGGTCGTTACGGAGCAGAGCATTCTCCATGTCCTGTCTGCGGTCTCCCCCAGAGCTGAGGCGCAGGACGGTGCACGGTATGTTTCCCATGGACGTGCAGGCTCCGGGAGGCCCGGGAATGGCAACGGGATGCCTGTGCCTCTCTGGTTTGGGGAGGAAGTGGGCTCAGTGACAGCCACTGCCGTGGGATGAGCAGCCTGGGGAGGCCCATGGGCCCAGGGCGCCCCACGGACATCGTTCTTCTAAGGACCAGGCCGTCAATCTAAACTGTGAAGTGCAGACAGCAGAGGAAGGGACCCATTACCAGGGGCAGGTTTTCAAGTTCATCAGCAACCAGGAATTAGGACTGCCGGAGGTGGGAAGGAACATCCAGGAAGGCCGCTCCGTGAGTGGACCGAGTACAGATGGGCACTTCGCTAAGATCGATGGAATGATCTGTGCCTCTCTCTCAACACTCCCAAACCTCCTACTCAACTTCAACAAAACAAAACCAGAAAAAAGAAAAGGAAAAAAAAAAGGAGAGAGAAAGAGGAACGGGCCGAGAGGCGGCTGCCCTGATGCGCTGACCACCACCAGCACCCGCGGCCCACTGTCCTTTCCGGGACACGGTCTGCACTCAGGTCAGCCCTCCGAGCCTGGTTCCCACGCCGTCACAGGGCCGGCGAGCCAAATGGCTCTGAGGCCCTCACAGTGTAGTCCTAGGGCTCGCATCCGGGACGGGGACACCCCGGTTCCTCACGTGTCCCCTTATTGTCTGTGGTAGGAAAAGAGGCCGTATCTCGATTGTCTTTTCTAAACCTGAGCTCCAGTCTGTCTTTTCAAAAGGAGTCTGTAAAACTCGGCGGTCCCTGTTCCATCTGAAGGGCCAACAGAGCTAATACCTCGTTAGCATCCTCCCTCGGTGACGTCGGCCGGGGTGCCGCCTGTCCCGGGTCAAACGCGGGCACAGGACGAGGGACAAGCCAGGGCTCAGACGACAGACAACGGCTTGCTCAGTGACAGAAGACACCGAACTCCCTGCGTGTCCCCGCCACAGTGACGGCTGGCCGTCGGCTTCCAAGGAACGTAAACTCACCTTGAAAATTTGCTGGGCCCTTCTCCATCCTCGTCGTCAAAGTCCATCCTGAAAAGCCAAGAGCACGAGGAGACTCGTTACAGACAGAACATTTCCCGGGTGACCCAAGCTGCGCCACCCAGGGGGCCTCGTCCAGTCGGACGGACGCGTCCCAGTCCCAACCCTCAGGAAACACCACCTCCCACAGTCGGCAAGCAGGCTGGGGACCAGAGGGGGCAGAGGAAGGGCCTCCGTGTGCGCACCTTGCATTGTATGGTTGGGAACCTGAGCAACGGGGCTGTGGCCCTCGGGGCCCCACACAGGCCGCCGGCCGCTTGCTCAGTTCAACGTTCCATGTCCCCCCGCAACTCTGGGGGCTCCTGCCCCCCTCCACCTCGTTTATTCTGCACTGAGACTGCATTTTGCACTTTATTTTGCGGCACATCGTCAGCAGGCTCAAAAAACTCAAGGGGCTCAGAAAACAGGAAGCTTTAAGGGCGACAGACGGATTAGCACAGGGTGTGCGGCTTGAGAAGGTGGCCAGTCTGGATGAGGCAAAGTGGAAAGGGCATTTCAGGCCACTGTCCCCGCAAGTCCAAGCCCAGACAAAGGCACGGGGACCGAGAAACAGTTACCTGGGACCTGAGCAACTCCAAGTACTCGTCTGCTTGTTGAAATTCACCAAAGACTCAGAACCCACTTTTCTGGGCCTCTCAGTGGAAACATAAAACTAAAAAGTCTTGATAGGTATTTGTTTAACTAATACCCCAAACTCTCCTTCTCGAAACACCAATCCCCTCTAAGGTCAATTAACATTACCCCTGAAGATGCTGGGGTCATTAATTAGTATTAACCGTACCCAGAATCTTCCAAGAACAAAGTGAGAAATAGTGCGGATGTCCTGGTTCTCCTGGACGTTCAGGGCGAGGGGGGCTGCTTGGGGAAAAACGCCCCAGAGCCAGGGCACTGCCCCATCCGTTCTTAGGGGGCCGGGGGGCCAAGCGAGGTGCAGTCCCCAGGACTCCCAGCAGAAGGGCGACGGGCCTGCCTGTAGCCAGGACGGAGAGCTCAGCACGGGACTAGAGGGTGTGCCGGCCTCGTAGGGAACGGGATCCCCACCCCCGGCTCTAGGTGAGCAGTGGTGGCTCGGGGAAGGAACAGGAGGCCCAGGCCACCGGGAATGGCCGGGTGCAGAGGCAGAGTCATCCCTGCACATGCGTGCGCACACACACGTACACACACGAGAGGTCCCTAACGAGGCAAATGGTCTTCTCTTGGCCACGGGCTAACTCGGGGAACTTAGGGACTGGAATTAGGGCAAAGGAGTATTTTCTTCTTTACAATGGGATCATTCACTTGTTTTTGTTTCGCGTTATATGCAGGGTGCCCAGAGTCCTAATCCGGGCATCCGTCTGTTTGGGACGACCTGAGGGGATCCAGTGAGATCCAACCTCATTTCCAGACACGTGGGCCACACTAGCTGCTAGGAACAGAAGAACAAAGGCGTCAGGTCAGAGTAGGGAGGGACGAGAGCAAGATAACCAAAGCCCCGATGCACCCAGGGCAGGGCAGGCGGGGAGGAAACACAGTCAGGAAGGGAAGGAGAGGGAAAAACCGAGTCCACACCACTGCGGACACACACACAGCCAGGCACCGGGCCTCCGCTGCAGACTCGCCTGTGCTGTGGGCAAATGGGGGCCAGAGGCACGGCCTTCCGAATGGAGGAAAGCCATCGATATCCTGCATAATCACTCGGCCGCCACCTCACCTTTACCAGAAACGACAGCTGGGCAAGCCCACCCAAAATGCGGCTCCCGAGTTCCCGGAGTCACAGTGCCACCCAGCGCTCACCGCGGGAAGTGCCACGGTGCTGGCCACACAGAGAGGAGAGGACTTAACCCCGGGGACTGGCAGACGTTTCAGAGTTACGGAAAAGAAAGTGCATTTTCAAAATTCCTAAGGCCGCATGTCAGCATATAGCAAAACCTCGAGTGAGTGTGAGATGTACGGTTATCTTTTTAAATGCCTGTTAGCACAAGTTGATAGGAGTGTGATAACCAGGCTCCTGCAAGATGCCACGTATTAGTCAGCACCCCACCCCCACCCCCGGCCTCATCCTGCATGATTTTGGGGGTATTTAGGGTGACAAAGCATCTCAATTTTCCCGGACTAAGAGCAGTCCCAGGATGCAGGGCTTCGGCGCTAAAATTGGGAAAATTCCAGGCCAACCAGGGTAGTTGGTCACCCTGGTTTTCGTAAAGACAGCTCCGTTCTTTGCCCGGACCCTGACAGCCCAGACAGGCAGGGACGTGAGCCATCTGGGCGGGCACATGGTCCCAGGTGAGGCCAGGTCAGCGGCGGCTCCATGGAGGGAGCCGAGGGCGTAAGGAAGGGACAGCCCTGCTCTGGAGCCGGAGTTTCCTGAGTCTGGGGGGAGCTCGGGAACCAGGATTTGTCTACAGAAAATTAGAGACCATGAAAGTATGCCTCCCCATCCATGCATATGTGATCACCTGTGTGCAGCGATCAGATTCCGTAATTCGGAAGAGCACGATGTGGGCGTGAGCCCAGAAGAGACTTCAGTCCAAAAATGACTGGTCAGATGCTCAGGGTAACTCCCTGACCACAAGAGTCTCACACTCCTGGGGACACAGGCTCCCCAGAGCAGCACTCCCCAGGACGCTGATCCCCTACTTTAAATGTGACTACCGGAGCTAGGCTTATTTCTTCTGCTATAAAAACTCTTAGTAAATCATCCTTTGTTTTATGTCTTTTATGTGCCTCTATTATACTGAAACATCTGGATAATAAAAGAGAGAAATCCAGATAGGACTCTGAAGTCCTACTGTATTCACTTTAAAGAATTCAGTATAATACGTGGATGATGCGAGAGTCTTCAAAGGATGGGCTGAAAATGCACCGCCTCACTTCCCTGTCAATGGGCAAGAATTCTTAGCTCAATAAAACGCCAGGAAAGCGTCTCTGAGCTTGCAATTAGTTCACAGTGCGTGATGTGTCCCCAGGACCGTGACCGTGTAGCAATCGTGCGTTATCAAAGGGGATTCACTCACACTCTTAGGAGAAGGGCAGGTCCCAGAGTGGCAGCACCGGAGGGCCCTGGGCCACCCGAGGCGCCTGCTAACAGCATGGGAGGTCATGGGTGCAGGAACGGCCGTCCTCCAGGGCCTGGACCAGCCACTGCGGCCACAGTGGTGCCACACATAAGTGCACGAACATTAGCCAAAGGAGACGTGCTTACGAGAATACACCTTGTCCCTGACCACATTCCCCCAGCTGTGGACGGACACACTGGTGTAAGGGCTGTTCCCAGTCTGGAAACAGTTTTCCTTGACGACAATCTTTTTGAGCCCAGCATTGGGGTCCAAGGTGGGGCTGAAGGGACCCTCATGACTAAGGCTGGCTTTGGGGGCAGAGCCCGTCCCATCCCTGCCAGTGCCCCACTTCACCAGAAGTGGGCCCCTCCCACCCTGGCACTGAGATCCGGGAGGTCTCGACGAAGGGAACAAGGTGACTCGCTTCACCTCATCTCTCCCACACATGTGGAATCACTTTTGAAAGAATCTCAAACTCCTGAACCTTCACCCTGTGTCCCGGCAGCCAGCAGGGCGCTCAGCTTGCTGACGGCTCCCAGGGAAGGCTCTCAGGAGGGGAAGAATGTTCGAGCCCGAGAGATCCACAGGGATGGGCCAGGCAGGCGGCCGGCAGATCCCAAACCTGCCAGGAGCCAGCTCTGTGGGGTGTGAAGCACCAGGAGGGATGGGCGGCTAGCCCCAGAAACCGGGTCAGGGACAGAGGGCAGGAAGGAGATCCTCGCCTCTTGCTGCTTCCCCTCCCTACCACCCGAGCCCCTCTCCCTTCCCCTCCCTCCCTCCATGTCTCTCCAGCGCCCCACAGGCTCAGGGAGGAGGCAAGGTGTTTGGGCTGCGGTCAGGTGTTATCAGGAGCAGACCAGCCGTGTAAGACACCAACTGCAAGAACTATTCTGGAAAGAGCCCTGTGCAAATGCACGTGTCCTTGCTTAGACGCCGAGGATAAGCCCCTAAGTCCCTGGGGTTTCGCAGAAGGAACCACGGTTCAGTTCCCATGCTCCCTCCCTGTGACAGGGAAAAGGAAACAGGCTCGGTCCCCTGAATGAAGACAGTGGGGGACAGGCCTCCCGTCAGTCTTAAAGGGCCCACGCCGTGTCTACACTGCTGGCCACCATGTGGGCAGTTGCTGTCCCTCCCCTTGAATCTCCCGTGTCTTTTCTTGATGTTTGACTTCTGTGGCTGGAGGCGGTATGACCTCCAGGCTCTGTCTCAGCCCGCTCCAGGTCCCCCCTCCGCCTCCAGTGTGTGTCGTGTGTGTGCATGTGCAAGATCAGGTAGGGAAGGGACAGCTGGGGACGTCTTCAGAAAAGAGCCTGATCCATGGTCCAATCATCAGCCAGGTCGGCCAGTGGAAGTCAGGGCCTGGATGTGGGCTAGGGTCAGCTTCAGCCCCTGCAGCCCAGCCCTGCACACAGACCCCCCAGCACCATGCAGGAGGTGGGGGGCAGGAACGCCTAGCAGGGGCTCAGAACCGGCCCCCAGCACGGAGGGGCTGCTCGCCCTGCAAACAGGGGTTGGCCTGAGCATCTCTGCCTGTACCTGACGGCCCCCCACCTCCCTGTGCCAACCTTTCTGGAAACAGGAATGGGCCAGCCACAGGGCTCTGTCTCCCGGGAACGGAAGTGAGCGGCCACTGAGCTCCTTGTCTCAGCCTTTCCCACCCTCTCAGGATGAACCGAAAGCTGAGCCCCTCCTTTAAAGACCATGCTGCACCCAGAGCAGTGTTCTCACACGATCGAGACCTGCAGCACTGAACATGCGGTCCATCCTGGCCGCGCTCCACTCCGGGCCGAACTGCACACCTGTCCCCCCCGCCCCTCCCAGAGTCCTGCTGGGTAGAGGGACCACAGGTCTGGAACACGGCCGGCCGGCACCGGGGCCCGCCCTGCAGGCCTGGGGCTGGGGCCCGTGCGTCCCCTGCTCCTGGGGAGCCCTGGGCTGTCAGGGATGGCAGTAAGGGGACAGGCTGATTCTACTTCATGAGAACCGTTATCAGCTAGCTCATTGAAAACCACACGGACTGGACGCGGAGAGGGGCGGGGTGTGAGAACGTCAGTCTCGATGTCCCTGCGGGCATCTGTTACTGGCTGGTGTGTTTGAGATCTCCGTCTGGAACTACAGGAACCTCACGCGTGAGGAGATGCGGTTTCGGGCCCATCAGCCCAAGGGCGCTGTCTCCGTGCCCCTCTCCCCCAGGGCATTGGCACGTACCACGGTCAGCAGCTTCACCAGCAAGGCAAGCACACGAGGCACACGCCTGGCCTTCAGCTGCGGGGCCGAAGGAGCCAAGGTTCTGAAAGTTCTAGCACACCACCCGGCAGAGACCGGCTGCCGCGGGGCTGGGGCTCAGGCCTGCAGTGCTGCCCTCAGGCTGGGGTGCTCCCAGAGGAGTACTCGTGAGCTCCCCCCACCCAGAGATGGCCTGAGCAAGGCCCAGCAGGACCACGAGGCACCTCCCCACCGTGAGGCCAAGCAAACAGAAGGCCGCAGCTGGGCGCTGGGGCGGACACTCAGAGGCAAATCACATGCATACTTGGGGATCTTGCAAAATCTAAACAAACTGCTGAGCTTTTATTCTCCGGGAGGCAGAGAGACAGTATTCCCCTAACAGGTCAAGAGTGTTGCGCAACACGGATGAAGCCCGATTCCTGGAAACGCTGGGTCTGCTTACCCAGAACGCCGCTTTCCTCCACGGGCCGGCATGGCCCCGGTCATCCTCACCTGTCCGGTGGCCGCCATGGGGGCCACGGGCAAGGTCACCGATCCAGGGATGTCGGAAGCCATTTCTGGAATGCAGCAAAGAAGAGAGGTTTGATCAATGCCAGGAACAAGCAAGACAGTTGTCCAGTGGTCCCAGAAGCATCAGGTGTAAGGAGATCCCAAGGCCCTGGGGCCACTCGGCCCACGTCAGTTATGTGGCTCAGGTGAGCCCTTTCCCCGGCTGGGCTCTGCCTTTTTCCTTTGGAACAGGCCCCCTATCCCAGGCAGTGTCCCCCAGGCAGGACCCCTATCCAAGGCAGGACCCCTCTCCCAGGCAGTGCCTCCCAGGCAGGACCCCCCCAGGCAGGACCCCTCTCCCAGGCAGGGCCCCCCAGGCAGGACCCCCCCAGACAGGACACCCCAGGCAGGACCCCCATCCAGGCAGGACCCCCATCCCAGGCAGGACACCCCCAGGCAGGACCCTCCAGGCAGGCCCCCCATCCAAGGCAGGCCCCCCAGGCAGGCCACCTATCCCAGGCAGGACACCCCCAGGCAGGACCCTCCAGGCAGGCCCCCCATCCAAGGCAGGCCCCCCCAGGAAGGCCCCCTATCCCAGGCAGGACCCCCATGGTGGTTAAAGAGAGCACGGATCTGCAGCTTCCATAAGGGACTCCGGGTCACCTGGCGGCAGGTAAGACCTCCACGGACCCAGGCAGCGTGGCCAGAGCCTGAGCAACCATGGTCATCGACGGAGCGAAGCCACGGGGTCAGGCTGGGGCCCCCGATGCTCTGCCCCCACCCTGGGCCCTTGTCTGCAGGTGCAAAGGCTGGCCCCACCCTGACTCTGGACTCAGAGCCCTGACTACAGGGCCCCGCAGGGCCCCACCGTGCGTGACGAGGACGGGGGCATCAGTACAGTCTGTGCGGTGGCCCGTCCGAGGTGCCCCGGCTCTCCACAGCCAGGCTCCCCGGGACCCAGGTTAATTCCAAGAACAAGCAGGTGTGGGGCTAGAGGATGGCGCCCTTCCTGTGCACCGCCATCCTAAGGCATTATTTCTTACGAGCTAGATGCCTCTGTAAGCTCGCTCAGGCAAGGTCAAGCAGTCCCAGTTTCAGAGTAAAACCACCCAGTTCAAGAGTTTCTTCTTCCTACTCTGTGGAGGGTTCCTCAACTCAGGCACCCTTTCCTCAGAATATTAAATAGCAAAATAAATATTCAAGCGTCCTGACTCCACTTCTTGTTCTTGAGGGGAACTCCCACAGCACTCACCTGTCCCAGCTCAGCAGGCACGCAATGGTCCACAAAAATGTATTTCTAGAAGACAGGTTGGGCTAAACACGGGAATCTGGGCCCTCGTCAGGCGTACGGGCGGTGCTCACATGGGGCGGGTCTCTGCCCTCTGCCTCCTTCCAGAAACCAGGGAGGCACCACGCAAATACCCCGCATTACATCCGAAGACATCGTGTTTAATAAACACGTTCTAAGGGGCGCCTAGGTGGCTCAGTTGGTTAAGCAACTGCCTTCGGCTCGGGTCATGATCCTGGAGTCCCGGGATCGAGTCCTGCATCGGGCTCCCTGCTCGGCAGGGAGTCTGCTTCTCCCTCTGACCCTCCTCCCTCTCATGCTCTCTCTCTCTCATTCTCTGTCTCTCAAATAAATAAATAAAATCTTTAAAAAAATTTTTTTTAATTAAAAAAAATTAAAAAAAAATACGTTCTAAGATCAACTCAAACTCTTCCACTGAAAACTTCTGAAGGAGAATTTTCTAATACTAACAAACAACATCTTAATTTAGCCGTTCTACTCTGTTCACAGGAATTGGAGAGCTGTTACAGTTGATGAGTTTTTTTTGACCTAACGTACACAAGGAAGAAAATCCCTTTATTAAAGTAAACCTCTCCCCTTTCAGCAGTTACTGTACGGGATGTGCGGGGGGGGACCCCGTAACCGCACCATCTGCTGATAAGAAATCTGTATATTTTTTTTTGAAATGGAAACCGAAACAGATTAAGCCCATTAAGGCCCCCAAACTGAGGGCAGAGCGGCTGCCAGCACAAACAGGGGTGAAAACAAAAGTCACCACTTCCCAAAACAAGCCACGAGAACGTCAGTCCCTTAAGATTCTCCGAGAAAGACTGGGTGATAGACACTGGGGAGGGTATGTGCTCTGGTAAGCGCTGTGAATTGTGCAAGACTGTGGAATCTCAGATCTGTACCTCTGAAACAAATAATGCAATATATGTTAAGAAAAAAAAGAAGAAGAAGAAGAAGGTAGCGGGAGGGGAAGAATGAAGGGGGGGAAATCGGAGGGGTAGACGAACCATGAGAGATGATGGACTCTGAAAAACAGAGGGTTCTAGAGGGGAGGGGGAGGGGAGGATGGGTTAGCCTGGTGGTGGGTATTGAGGAGGGCACATTCTGCATGGAGCACTGGGTGTTATGCACAAACAATGAATCATGGAACACTACATCTAAAACTAATGATGTAATGTATGGGGATTAACATAAGAATAAATAAAAAAAAATTAAAAAAAAAAAAAGATTCTCCGAGAAAAAGGGTCCCACAGTTAAGCAAGGTAGGAAAAGCCACACACTTATCCCCTGCTTGGACATTCCACTGTCCTTTAAAAACGTACTGAGAAGTCCTGTATCAGGAAGTCTGTTTAGCTTTGATTAGACCAGCATATCATAAAAGGGCAGGGGGAGGCAGGGGGACAATGTGTAGTTTGGACAAAATGATAGTCATCCAATTTTATTTCGGGAAAACAGAATTACTGATCGTTTTGAAATACAAGTTACAGAAAGTAAAGCTCCATGAAACCCGGCTACGGGACGAGGGCTCAGGAGCATCTGCTGTCTAATCCTTTCCTTGGACAACTGCCCACGCTTGGCCAGGGCCCGGCACGTCAGCATCCTATCTGTTCCCCTGGATGCTCCGCGCGGGTCGGCCTCCGCTGCCCAGCAGAAGGGCCTCTGTGTGAGGGCAGACCCACACCAGCCTGCCTCCAAGGACCCCACTGGGCACACCCCAGAGCCCTCCACACCTGTGCAGGATAGTAGAGCCAGCTGACGGTGGACACCAGCAGCCTCCACCGTGGGGACACGGTGTCCTCATGGAGGTGACGGGGCAGGTGGGTGTGCTGAGACAGCCCAAATCTTCACGGGCAACATGCACCTGTCATAAAGCCAGAGTGCTTCGGCCTGGGCAGGGGGCGGAGGGCAGAGCCAGTGAGCCCTACACACAAGTGCGTCGCGTCACGATGTGAAGATGCGAGGCTCCCACCCGTCCAGCTGTAACACGAAGGCCGTGGTGGCCCACCACCTGCACACCAGCACCAGGCATTCAGGAAAGTTCTGTCCTCCCAAGATGCAGCGTTTCTTCCTCATCTGTTTGTACAACCTCCTTTCGTGATAAAGAGAGTAGAGCTTTGTCGTATGCCCTGAAAATATTTTACAGTATTTTTTTCCAGTCTGTCACTTGCTTTTTAGGTTGAGAGATTTTTTTAATACCAGCGAAAGCTTTAAGAGGTAGAGTCTGAAGAAGATGCGTTGGTCAGCTCCAGCCACTGTAACAAAATACCGCTGACCAGGCGCTTAAGACAGCAAGACTTCTGTTTTCTCAGGGTTTGGGGACTGGGAAGTCCAAGATCAAGGTGCCAGCCAATTCAGTTCTCGGCGGCAACCCCCTCCCTGGTCTATGGACAGCCACCTCCTCTTCGTGGCCTTGCATGTCCTCCTCTCAAAGGGCCACCAAGCCTAGGGCTCCATTCTCATGACCTCACTTCTCCTTAATTACCACCTAAAAGCTCTATCTCCAAATTCAGTCACATTGGGGGTCAGGGCATCAACACTGGAATTTTGGGAGACACAATTCAGTCCCCAGCAGAAGAAAAGGTCAATTGTCCCAACCTCAGTTCATTCAGGAATCCTTCTTCTACCCGTGAGTGCTGTGATGCGCCCTCTATCCTACGCTGTATTTACCACAGAACGGCGGTCTGCCTCTAGCCCATCCATTTCTCCGCCAGTTACCTAGCTGTCTATGTTTGCTCTCGCTGCACCATCATAAGGTACCTAGTGATGGACCTCCTCCCACTGCTCTTACCATCGCCCACAATTACCTCTATCCTTTCTGGCTTATTCTTCCATTTAAATTCCAGAATACTGGGGCGCCTGGGTGGCTCAGTGGGTTCAGCTTCTTTCTGACTCTCGTTTTGGTTCAGGTCGTGATCTCAGGGTCATGAGATCGAGCCCCAGCCCCACAACTGGCTCTGCACTCAGGGCTCAGCTCAGAGTCAGCTTGAGATTCTTTCCCCCTCCCACTCCCTGCCCCCCTCCTCCTCCCCACCCCCACGCAGCGAGGGAGCTGTTTGCCCTCCCCACCCTCGCTGTTTTGTGGGTTGCCCTTTCAAAATGCACATGCCTCGTTCAAGAGCTTCTAGGGTCACCATCCTGTGTCCTACCATTCCACCAAATTCTCTAATTTGTTCTAATCATTTTTTGTTAATTCTTGTGAACTTTCTAAGTTCACAAAGCCTGTGGACTCCAAATAAGGATACTATGTTCTCATTTCTAACACTGAAATGTTTAATTTCTTTTTCATGTCTTATTTCATTAGCCAGAACTTCAGAACAATATTTAGTAATAATGGCCTAAACCTGGGCAACACAAGACCATGGGCTTTGCCGTCAAACAGGCCTGATGTTGAATCACAACTCAACACTTCCCAGCTATGAGAGTGACCAGGCCACCCCTGGTCAAAGTGTCATGACAATCTACTTTGAAGGGTCATTTTAAAAATTAAGAGCCTAACACAGTGTCTGGGGGAAAAAAATGCCACTCAAGAAACAATGATTAAAATGATCATAATTGTGGTGTTGGTGAACAACCTTGCTTGGTCCCTGAATTTAAGTGGAATGACCAGCTTGTTCAAGACAGACATACTTGTTTAACATAAGGAAATCTGCTCCTATCCCTATTTTTTAAGGTTTATTTCAAGAATAGATGTCTCATTTTATCAAATGCCATTTTGGTCACTAAAATGGTGTTTTAGATACCACATTAGCCAAATGAAGTTGCAATCAGTGAGATTAAAATTCACTCTAAAGGTTAAACTTCAGTATCTTTCAGGAGTCACCCTCAGTGCATTCAAATAAAAAACATTACAAAACCGTGTTTCTCTCCTAACTATGCCTGAATCCACCCATGGGATCACCTGTCAGGCTTCCTTGGAAAAGTGAATACCTGCTCCCCAAATCTGGAAACTTTCCTATATGACTTGAATAGAAGTGACCATAGCTCCTGGGATGTCCACTCAGGAAAGGTGGGTGGAGGAAGGTCTTTCACCAGGTCAGAGGTGAGGGTCTCCAAGGCAGGGCTTAAAGTCGCCCTGTAAGCACGCTATAGATTTGCTCTAGGATTTCTGAATTTCACTCCAAAATGAAGAAAAGTGGAACCTGAGCACGGCACTGGGCAGAGAGGAAACCACGGCCACAGCCCTACCCTGCCCCGGGAACGACGCTTGGCACAAAGTATAAGCTCATTTAAATGTGGCCGAAGTCAACAAACACACACACAAATGCTAACAAAACTTGCATTTTCTTACTGTAAGGAATTAAGTTACTTCTGTGATTTTATTTTTCTGTGCTGGGCCACCAAAGGCGGTCCAGCGCTCCAGAAGTCCTTCCTAATTGCTCAGCAGCCCCGCTCACAACACGGTCACTGAGTGAGGCCGTTGCAAAGGGCCGAGAAGAGGGGGAGCACAGATGGGGCTCTGCTCCTAGGCAGACCTCGAGCTGCCGCCCTGCACAACATGGGGCCTTTAAACCACTGGGGACCCAAGCACCACTGCAGGGGGTCTGCAGACAGGCCCTGAGCATGCTGCCCCCGACCTCCTCGACCTCCGCCCTGCCCAGACCCCCACAGGGCTTCACACAGAGGCACCCACGTGAGCCCCGCCCCGAGCCTGACACGGACACAGCCCACGGAGAGCCTCCGTGAGCAGGTGCATGGGTACACGGCCCCATGTGCCTGCAAGAGGGTGGAGGCCGGCCCGTGGGGCTCGGAAGTCCTGGACCCCAGTTCCCTGGGTCAACCCCAGCAGACGCCACAGGGGAGGGTCACGGTCCTCACCCTGACCTTCCCATGCCGTTGAGGGCTGACCACATGGAAAAGAGAGAGGCGTCCAGCACAGCACAGAATCATGAGCGCATTCTACTGACAGAACATCACACAGCAACATTTAAATCGAGGTTAAAAACAGATGAGGGATTTTCAACTGTACAAACGAAAGTTGGTCACATGGTGAAGTCACCTGCTCCCCATGTGTCTCACCCTGAGGCCTCCTGGCCTCCCGCGCAGCCCTCCACAGTCAGACCTCTGTCCCCGTCACCCCACTAGAGAGCTGCCCATCACAGGGTCCCTTCCCTGCCTGACCCTCTCTGGGGGTGTTGCCCCCCCACCCGCCCACCTCTCTCCTGGGCTTGCAGGGGCCACATCGCCCCTCCCACTCATGGGCCCCACCTTCTTGGCCTCCTCTGGGCCCCCTCCGCGCCTCCCCACCTCTCCTCTCCCCAGGGCATCTCATTCAGGAGTGTGGCCACGATCCCACACGCAGCCTTCAGATCCTGCTGTTACCCCCTTAAGGTCTCTCCATCCCTGGGTTCTGCTGCTGGTCTGCCTCAGGACCTCCACCCTTGACCTCCCCGCATCTACTCTCCCCCATCCAGCCTCATGGAAGCCAGATCTGCCAAGGCCAGCCCTTGCTTCTATGCTCCAGTGGCCTCTCTTTGCTCTTGGCACACATGTGGAGCTCCCTGCCACGATCAGCCCGACCCCATGTGGTCAGGCTGTTGTCCACGCCTCCAGCACACCTCCTGAGCTCTGGCCACACTGCTCTATCAGCTTCTTGAACGTACCACGTTCCTGCCCACCCCGGGGCCTTTGCACATGCTATGTCCCGGGGGAGGAAAGCTCTCCTCCCTTCTCCACCAAGCTAACTCCTAACATCGTTCAGTTCAGCTCCAACATTACTTTCCCAGGGAATTCTGTCCCTGGCCAGTCCCTTCCCCACCCAGTCGAGGTCTGGTCCCCCGTGGTTCACTCTTACCGTCCCTGTACTTCTCCTGCGAAGCCAGGAAGGTCGAGCTGTCCAGGTGAAAGATGGCAGGGCCTGAGCGATGGAATCACAAAGAGGGCATTCAGGAGGAAAGAGATGATGTCAATGCCTCAAAATACTCCATGTGTCACCGTCAGCACCCAGAAAGGGAAGATTCTAAAAAGCCTTGATCACCTGATCCTCCTACACTGAGACTGGATGGGGCAAAAAATTTCTGGAGGAGGAAGAAAAATATGGTTGGGTGGCTTGCGTATTTACATCCGCCACGCCACACGCCTGGCCCGTGGGGACTCTGCGGCCAGGTGCAGGCACGCGGATCCACCCCTCCCTCCGTCCACTGACTCAGAGGGCTGGCTCCCCCATGTGTGACTCTGTTTCTCCACCTATTCTCCCACTGAGAAACGGGGTTAATCTGGACATTGCTTCCTTTTGCAGAGGCAGCTGTAAGAAAATGGGACCCCGTTTCCATCACAAACAGCACTTGCAAAGCTCCGATTTTGAGCCCGGAGCTGTGGTAGAAGCCAGGTGGAGTCAGAGATGCAGAGAGCCCCTCCTGCCTCTGGTGGAGACACACCGCCAGGCAATCTCCTAGTCAGAGCTGCACGCTGTGCTAAGTGGCTGGACACCACGTTGTGGGAATGAGCAGAAGGAGCCAGGAAGGCTTCCTGGAGGAGGCCACCTCTGTGCCATCCTGGCAATGAAAATGCTCTGGGAGGAATGAAGCAGGACATAAAAGGTGTCCTTGCCCTAAATGGATTCCTTTGATTGCTGCCCAGTGTCTGGGCAGCCCCACCCAGCCCCACCCTTGAGGAGCATGTCCCCCACCCCATGTCCAGTCCCCGGAGCTTCCTCCAACGCCTACGGGATCTAGAATTATTCCCCCCCCTCAAAAGCAGCCCTTACACCTAGACCTCTGTGCCGGGTCCCAGGTCACGACCAACGGCAAACGTACAAGCAGGCAGAAATACCCCTCTCCTCAGCAGTCTGCCTCCAAACGCAGATGCCCCCCCGTCCCCCACCCCCCCGGGGAAGCACTGTTCCCCGTTACGCACACGGGCAAAATGACCGCCTGCCTCATGCAAAGTTGCAGTGAGGTTTCTGGCTCATTTTAACACCAGTACAAGCTGAGGGTTTGAAAGCTTCGCCATAACACAGGAAAACATAGCTGGCTTGTGATGTAGCATCTCGCTCGAGACCATCTCCCACTTCAAATGCAGACATATTGTGTAGGATTCCTCCAATACAGCACAGACAGCGAAAACGGGGGGAAATGGGAACGCGAGAGCATTCCAGATACAAGGAACATGAGGAAGTGAGAGACATTTCGTCACCCCCCAACTATTTCATGGGAATCTCAGTAAGAAAAACACCCCTCGATCTTCACATTGGGAGGAAAAAAAAATCAATTACATGCAAACTTTCATGACACAACAACACGATGTTTTAATGATAATTCCAACAGACGAAAAACCAGAAGGGTCTCACCGCGGGTGGGGGGGCGGTGAGGGGAGGCAGCTAAGCAAAGAAAAACGCTCTCCCCAACAGCCATCTCTCTTAGAACAATTCTTTCCACCGAAAGCACACCAAATACCACAGCCCTACCTTTTCAGAGGGATTAAACAAAGATCTTTCTTCCTTGTGACCAACACCTTCTTAGGAGAATCTGTTATCCGTATAGAAGAAATGTCAGGAACCTCTGGGAGGAAATGAGCTGCATTTGTATTCTGCTCAGAAAATGTCATCACAGATCTGTTTACCTTAACTGTGGACCATGATTCAGCCGTGACAACTGTCTTGCATACTGATCAATTTATTTGCAGCAAAATTTCTAACATTAACTGCTTAGGTTCTGAAAAATCGGGGACTTGAATTTCTTGTGCAACCACAATCTACGTCTGAAATGTCTAGACTGTTATTAACACATCTCAGGGGGGAGATCAGAAAGGATTCCTCCTGACAGAGAGCAAGGGAGGGTCCCTTCCGCTTCTGGAAGGAAGGCAGGGCACACGGTTCCCCAAGGCCCTCCGTGGGGTGGGATTTCTATAGCACGATGTACAGAAAAATCATGAGACTGAGGGCCAGGGGGACTGTAACCCCAGGTCCTTGCTACATTTTAACCAGCCCCGTATCCTCTGAAAGGCAGCTCCGTCCGACAGGCAGGCTGGGTCTCTGCAGCAGGGCGGGAGGCGGCCGACCCAGGAAGAGGCCAGGCCCTGCCTCCACCCGCTGGTGCCTTCAGCCTCCAGCCCGGACACCGGGCATCTGGCTGTGGGCCCAAGCCACTCCCAGCCGACAGGCAGGTTTTAGCATTAGAGAACCAGAACTAGTCCCGAGGCGGCCCCCTGAGATGCCCCCCGCCTCAGCTAACGAGGCTGCCGAGGCACAGCCCTGCTCCCCAGGCTGCCCTAGGCATGCATGGTGCCCTCTGGAATGTGGGCGCTGCACCACAGCCCACTCAGGGGTCCACACCCATACTGCCACTAGAGTCCACGCCCACCCTGCCGCCTGAAGTCCAGCATCCCTGCACTGAGGATGGAAAACAGGGACTCAGCAAGAAGACAGGCAAGCAGTAATTCCAGCAGAAAAAGGGTAAGGGAGGTTACCACTGAGATTATGACTCTGGAGCAAGACAATGAGAGCAAACTCCACACCCAGCCCGCCCCCTTCATGAGAGACGACAAACCACCCCTGCGGGGCGAACCACGAAGGGACACCCACCCACCATCTGTCTCAGGCTTGAGTCCAATCCAACGGCCAGAGACCATCCCAGGAAAGTGGGTCTCAGCAGCCATGCAGAAGACGGGCCGAGCACCTGCAGTGAAGTCTCGGGGTCTGGCTGCCCCTAAGAAGGGCTTCCAGGGGCCCTGGCTGAGACCCCACGGTGACCCACCGGGGCCTGAGTCTTCAGGACCGGAGCATGGCAGCAGGGCTGACCCCACAGGAGAAACGGCAGAGCCTGGGCTGCTGGTGGAGAGTCTGCAGGGGGCTCTGACTCGCAGACTGGAAAGTACTAGAAAGGCCACAGGATGGTGAAGAGCTCAAATGCTGTGCGGAGGAGAGCCTGCGGACCAGACAAGACCTGTCTTCCAAAGGAGTCCTTGAGGCAGGAGGGACGACAGTGCCCTGAGTCTGTGGCGGACCCTCCTGGGTGAAAGGGAAGTGGGCCGCTCTTGATCCCTGCAGGGGCCTCTGCGTGGCGGCGGGGCTACGAGGTGTGAGGCGTCAGCCACGCAAATACAGTGGGAAGTCGGGCAGAAACCAAATACACTAAAATGTCTGGAGTAAAGCGAGGAGCTGATAGAGGATGAACAGCCACCCAGAGAAAAATCACTCAGCCGTTAACGATCACGATGGCAGGAGTAACGTTGCAGGAAAACACTCAGGGCACAGAATCTCGCATGCAAACAGGTCTCTGCCGAGGGTCCACCGGAGTTCAGCTCCAGCCACACTGCCTGCCCCAAACCTTCAATTTGGCCCTGGCTTCTGCACCAATGCCTGGGCCTTGGAAAGGACAGCCTTTGGGATCCCCCTGCAGGACCGCCCCCAGCACCCCGGCACTGGTAGGCGATCTGGGAGCACCGATCACACGGGGCACTGTGGGTGGCATCTGGACTTGCAGTCCCCACCATCGATGCTCCCAACAAGGCGTGCCACATGCGCTCACCCTTCAAGCCTGAATACTCACTTCCAACCGTCAATGCGCACTCTACATGAACTAACCCGAAGACCTTGGGCGCAGCATTTGTCCCCATTCTCCCAATCAGATGGTTGACAAATGCATTGTTGCGGGAGTAAAATGTGTGATCATCCACGGCCATATGGTGAAAGCTATAAATTTCATGCGCAAAACCAATTATTAAGAACTTTCGAATACTTAAATGTAAAAGGAAAGATGGAAACAACAAGTATCAAGGGAACGCCTTTGCTTGCTATCTGTCGCAAGACCGTTCTATCCTCCTGGAACCGACATGTGCACAGAACCAGAGATGAAGATGCAAAGCAGAATAAAAGGGATTATCGCAGTATATTGTAGTGAATACCTCTGTGGAACTACTTGTTCTGGCCTTCGTGATAATAAACAACTATCACCATTTAAACAATTTTTTTAAATTTCTGTTTAGGTCACGTGACTTTCAAGAAAAAGTCCTCTTCGGAAGTTTTTGTGTCTTAGGATGATGTGATAACCAACTCTGTCAACTTTACTACCTCAAGAACGCACACGGGGGCCTTCAGAGCGAGGCACCCCAGGACAATCTACAGGAACTCGCTGTCAATCCAGACACAATGCAGAAAACAAAGGGACCAAGGAAAGGGAGGAAACGGAGACGTGAGGGAAACACGGAGGACCCCCAACACAGCGTCCCTCCACCAGGCTCCACTGCGAGCGGACATGGGTTTGGTCCGACGGACGAGCCGCCATGCAGGAGTACGAGGCAGCCTGGCCATGGACGGAGGTGGACAGACGCGGGCGGAGCTGGACAGACAGGGACGGGGCTGGACAGACGTGGGCGGAGCTGGACA